>NC_134713.1:199228591-199547163 GCF_049634645.1 Pelodiscus sinensis
AATAGCATTCTCCAATGTCGGCTCGCTGGTACTTGCTAATGACACGTGCTCCTTTTAATGTCCGTTTCATGAACACGACTGGGGCAGAAGATGTGAGAAAACCCAGCTTTCAGCTCGCAATTTGTTTACAGAAGAGTTTGGAAAGCCACTTTCAGGGGAGCTGAGACCTGCTGTTAACCAGCACCCGGGACACAACGGGGGACGGGGAGCAGAACCTGCTGTCCAAGTCCCGGAAGAAGCATGAGCTGTGGCAAGGTAAGGCGTGCAGGACACCTCTCTCGCAGGGACAGGCGTGGGTGCCTGCTGGGCGGTGGGTCATACAGACACATGGAAGGACGCTGGACTAGTGTGTGTGGGGGGATGCTGGGATACACCGAACCAAGCTATAATGGAAACCACTGCAAGGCAGTACCTCCCGCCCCCCACTCAGCACCTCTGAGCACCCCGTTACCAGAGCGCCCCCTTGTGCAGGACAAGAAGCAATGGGCTTAACCCGCAGCAAGGGAGGCTTAGGCTAGGAAGGTATTCCGAACATCCAACCGTCGGGGGTGAAACACTGCAATACATTGCCTGGGAGCTTGTGGAATTTCTATCCCTGGAGATACTGAAGAGCAGCTTGGACAGACTTTTTTTTTTTTTTTTTAATGGAGATTGCCTATCTCCTAGAAGTGGAAGGGACCTTGAAAGGTCATTGAGTCCAGTCCCCTGCCTTCACAGCAGGACCAAGTACCAACCCTGATGGATTTTTGCCCCAAATCTCTAAATGGCCTCCGCAAGGATTGAACTCACAACCCTGGGTTTAGCAGGCCAATGCTCAAACCACTGAGCTAGCCCTCCCCCCTGCCAGGGCTGGTCTAGACGGTGCTTGGTCCTGCCAGGAGGGCAGGGGACTGGACGACTCTCGAGGTCCCTTCCAGATCTAGGGTTCTGTGATACAGGTTAGAGCAGCCTTAGGGCTGCTCTCACTTACTCTCACTGTCCTCTACGGGTCCTGGGGAGCAGAGCATAGGCAGAGGGCATCCTTCCTTTCCGTCCCTGGTCCACACCCAACACTTCCCCTCCAGCAGGGGCTGGGGCAGGGCTGGCATGGAGCCTTCATCCCACTATTACTCCCCAGGGATGCTTTCTGGGGCAGTGCTCTGGGGAAGGCGCTAGAGCAGTGTGCAGGGAACAGCTGCCAGCACAGGGCCCCATGGGGCAGAACTCCCGCTGCAGCCCAGCGATTGCCATTCTCTGCCCCCCCACGCCACAGTCCCACCATTTTGGGGTCCGTTCGCACTATTCCGATTTCCTCGGCAGCTGGAGCCCTGCAAACGGGCTAAGGCGACGCTCTCGCCCTTTTCCCTGCTAAAACACTTCCCGCCTTGATTTGCCCCGGTGTTGAAATTAACACGGGCACTAGAGCGGCGCCCGCCCAAGAGGCGCGGTCACAAGCTGTTTCACGTCCCTGTCTGTGGGTTTGTCTCGCAGGACGGCGACACTCACCCCCCGCCCGAGAACGCCAGGGGCCAGCACAAAAGGAAGGGGGCAAGGCTGGGAGCAGGCCGGGGGGGGGGATCAGCTGTGCAAAGCAGCACATCTTCCCACAGGAGAGGAGAGGAGATGCGAGCACCAGGCACCGTTCAGTCCCGGCCCTTTAACAGGGCTCCGGAAATATTGTAGCCACAGCTGGAGGGAGACGGGGTCTCCCTTCCGGGTACAACGTTCTAGCAGCACCATGGGAGGGGGAGTCACTCAGCACAACCGCCCTGCTGAGGGTTCACGGGGCGCGGGGTGGAGCAGAGCACAGCGGGCACGTGGCCAGTGGAGTTGGCGCCTGTGCCACAGGACCACACCCGGATGGGGAAGGAGAGCAGCGGGAGACGCTCTGGACAGCTGTGTGGGACGCTAGCCAACTTCCATAGGCTAGAGCAGCCTCGAGACGGCTCTCACCTGGGGCCAGAGCTAGCCAAAGTCCAGCACCTCTCTCCACTGCGCCCAGCAGATGCCGCACCCAGACTACTGTGTATCCCCAGCTGCTCAACATGACAGCAAAGCTAATCTATGTGCCATGGGCTGTTGTAGACACACACACACACACACACACACACACCGTTCTCTTTGCTAAGAGGTATTCAACCTACCCATTCTCTCCACTTTTGGAAAAGGACCCAAAAACTTGGCATCCTCTAGGTGGTGCACCCAAAACTCCCAGTGACTTCTGGGAGAGTTGTAGGTGCTGTGCACTGCCCACGCCCAGCCAGGCCTGAGAAAATCCAAACCATAACAGGCCAGATCTCCACCGAGTGTCAATACACTCAGCCCCATTGGGGTCAAAAGGATCAGCTCCCCCCCTCCCCTGGTGTAAATATGCAACGACCCAAAGACAGACATTTTTTAAATCAGCAGGTACAGACGATCTGCATCCAAGAGCCCTAGAAGAGCTGGCCGAGGAGCGCGCTGGACCATTAATGTTGACATTCAACTAGTCTTAGAACAGCGGGGGAGTTCCAGAAGGCAGAAGATGCCGTGTCAGTTTTTAAAAGAGTAACCAGGATGATAGGGGAGTTATTGGCCAACCAGGCTGGCATCGGCCCCAGGCAAGATAATGGAGAGGCTGATGTGGGACTGGATTGATAAAGAATTAACAGGGGTGATATAATTCATGACCATCAACATGGGCTTATGGAAAACAGATCCTGTCCCACTCACCTGACAGCTTTTTGGATGAGATTACAAATATGGCCGATAAAGGGAAGAGTCGACGTGACACCCTCCGATTTGGGACTGCACGACGTTCACTAAAAAGCCCAGACCCACATAAAACGCACGGGGCACACATGGCGTGGGTCGGATGCTGGCTGAGGGGTGGGTCTCACAATGCCCCTGCAGTCTGGGAGTACCAAGCGGGGTCCCGGGATGCAGCCACAGGCGCAGAGGGGGCGTTTTACCTTTGTGTCTGGCCCTGGTGGCCGTCCTGGGCCCGAGTCGGGCGCTCACAATGCAGGAAGGGTGTTGGGAGACTGGAGAGGGTCAGAGAGAGCCACGTGAAAAGCTGAAGGAGAAGAAAACAAGCCATTCGTGAGCCAGGGGTCCGCTGAGAGCACGGGAGGCCGGTACGCGAGGCAGGGGGAGGCACAGCCTTCCCAAACCCCCCGCCTGGCCCCGCCCAGACTCCGCCCCCAGAACACCTAGGGGAGGCGTTCGTGGGCAGAGCGTTGCTGCCCCCAGCGCCTGCACTCCCCATGCTGGGGCTGGGGGGCTGGGGTCACGGGCCCTCCCTCCCTCCCGTGCTCCGGGGCAGAGGGGGGGCTGGGGTCACAGGCCCTCCCCTCCCATGCTCCGGGGCAGAGGGGGGGCTGGGGTCACAGGCCCTCCCTCCCTCCCGTGCTCCAGGGCAGAGGGGGGGCTGGGGTCACGGGCCCTCCCTCCCGTGCTCCAGGGCCGGGGTGGGAGCTGGGGTCATGTGCCCTCCCTCCCTCCTGTGCTCTGGGCCGGGGGAGGGGCTGGGGCACACACATGCTGCCCAGCTTCCCCGTGGGGGGGCGGGGACGTGGCTTGGCTCCCGTGGGGGCAAGGCCTTGGCAGAAGGGGCGGGGCCGGAGGGTGGAGCTGGGGATCGCTGCCCCCAGCCCTCCCTTCACCGCCAACCCACGCGTGAGTCTGTTTCGTTTGACAGAGAGAAGGTGACGGGCGACTTCGCTGCAGCCCGTCTCTCCTCCCTTCCCCCCCGGTCGGGAACGACAAATATTTGAGAACAGGCTCCTCAGGCCCGTGGGGAACGCTCCAGACAAGAACTCGCCTGGAAACAAGGCGCAAGAGCGTAACGAGGAGGCTAATTAACCACTGGAACAAGGTCCCCACGTCTCCAGCACTTGGGCGTCTCTGAAAGCTCTGCCCTGGGGCGGCCTGGGGACCGGTCTGCAGCCGGTGCCGTGCAGCCAGACGAGTCGATCCTGGGCTGTTCGTCCGGGCGCCCGATCCCCTCCTGCCCGATCTCGGCATCGCCCTGGGAGCCGCTTTCACGGCGCCGGGGATTTGGCCCTGCCTGTTCAGCTCGGTGCGAGTGGCCAAAGTGAGGCAACCCAAACCTTGGCCACACTTGGCTTCTGGCTCCTTCCTAGAAGGGGAGGGAGCCAAGCGCCGCTCGGGTCACACCGCGAGCCAAAGCTTAACGGCAACAGACGCATCAGGCCCGGCCCCCAGCTGGTCATTCCCTTATCAAACCCGTCACTGGGCGTCCGCCCACCTCACGAGCCCCCCGGAACCGCAGCTCACCCTGCACACGCGCGTGCAAGAAAGGGCAGAAGAATCGACTGACACCTGAAAACGCGCTGCTGGCGCAGGCCTGTGCTCGGGTAAAACCGCTCCTCCGGGGCTCGAGGGAACGTAGGCAGGGCCACACGGGTCAGCCCAAAGGTCCATGTGCCCCGTTTCCTCCCTGTCAGCAGCGGCCAGGGGCCCCAAGAGGTGGGACACACATGGGCAGCAACCGCACCTCAGCCTGGCCTGCAAGGCCCGTCTGACTGATCTGCTGCGCGCCTGAAGCCTTCTCATTTTAATATTCAGCTGTCAAAAATATTAAGGAAACAAGAACACAAGAGCGGCCAGACTGGGTCAGACCAACGGTCCATCCAGCCCAGTGACCCGTCTGCCCACAGTGGCCAATGCCAGGTGCCCCAGAGGGAGGGATCACAACAGGGAATCCTCACGTGATCCCTCCCGTCTCCCACTTCCAGACAAACAGAGGCTGGGGACACCGTTCCTACCCATCCTGGCTAGTAGCCATTGATGGACCTAACCTCCATGAATCTGTCTAGTTCTTTTTTGAACCCCATTCAAGTCCTAGCCTTCACCGCATCCTCTGGCAAGGAGTTCCACAGGTTAACTCTGCACTGAGTGAAGAAAAACTTCCTTCTGTTTGTTTTAAACCTGCTGCCTATTCATTTCATTTGGTGACCCCTAGTTCTTATATAGTGCGAATAAGTAAATAATTTTCCCTTATTCACTTTTTCTATAAATCTCTATCGTATCCCTACTTAGTCTCTTTTCTAAGCTGAAAAGTCCAAATTTTTCTAATCTCTCTTCATATGGGATCCGTTCCAAACCCCTCATCATTTTTGTTGCTTTGCTGCCACCTCTGTACCCGGATTTACACCCTCAGATGCGTAGCTAAAGGCAGAGAGGGAGCGTTCCCAGGGCCAGGGAGAATTTTACCTTCCGACCTGCTGCACAAGCCTCGTGAAATGTAAGAACCCAGTTAAAGGTCACAGGTGAAGAGCGCACTGTGGCGTGGGCTCACGTCCCGGGCTTGGACAACGCAAATGACAAACACACTCCCTGCTGGCACAGGCTCAACTCTCCCGTGGCCAAACAAACGCCACATTGTCTGCACCGGGGTGACTCTGCTCGTGCAGCTCCGGGGCGGGCAGGCTCCCTGTGTCCTTTCTGGAGAGGTTATGGACACACTAACCTGACAAATAAAAGCACGAGGCCCCTTGTGCAGAATGTGTTTTCGTTTGCCAGGGAGAGCAGGCCAGAGGCCTCTTGGATGTTATTAGGAGCAGCCTTGTTGACGCGGGCCTCGCACGTACAAGACACGTGACGGACAAGGGAGCGGGCCCCCAAACAGCTGGCAGCCAACACCAACCCAGGAGGAGGCAGCGGGAGGGAACACCGTGGACCACGCTGATGGGACGTGCCAGGGAAGAGAGGCTCGGGGAGGACCAGCGGTGGTACTGACGCCAGGGTGAGGGGCCTGACGGCAGGCCCCAGGGAGAGAGGGGCGGAAATGGGGAAAGACCCTACTTTCGGGGATGGGTCGGTGAGCCTGTTGGACTGAGGTTCAGTCACCCAGCAGATGGAGCTAAACCACGTAGGGCAGAACTGCCGGCGTCGCGATCAGCGAGGGGCCGTCCTGGCGGTGAGCCCAAGCGGCGTTCCAAAAACCGCGGACTGTCAGCGGAACGACTTCAAGGGGGGGACTCTTCCCCAGGAGAAGTCATGGAAATGGGGGGGGGGGCAGTTCCGGAAGAGTCTTTACATCGCCCTAAAGATGCAAGGCGGGGGATTTATTCCGAAAGAATGGATTGAAGCGGGGGAGGGGAGGCGGCAGAACGTAGGAAATGCCTCACTTCTGATTTTAACAGCACGTAACCGTGTGTCGCGGGTAGTTCCTCTGTCCCTCGCCCACAGGCGCTTCTGCAACCCCGACACAGCTATACCCGGGAGTGCCTCTTCCCAGGGCAGTGCGGCCTAGCAGCCAGTGTCTGGCAACGGCCTCTTCACCAGGGCAGTGCGGCCTAGCGGCCAGAGTCTCTAGCAACGGCCCCTTCACCAGGGCAGTGCGGCTTAGCGACCGGAGTCTCTAGCAACGGCTCCTTCACCAGGGCAGTGCGGCCTAGCGGCCGGATTCTCTAGCAACGGCCCCTTCACCAGGGCAGTGCGGCCTAGCGGCCGGAGTCTCTAGCAACGGCCCCTTCACCAGGGCAGTGCGGCCTAGCGGCCGGAGTCTCTAGCAACGGCTCCTTCACCAGGGCAGTGCGGCCTAGCGGCCGGAGTCTCTAGCAACGGCTCCTTCACCAGGGCAGTGCGGCCTAGCGGCCGGAGTCTCTAGCAACGGCCCCTTCACCAGGGCAGTGCGGCCTAGCGGCCGGAGTCTCTAGCAACGGCCCCTTCACCAGGGCAGTGCGGCCTAGCGGCCAGAGTCTCTAGCAACGGCCCCTTCACCAGGGCAGTGCGGCCTAGCGGCCGGAGTCTCTAGCAACGGCCCCTTCACCAGGGCAGTGCGGCCTAGCGGCCGGAGTCTCTAGCAACGGCCCCTTCACCAGGGCAGTGCGGCCTAGCGGCCGGAGTCTCTAGCAACGGCCCCTTCACCAGGGCAGTGCGGCCTAGCGGCCGGAGTCTCTAGCAACGGCCCCTTCACCAGGGCAGTGCGGCCTAGCGGCCGGAGTCTCTAGCAACGGCCCCTTCACCAGGGCAGTGCGGCCTAGCGGCCGGAGTCTCTAGCAACGGCCCCTTCACCAGGGCAGTGCGGCCTAGCGGCCGGAGTCTCTAGCAACGGCCCCTTCACCAGGGCAGTGCGGCCTAGCGGCCGGAGTCTCTAGCAACGGCCCCTTCACCAGGGCAGTGTGGCCTAGCGGCCGGAGTCTCTAGCAACGGCCCCTTCACCAGGGCAGTGCGGCCTAGTGGCCGGAGTCTCTAGCAACGGCCCCTTCACCAGGGCAGTGCGGCCTAGTGGCCGGAGTCTCTAGCAACGGCCCCTTCACCAGGGCAGTGCGGCCTAGCGGCCGGAGTCTCTAACAACGGCTCCTTCACTAGGGCAGTGCGGCCTAGTGGCCGGAGTCTCTAGCAACGGCCCCTTCACCAGGGCAGTGCGGCCTAGTGGCCGGAGTCTCTAGCAACGGCCCCTTCACCAGGGCAGTGCGGCCTAGCGGCCGGAGTCTCTAACAACGGCTCCTTCACTAGGGCAGTGCGGCCTAGTGGCCGGAGTCTCTAGCAACGGCCCCTTCACCAGGGCAGTGCGGCCTAGTGGCCGGAGTCTCTAGCAACGGCCCCTTCACCAGGGCAGTGCGGCCTAGCGGCCGGAGTCTCTAACAACGGCTCCTTCACTAGGGCAGTGCGGCCTAGCGGCCGGAGTCTCTAGCAACGGCTCCTTCACCAGGGCAGTGCGGCCTAGCGACCGGAGTCTCTAACAACGGCCCCTTCACCAGGGCAGTGTGGCCTAGCAGCCGGAGTCTCTAGCAATGCTCTTTTCACTGGGGCAGTGCAGCCTCCCGGCTGTAGTCTGAGCATGCCTGGCAGGGCTCCTTTGCCAGATGAGCCTGGTTAGACTCAGCTTTCCCCATGCCGGGCTGGTCCACCCTGTCACAATGTGGTTTTATTACATCTTACTGCACTTTTTAACATTCAAGGGGACGCTTTCTGCTCGTTGGTGTTGGGGAACTAGCAGGAGGATGAGGGTGGGGAAGCAGGGGAGGCTCTTCAACAGCCACCGCAACATCGCAAACACCCACCACCTCGACAACTCCGGCTGTGTCCGGGGCAACAAAAGTCACGACTTCTGGAGGCTCGTCAATGGCTGCTGCATGGGGGTTTTTTCCTGCTTCTTTGTGCCAGGGGGCCTGGCTGAGGCTCAGCTGTGAATGGCTTGGAATCCATTTTTACTTCTTTAGTAGAGTAAAACTAAAGTCCAGTGTTGTTTGCTCGGTGCGCTTAAGTTTGACATCTAAAAATCAGTCTGTCACATGACAAACCATCTGCCGCGATTGCTGCATGATCAACGAGAGGGTCACGTTCCGTAATATCATCCATCATCTCCTCAAGACACATCAGAGGAAAGGGATCGTGACGCATCTTTAGCCTCATCTTCATCGACGCGATCTTCTTTGTGGAGCTGTTTAGCCAACTCCTCTAGGTCCTCATTACCGAGAGGCAAAGAACGAGATTCCAATAATTCTTTCACATCATCCTCTTCAGCTTCCTGAAAGCCTGCCTCCTGTGCTTGTGGGACGATTTCCTTATCTCTGAGGGCTTCCGGAAAGCCTAAGAAGTCATGCACACATCAGGATACGGGTTTTTCCAAACACTGTTCATTTACCCATTGGAGACGTCTCCCCAGGCAGCACTGATGATCACAACAGCATCCATGATGTTGAACATTTTCCAAAATTCTTGGACTGTGGGTTTTCTTTCTCCAGCAGTTTCCTGAGTGAGTCCCCCGCAAATAATACGCTTTGAAGTTTGTGATAACCCTCAGGTCCATCGGCTGCACGAGTGAGGTTATCCCTGGTGGCATAAAAAACAACCTTGATGTTAGCACAAAGGGATTCGAAATCCAGGTCGTGGGCGCTAGCATTGTCCAGGATGCGGAGAATCTCGAACATAAGATCATTCTCCTCACCATACTTTTTCATTTCTGGAACAAAAAAATCCACAAACCATCCACAGAAAAGCTGCCTGCTCATCCAGGGCTTCCTGCGGGATTTCCAAGTGACAGGAAGCCGAGATTTCACATCGTTTTTCACAGCACGTGGCTTTTCACTACGATACACTAGCAAGGGTTCCAATTTCATGTCTCCACTGGCATTGCTCCCTAACAGAGTTAGACAGTCCTTCGAGGCCTTCAGCCCAGGAGCAGACTTCTCGCTCGCAGAAATACAGTCCTAGACGGCAAGCATCTCCAATACAAGCCCGCTGCGTCAGCACTGAAAACTTGCCCTGGGTCGTAGCCACCTTCTTCGATGATGGTCTGCAGCCTTTCGGGGAATGCGTCAGCTGCCTCCTCGCCTGCACTCGCAGCCTCTCCCTGCTCTCACATGTTCTTGCAGCCATCTCTTTTCTGGAACCTGTGAAGCCACCCACGGCTGGCATTTCAGGGTCCAGGTTCACCAGCCTCTCCTATTGCAGTGTCTCTATACAAGCTCAGGGCCTTCTCTTGAATGGAGGCTGGGCTGACGGAAGTATTCGGCTGTACTGATCATGCAGCCGTATAGACAACAAGTGTTCTGTTTTCTCCATCCTGCCACTTCTTTGCCGTATAAGCGTCACAGAACCACGTTGGTTTTGCCATCTCAAAAATTTTCTCACGATTCTTAATAATTGTGCGTATGGTCATCGGAGGTTCGTATGGTTCAAGAGCAATATTGGCAGAGCGTTCACCCTTCCTGTTACGGTCCGATACGTCCAACTTCACCGCTCGACTAACACTGCTCCGATGCCTCTTACACTCGCCAGCTTTACTGTTAACATTGGCACTTCCGGTAGGCATGTGGAAGGACTGCACAACGTGCAATAACAGTACCGTGCCGTATCACTCAGAAACGAAGTGCACTGCAAAGGATGACACGGCGGGTGTGCGGTACCTTTGCACAACGTGACTGCACACCATGAAGTCAGAGAGCGTCGACGCGTGGTGCGAGGATTCCTCCGCGGTTGCCCAGCACACAAGTTGGCCGCTTTGATTTGCGTTCACGCGGCTGACTTTCATTTGAGCGATTTTCCCCTTTTTTTTGTGAGCAACGCGAGATCGGGGAATGGGAAGAAGTGCAGCAGTTCCTACATTCAACTACGTTAGTGCAGAACCACCGTAAAGCAGGGCGACTGATAGTGAAGACGGCCTGTACTCACAAGGGGCAAGCTTATCAAGGCAATCGTCTCCAGACCCAAACAATACAACTTCAACTTCCCTTTGTTACGCAGACTGGGGCGCAGCTCTCTGTTATCTCTCCTCATACGTATGCATTAGTCTCATTTCCCGGGTAATTCTCCATCCCGACAGACTTAGTGCAGCCCAGACTGGTCTCTCCTAGCTCTTCGGTTCCTGTATCGGTCTTAGATCTAGCAAACCCAACGACTCTGCCATTTCTGACTTGGGCACAACACTCAGCAGGATTATTCTGCTGAGCCCCCTGCTCCCCTGGCCCTGCAATGAGCCCTGCGCTCTCCCAGGCCCCGTGCTGAGCCCCCCCGGCCCCGCGCCGAGCCCCCCAGGCCCCGCACTGAGCCCCGTGCTCTCCCAGGACGGGCGCTGAGCCCCCCACTCCCCCAGGACGGGCGCTGAGTCCCGCACTCTCCCAGGATGGGCGCTGAGTCCCCCACTCCCCCAGGACGGGCGCTGAGCCCCCCACTCCCCCAGGACGGGCGCTGAGCCCCCCACTCCCCCAGGACGGGCGCTGAGCCCCGCACTCCCCCAGGACGGGCGCTGAGCCCCCCACTCCCCCAGGACGGGCGCTGAGTCCCGCACTCCCCCAGGACGGGCGCTGAGCCACCCACCCCCCCAGGACGGGCGCTGAGTCCCGCACTCCCCCAGGACGGGCGCTGAGTCCCGCACTCCCCCAGGACGGGCGCTGAGCCCCCCACTCCCCCAGGACGGGCGCTGAGCCACCCACCCCCCCAGGACGGGCGCTGAGCCACCCACCCCCCCAGGACGGGCGCTGAGCCCCGCACTCCCCCAGGACGGGCGCTGAGCCCCGCACTCCCCCAGGACGGGCGCTGAGCCCCCCACTCCCCCAGGACGGGCGCTGAGCCCCCCACTCCCCCAGGACGGGCGCTGAGCCCCCCACTCCCCCAGGACGGGCGCTGAGCCCCGCACTCCCCCAGGACGGGCGCTGAGCCCCCCACTCCCCCAGGACGGGCGCTGAGTCCCCCACTCCCCCAGGACGGGCGCTGAGCCCCCCACTCCCCCAGGACGGGCGCTGAGTCCCCCACTCCCCCAGGACGGGCGCTGAGTCCCGCACTCTCCCAGGATGGGCGCTGAGCCCCCCACTCCCCCAGGACGGGCGCTGAGCCCCCCACTCCCCCAGGACGGGCGCTGAGCCCCCCACTCCCCCAGGACGGGCGCTGAGTCCCCCACTCCCCCAGGACGGGCGCTGAGCCCCCCACTCCCCCAGGACGGGCGCTGAGCCCCCCACTCCCCCAGGACGGGCGCTGAGTCCCGCACTCTCCCAGGACGGGCGCTGAGCCCCGCACTCCCCCAGGACGGGCGCTGAGCCCCCCACTCCCCCAGGACGGGCGCTGAGCCCCCCACTCCCCCAGGACGGGCGCTGAGCCCCCCACTCTCCCAGGACGGGCGCTGAGCCACCCACCCCCCCAGGACGGGCGCTGAGTCCCGCACTCCCCCAGGACGGGCGCTGAGCCCCGCACTCCCCCAGGACGGGCGCTGAGCCCCCCACTCCCCCAGGACGGGCGCTGAGCCCCCCACTCCCCCAGGACGGGCGCTGAGCCACCCACCCCCCCAGGACGGGCGCTGAGTCCCGCACTCCCCCAGGACGGGCGCTGAGCCCCCCACTCCCCCAGGACGGGCGCTGAGCCCCCCACTCCCCCAGGACGGGCGCTGAGTCCCGCACTCCCCCAGGACGGGCGCTGAGCCCCCCACTCCCCCAGGACGGGCGCTGAGCCCCCCACTCCCCCAGGACGGGCGCTGAGCCCCGCACTCCCCCAGGACGGGCGCTGAGCCCCGCACTCTCCCAGGACGGGCGCTGAGCCCCCCACTCCCCCAGGACGGGCGCTGAGTCCCGCACTCTCCCAGGATGGGCGCTGAGCCCCGCACTCCCCCAGGACGGGCGCTGAGCCCCCCACTCCCCCAGGACGGGCGCTGAGCCCCCCACTCCCCCAGGACGGGCGCTGAGCCCCGCACTCCCCCAGGACGGGCGCTGAGCCCCCCACTCCCCCAGGACGGGCGCTGAGCCCCGCACTCTCCCAGGACGGGCGCTGAGCCCCCCACACCCCCAGGACGGGCGCTGAGCCCCCCACTCCCCCAGGACGGGCGCTGAGCCCCCCACTCCCCCAGGACGGGCGCTGAGCCCCGCACTCTCCCAGGACGGGCGCTGAGCCCCCCACTCCCCCAGGACGGGCGCTGAGCCCCGCACTCTCCCAGGACAGGCGCTGAGCCCCCCACTCTCCCAGGACGGGCGCTGAGCCCCGCACTCTCCCAGGACAGGCGCTGAGCCCCCCACACCCCCAGGACGGGCGCTGAGCCCAGCCGGAGCCCCGCGGAGGAAGCCCAGAGACCTGCTGGCACAGCGCATGTGACTGTCTTGGTACAAGGTGAGGTACTTCAGAGAGCCCTGTGTGCAATGCTAATGGCTCGTCCTAGGGCACCCCTGAGCCAAGGCGGCACGCCCGACATGCTAAACCTGCAGCCGGCGCCTCCCGGCTAAGTGGCAGTCGGGCACATGGTTCAGTCCGGGGGCACGGGAATGGGCTGGATCCCTGCATGCTGGGGGGAGGAAAATCCATCTGCAAAGCCCCCTTGTCCCCGGAGAGAAGCACGGCCTGCCAGAGAAATCTCGAGGAGCGAGGCAGGTTTGGAACAAGAGCCTGCACCTCTGCTGAGAGAGCGACACACGACTCCAGGGCAAGAGGAAACGGGATTGTGGTCGAAGGGGCCACAAAAACGTATTTCCACCGCCGAGAGAGACCCGGAGAAAAGCAGCCGGCTCACGTTCCAGGGCGGAGGCGCGCTGGTTCCTGCTGTCCAGGGACAGGCTTTCGGACGGATTCCAGTCATAAGCAGGACATCCCTAGCCGTGCCAAGGGGCAGCTTACGGTGCCTGCCATGCCAGTGCCGCTGACACAGGCCCGACGAGCCACAAACTCGTTTAACGTCTGGCCCCAGGCTTTTTTAATTGCCTTCCTGGATCACCCTTTTCCGCTCTTCCAGGAGGTCGTTTCTAGAGCGGGGGGAACAAACCGTCCTTCGGGTCACTGGCCGGTTCTGAAAAAAACCAAGAGCTATGCCTGGTCTGGGTCAGACGAGAACGCCGAAAAATGTCAGCGCCTCCAACAACGTCGATACAACTCTCATTCGGGGGGGGCAATATGTGGCCTAAAAGAAAACATTTTGTTTGGCCTCCAGGCACTTTTCAAATGAGAAATAAAAACGTCCCCCTACAACGTAACGAGAGCACGGAGCCAGGCTCAGCCCTCCGCTCCCGCGGCTGCGTAACCGTCTCCAGGACGTGGAGCGGCTTCCGCAGGAGAAAGTCCTGCCCCAGGACAGCTTGTGGCCTCCGGGAAGGCCGGGTTAAATTCACAGCAAGGTTTGGGTGGAGCCGGACAGCAGGTTTCGCACGGAAAACATGGCACCCGACGTGAGTCGCCGCCGCCGACTTCCCATGCTTTTCCTCCAGCTGTTGCAGATGGGACGCTCTGGATGGGACGCTGTTGTACCGGTGTATTTATTGCCGCGCCGGGGTGGGGGGGGAGATTATTTTACTGAACTGATTATTGTGGACAACCCTACTTTGGATCCAGTTCCATCAGCATCACGGTGCCTTGTCCCAGAACTGTCATTACACTTATCGTTTCGGGGATAGCGCCACTAATATAAAGCGCCTTCATAACCCCGAGAGGGGGGTCGTACAGCTTGAACTAGACGGGAGAATTAAAGCAGGACACCGTAGGCTGTGCAAATTTCACCATGAGTCCCTGCCACAAAATGAAATGAAAAAACAACTTCAAGTGGTGTAACGCCCCAGCTCCCTGCTCCTAGCACGCAGCCTGGCTTGAGGGCTTTGCGGGAGAGTGTGCCCCAAGGGTAAGTTTCGCATGCTTTCATTTCAAAACTAGAGGTTCTCGGGGGGCGGAGGGGTTGACCGGTCACTGAAAAACCAGCTCATAATAGGAGCATGAATGACAACAATAGAGGAAGGGTTGTAGGTGCCTGTTCTTTCCCGTTTTCAATAACATGATCTGTTACATTTCTAAGAAACTGCGATTTAATATTGGCACATGACTTCATTTAACAACGAGCCACCAGCACTTACCAAAACAAAACCCATATTGAACGAAAAAGAGCAACCGCAGGGGAGCAGCAGGCAACCACTAGTAATTAGCAAGGTCTGGCTGATTATCATCACTCCAGCAATGACGAATGAGAATAATAAAAGATGCTAATGATGAAGCCCTACTTAATAATGACCACTCGCAAGTTAATAATGAACAGCCAGTGCTAATTACAATAATGGAGGCACTGCTGGTTAGTGCTGGTTACTAGCTTTCGCGGTTATTACTAGATGAGTAACCGCTACAGTGCGTGGCTACTAGTTACGGGCTTGTTGCTAGTCAGTCAGTTGTAACAATCACCTTCCATCAACGCTGCATCGTGGGAGCAGAATCAGTCCTGTGACACCGCTTTCAACGGCGGGTTGGCTTAGGGAATTTGGGGGAGTATCCGAAATGCCTGAAAATGAAACTGCAGTGACAATGGTTTTGGAGAAGCCACGGTGAAGTGGGGAAGTACCAGAAATTTGGGGAGGAACAATGTAGGGCTGAGTTTCAGAGAATGACGACTAGGTGGCAATTAGCATCCCCAAGGCCCACCAACCATTCCAGCAGCAAACGAAAAGAAACCCCCCTCTCACCCTACAAAACATCACGGGTCCAAGAGCAACAAGCAGCGTGACTCCAGCTCTGCAATATTTCAATGTTGGGCACGCCAGCACGAATCTAAAACCACCTCTTCCCCCGATACCCCACCCTCGTTCATGTCTCTTTCCTCCTCCCTCGGTCACTCTCAGCCACTCCCCTCCTCCCTGCCTGGGTCGGGAGGGACTCGTTTGCAGACGCCCCATGCCGGTAGGGGATGGCTCGGGCTGAGGAGGTGCGGGCACTGTTGAGGACGCGGCGGCGCCCTGCCTTTCCCACCTGCAGTATCCCGACGGCGTGTGTGTGACCAGTAGATCTGACCAGACACGGCCCAGTCCCCTTTTCGACTGGACCCTAAAAGCCAGACCCCTGGCCACCCTAGCTCAGGGCCTCCTAACTCTGCTGCTTGCAACAGAAGGAAGCCAGAGGCCGAAGCAGCAGGCATCATACACAAAGGGACCTGTGCTCTACTAGCCCCCACCCGGCCGTACTCCCAGCCCTGTGCTTGCTCCCGCTACCCGCTGGGGGGTACGTGCTGCAGCAGCTCCGGGCCCGCCCAGAAGCCCTGGTGGCAGGAGGCGGTACTGCACCACACGGGACATCGACACGCAACACTTGACGCATTCTGGTAGAGGCTCCCCATGAGCGCACCCCGGACGCTGAGGAGTCTCTTGCAACGTCCCTGACAAGCCCCCCCCAAGCGGCCTTGGCACGGGATGCGAAAAGGGTCACTGGGTTTTGGGACAAGGTGCTGAAAGCGGTTTATGCAACACTTTGCTCTTCACAAGGGTGGGGTAGAGGGCCCACAAAACCCCCGGGCAGCCCTTACGTCCCTGTTGAAGTGCTACCCACCCAGGCCTCCCAAAGAGCCTCTCTGCTGGGACGATTCTCACATGCTCAGTTCCTAGCGACAAGGATGTCAGTTTCTAGCTGCGGCACTCCCCAGGGATCGAACCGGGGACCTCTGGAGCTAGAAACCGAGCTACATCAGCTCCAGCAAATGCTTGTTAGCGAGAGCTGTGACAAACTCAGATCCTATGTGGCTCGCCCCGAAAGAGCAGGTGACCCACGTTTTCCAAAAGACTCTTCGCACGCCACTCAGGAGCCAGTGTGCTCAAATGCATTCCTTTGGCTCCACGGAGTCAACGTTACTTTTATTGCTTTCACAGGCACAGTTACGATGCTCAGCCTGCGGTTCATACTTTCTGTAACCTTTTTTCCTGGTGACATGAAAGATTTATTGCCTTGATGGTTTGCACCACAGCCTATGCTGTACTTTTTTACAATATATTTTAAGCTTCATTAGTACTGAAAAGTAAGCAGTGTTCGCATTTATGCAACCACATTTGAAGCCTCACACACTTTTTTTCCTACCCAATAATCCCCTTTTTGAGTCTAACCCATAAGTATTCATGGCTTTACTGACCAATATATTCATAAACCCAATACCACCATTAGAAAGAAAACGGAACGTGACACAAAACTATAGCCAGCTGCAGAATATAAGGCTGTAACTCTGATGTCCATCAACATTGCCATCATCTATATGAATAAAGTTCAAACTCTTTGTGAGCATCATGGTAGGAGGCCGGACTGGCTTACCGGGGAAATCCTTGGTGAACTTAAGCACAAAAAGGGAGCTTACAAAAAGTGGAAACAGACAGATGACTAGGGAGGGGTATAAATGTCTAGCTCGAGAATGTCGGGGAGTTATCAGGAAGGCGAAAGCGCGATTGGAATTGCGACTTGCAAGGGATGTGAAGGATGAAAAAAAACTTTCACATATTGCATGTTAACAAGAAGAAGGTGATGAGAGAGGGTGTGGGGCCCCTACTGGATGAGGGAGATAACCTAGTGACAGATGATGTGGGGAAAGCTGAAGCACTCAATGCTTTCTTTGCCTCTGTCTTCACGGACAAGGTCGGCTCCCAGACAAATGCACTAAGTGACGCAAGATGGGATGAAGATGGACAGCCCATGGTGGGTAAAGAACAGGTTAGGAACTATTTAGAAAAGCTAAATGTACATAAATCCATGGGTCCGGACTTAGTGCATCCGAGGGGGCTGAGGAAGTTGGCAAATGTCATTGAGGAGCCTTTGGCCATTATCTTTGAAAAGTCGTGGAGATCAGGAGAGATCCCGGATGATTGGAAAAAGGCAAATGTAGGGCCCATCTATAAGAAAGGGAAGAAGGACGATCCAGGGAACTATAGGCCGGTCAGTCTTACCTCAGTCCCTGGAAAATCATGGAGGGGATCCTCAAGGAATCGGTTTTAAAGCACTTGGAAGAGGGGAAGGGGATCAGGAATAGTCAGCATGGATTCACAAAGGGCAAGTCGTGCCTGAACTATCTGATTAGCTTCTATGATGAGGTAACTGGCTCTGTGGATATGGGGAAGTCGGTGGATGTGATATACCTTGACTTTAGCAAGGCTTTTGATACGGTCTCCCACAATATTCTTGCCAGCAAGTTAAGGGAATGTGGATTGGATAAATGGACAGTAAGATGGATAGAAAGAGGCTAGAAGGCCGGGCCCAGCGGGTAGTGATCAACGGCTCGATGTCAGGATGGGGGTCGGTTTCTAGTGGAGTGCCCCAAGGTTCGGTTCTAGGACCGGTTTCGTTCAATATCTTTATTAATGACCTGGATGAGGGGATGGATTGCACCCTCAGCAAGTTTGCAGATGACACTAAGCTGGGGGGAGAGGTAGCTACGCTTAAGGGCAGAGTGACACAGACAAATTGGAGGATTGGGCCACAAGAAATCTGATGCGGTTCTACAAGGACAAGTGCAGAGTCCTGCCCTTGGGCCGGAAGAATCCCAAGTATTGGTACAGGCTGGGGACCGACTGGCTAAGTAGCAGTTCTGCAGAAAAGGACCTGGGGGTTACAGTGGATGAGAAGCTGGATATGAGTCAACAGTGTGCCCTTGTAGCCAAGAAGGCTAATGCAGGGGCGGATGAGTGTGCTGCGGGGCCTGCACAACACAATTTCACGGGGTCCCCCCTTTGACACCTTGCATGCTCTGTGGCGCCACGGTGCATGCGCAGGGCTTCTGCAAGTACGGGGGCTGGGGCAGCCGCTCTGCTCACCTTGCCCTAAATCCACCGCTGGGCTAATGGAATACTCGGTTGCATTAAGTGGAGCATTGCCAGTCGATCCAGAGAAGTGATTATTCCTCTTTACTTGGCTCTGGTGAAGCCACATCTGGAGTATTGTGTCCAGTTCTGGGCCCCCAATTACAGGAATGATTTGGACGCATTGGAGAGGGTCCAGCAGAGGGCAACCAAAACGATTAGGGGGCTGGAGCATATGACCTACGAGGAGAGGCTGAGGGACTTGGGTCTGTTTAGTCTGCGGAAGAGAAGAGTGAGGGGGGATTTGAGAGCAGCCTGCAACTTCCTGAAGGGAGGTTCCAAAGAGGCTGGAGAGAGGCTGTTCTCAGTGGGGGCAGGTGGCAGAACAAGGAGCAATGGGCTCAAGTTGCAGTGGGAGAGGTCCAGGTTGGATATTAGGAAAAACTATTTCCCTAGGCGGGTGGTGAAGCACTGGAATGGGTTCCATAGGGAAGTAGTGGAGTCTCCATCCCTAGAGGTTTTTAAGTCTCGGCTTGACAAAGCCCTGGCTGGGTTGATTTAGTCGGGATTGGTCCTGCCTAGAGCAGGGAGCTGGACTCGATGACCTCCTGAGGTCTCTTCCAGCTCTATGGTTCTAGGATTCTATGATCATAAGGACTCTCAGAATGTGGGCAGCCTCATGACCCGATGGTTAATGCTGCACCCGCCAACAGGAGAAAGAAAAAATCCAAAGCCCTCTCTCTTTGTCCATTAGGCTAAAAAGGGCCTCAGTTATTCTTCATACGTGCTGCTGGTTCTAGAGCAGCATTAATGCACTCCCAAGTAGAACTGGGCAAATAACTGATTTTTCGGTGCAGATTCCCAACTGCAAAATCCGTTTTGGGTTGAAATGAAATATTTTAGGGCTTGGTATTTTGGTTTGGTTTTTTTGCCAAGCAAAAACACAATCATTTTGTTTGCGCTAAAATTTGACCTTTTGTATCATTTGGGGGGCGTTATGGGTTTGTGTTTGTGTTAAAATTTAGCAAAATTGTGAAACAAAACACCATTTCAAAATGACTAGTAAAAATGTCTCATTTCCAAAGTGTCAAAACGAAACATTTAGACTCTCAGAAATCCACCTACTCAACTTTTTTTTTTCCTCCCAGCTGAAACTATTTGCCAAATTCAACCCAAATCGACAACAAGGTTTGGTCAACCCCAAATTGCATTTTTCAGGGAGCAAACAATTGGCTGAACTTTGTGGGTCTAGCACAGGGGTTCCCAAACTTTTCGGCATCATGCCCCCTTTTTGATTTTTGAGAACCCTTCACACAAACCCCAAGAGCAAAACTTATTGAGGAAAAAAAATAACAGCAAAACTTTGGGGGGGGGGGGGAATTTGACTGGGGGGGAGGGGACTGGGTTACCTCGCACCCCTCCTGGAATTTCTTCATGCCCCCCCAGGGGGCATGCCCCCCAGTTTGGGAACCCATGGTAGCTCTACTTCAGGGAGCGCCCCAGCTGCCCACCATGGCGAGACGCCGTGTATGCAGAGGTGAGGATGGTCTTTGACCCCACCTGGTGTCTCCACTAGGGGAAAAATTGACCATGAAAACATGCCCATTCTGGGTATTAGGTATTTTACATAGCAGCTGGCTTCCACAAACCCATGCAAGTTTCTACTGTTCTGTCTGCTTCTCTTGGTTTACACCACAAATATCAACAGCCTACTTGGGGCCAGCTTGTGGCCAGTCGAACGTCCCCAAACAGGATGGGGAACCCCCATGGAGACCCACTCTGCCTCTTCCCATGAAGGCGGGCAGAGATCACACAGGAAGGGGTGAGGAACGAGCACCGGCCTCCAACTGGCTCAGGGTAGGGCATTCCTGGCCCCATGCAAGTTGTGACACTGAGTCCTGAGCGTTGCGCCCACACCCCGCTGCTCAGCGTGGGAAACAACACGCCCGCCCTTCCCAGCTCCCCTCTGCACCAGGCAAGCACTGGTTCGAACAGAGAAGCCCCAGAGGGTGGGAGCCTCCAGCCTGGAGAGGGATGAACAACCCGAGTAGTGTTCCGCCGGCACTGGTGGATAAAGTACCCAAAAGTTACGTGAGTGAAAGTTCTGCGACTTTGGAAAAAACGTAACTAAGTCAAAGTCAAAGTCACCTTCTGGAAAACGACTTGAGTAAAAGTACAAAAGTATCGCATCTTCATTGTACTCAAGTATCCAGAAGTAAAAAGTAGCCGTCCTATGAAAATCTATGGTTAGCCACCTGAGTGATCATAAGGCACCATTCTTTTTCATACACACAATGGCTGTGCCTAGACTGGCCCGTTTTTCTGGAAAATCAGCCACTTTTGCGGAAAAACTTGCCAGCTGTCTACACTGGCCGCTTGAATTTCCGCAAAAGCACTGATGATCTCATGTAAGATTGTCAGTGTTCTTGCAGAAATACTGTGCTGCTCCCGCTCGGGCAAAAGTCTTTTTCTGAAAACCTTTTGCACAAAAGGGCCAGTGTAGACAGCCCAGATTTGTTTTCTGCAAAAAAGCCCCGATCGCGAAAATGGCCATCGGGGCTTTTTTGCGGAAAAGCGCGTCTAGATTGGCACAGACGCTTTTCCACAAAAAGTGCTTTTGCGGAAAATCATCCGTGCCAATCTAGACGTTCTGTTCCGAAAATGCTTTTAATGGAAAACTTTTCCGTTAAAAGCATTTCCGGAAAATCATGCCAGTCTAGACATAGCCTATGTGCATTTATATCTATGCATAGATTGTGTGTGTGTGTGTGTGTGTGTGTGTGTGTGTGTGTGTTCTCTCGAGCAGTTTGCAGCACGGCCTTGCCCCAGCCGGGGGAAGGATGAGCAGCAGCACGTGGCATTGCACTTCTTCTCCCCCACACGTCGGATCTGGACCCTGAGGCTCAGGGCTTCTCCCCCCACCCCCATGCCAGTGCTGCAACCTCCTGCCATCCCCCCGTGGGGCTGGAGCACACAAAATCTACAGGCCTGGGACCCCCAAGCTCTAGAGTGCGAGGGGAATGTCTGTCTTCTCCTCAGCTGGGGAACACATCAGTGGGGGTCTGGGTTCCCCCCTTCTCACTCGTGTGTGGCCCCTGACTGATTTTTCTGTGGGTCAGTGGCCCCCAACCCAAAAAAGGTTCCTCTGGATTAACGATTTCCCCTCAGATCTGACACACAGAAAGCAGCTGCTGGTTTTGAATCAGGTCAGACTGTGAAACGAAATAGTGGGTAACAAGTCCTGAGAGGATCCCTCGCCCCGGCAGCTCCCTGGCTGCACAGCGCTTGCCCTTTAGGCCTGGGGTTTGGCCTGCAGCTCGTGGCGGGCTCCCTGCTGTCTCGTGGGGGCTGCATCTTGTGCATATGGCCCTCCTGCATCCCTCTGGCCACTCCTGACTTGCCAGTGGGGCTGGTTCAGACTGGGGGGGGGGGGCGGGGGAAGGCAACTTCAACCGTTCCAGAGGATACTTAGGCCCCTGAAATCTCTAGGGATTTGGGGATTTGTGCTTATTTTGTTTTGTTTGTTTCTTTGCAAATTACTTAGAAATGAGCTGATTCCACGGTACACAGAAATCCTGAACTATTTCCATCAGTAATAATTAAATTATTTACAGGTAGGGAAAACAAGAAAAATGCTTCCTGAGCACTTGTAAGAATTAAAATTCAATGACAAACTTCTGAACTGGGCTTGTCACAAATGGACGAGTGAATGAATAGTTAAATCAACAAATCATGTCTGGGGTTAGGATAATGATTTGGTAGATCTGAACATGTATCTTGCCATGTGATACGGTGGTTTTTGCTGTTTAGTTGTAGTCATATTGGTGCCTGGGTGAGAGTCACAAGGGGAGTGAAGTAATATCTTTAATTGGACCAAATATGGCTGGTGACAGACACAACCTTTGGAACGCCTCTGAGCTCTTCTCCAGGTCTGTGAAGCTCAAAAGGGCTAATCTCTCACCAACCAAAACTGTTCCACAATAATTTTAAAAAGGATATTTCTTCACCCACCTTATCTCATCTCTGTGGTTGGGTTTTAACAGCTTTAAAGCTTGAACTCTGTGTATCTCCACTTCGTCATTAAAAAATGATCGGACCTCCCTCCATAATTTCCCAATTACTGTGAAAATAATAAAAAGATGAAAAGCTTAAAACATGACACAAAGGTATAAAACACAAAGAGCGCATTCCATCAAGCCTTTTCATAAGCCAGAGCAGCAGGGGTGAAGCATTGCACAGGAGATGAGGGGAGGGGAAAGAGCCTATATTCCCACTGGGAATAGTGATAGAAATGTAGCCGTGTTAGTCTGGTGTAGCTGAAACAAAATACAGGACTGTGTAGCACTTTAAAGACTAACAAGATGGTTTATTAGGTGATGAGCTTTCATGGGCCAGACCCACTGCCTCAGATCAAATAGGGGAAGAAAATAGTCACAGCCATATTTTTTTAATTGTATCCTTTGGTATATATGGTTGTGACTATTTTCTTCCACTATTTGATCTGAGGCAGTGGGTCTGGCCCACGAAAGCTCATCATCTAATAAACCATCTTGCTAGTCTTTAAAGTGCTACATAGTCCTGTATTTTATATTCCCACTGAGTTCTTCTGATTTTAAGAGCCTTGTTGAAACTGCAAGTCACAACAATCACACCTTATCTTCAGATCATCACACTAGGAACCCCAGCGACTTCCAGAGCGTGAAGAAGGTTTGCAGGTTAAGATGGGAGCAAAGAAAATGTCCCTAGTGTTAATCTTAATGAAAGAACAACACTGCTCGGAAACAGCTTCCACAAGGCCCCCGACCGGAGACATTTCAGCGGGCCGAGGAATCCGACTTGTAGTAAAACCATAGACAAAACCTGAGGGTGTGGCCAGGGCGTTAAGAATTGAACAGAAGGTAAATGTGTTTCAACCATCCAGCCAGACATCACCCACTGGGACTCGCTTCCCTAGGGGCACATGGGAGAGCTGATTTCAGTAACACTCCTCTCTTCTGCACCCACCTGCCTCACATTGGGGAGCAGCAGCAGCTCCCCCTTCCCCACCCCCCCCAAAGAGTGAGCAAAACTTCTGAGCCAGCCAGGGAAGCAGGAGGTCAAGACCAACTGCTCATGGCGGGGGGTGTGAGTGTATCAATTTAAAGGTCCCCCCCAACAACTCCAAGTGTTATACCCCCCTCCTGATCCGTAGCCCAGCTCTCCTCCATTCCCCTATGGGGCTCTTAGGGGGAAAGGGGAAAAAACGGGGGGTGACTCACCCCCGCTCCACACTAGCACACACCCCGACAGCAGGGTTGCTCCACATCCCAGCCAGCCCGCACACAGGCACAATTCTTCAATCCCCACCAAACCCAGCCGCCCACCCCGAGCCCCTTCCAGCACGAACTGCCCCACCCCCTCGCCACAGGACTGCTACGGGGGCCCTCTGTCGCAGGGAGAAGGGGGAGCCCCTGCCCTGGGCACCCACCCTGCTGCTGCGCCCACCGGAGCAGAGGAGTTACCTGGCACAGGTAAGTGCCTCGTCCCTCCCTGCCCCAGGCTGAGGTGGCTGCTGGGTTTCCCTCCTATGTAGCTGGCTGGCCCCAGGTAAGGTCACACGAGACTATTCCAATGTACCCCCTCCGCACATCGCCCTGGGTGCCCAGGACTCAGGCTGGCAGTGCCTGCAGATGGTCCTGCCAATTTTCTTCCACTATTTGATCTGAGGAAGTGGGTCCGGCCCAGGAAAGCTCATCACCGAATAAACCATCTTGTGAGTCTTTAAAGTGCTGCACAGTCCTGCCTTTTGCTTCAGCTACACCAGACTAACACGGCTGCACCTCTCTGGGTACGTCCACATTGCCACCCTAGTTCGAACTAGGGCGGCTAATATAGGCATTCGAACTTGCAAATGAAGCCCGGGATTTAAATATCTCAGCCTTCATTTGCATGTTCCCCCCTCCTCCTGCAATGAGGAGTAACGGCAGTTCGAATTAGGACCTTTAATTCGAACTGCCTACTCCGTGCCGCGTGCAGCCGTGGGCAGGTAGTTCGAACTACAGGGCATTTAAAAATGGTGGCGCCCGGAAACATGCAAATAAAGCCCAGGATATTTAAATCCCGGGCTTCATTTGCAAGTTCGAATGCCTACATTAGCCACCCTACTTCGAGCTAGGGTGGCAGCGTACACATACCCTATTACTGTTCTGCAGAGGTGCTGGTTTGAATGCAAGGGTGTTAATGGGACAGTTAAAAGGCTTCCTTGTTGTGCTTGTTGATTGGGTGCTTGCACAAGAAGCTGTGCTTAGGCAAATCAGAAAGATGAAAGTCGTGAGTAACTAAGTGCTTCCGAAATTGTAGTGGTGTAAAAAGTACGATCTTTTCTAAAAGAACGACTTGAGTAAAAGTCGAAGTATCACAAAAATAAATGACGTGAGGAACGTACAAATACTGAAAACGTACGTGAGCAGAGTAATGATTTCTGCCGAGTTACTCTCCAGCTCTGTCTGCCAGTCGCTGCGTCATACCGCGGGGCCTCATTCTGGGGCTACTTGGCCTTGCCCGCACCAGAGCGTCTGGCCCGCACTGCACTGCTCCTCAGACAAACCAGCAAGCGCAGGGCCGTTCGGAGACACTCCGGCTCGGCGCGCTGTGAATCCCAAAGGCCCCAGGGCCAGTGGAAAGGAAGCCTGCTCCGAGGGAGATCGCGGCCCGCGGAGGACGTTTCTTTGGACAAGGAGCGGGCGTCCCGCAGAGCAGACGTACCGTGACGCGCGTGTGCGCGGCTCTACAGCTCCATTCCCGACACCCCTGCGGCGCCAGCGCAGTCACTTCCCCAGAGCCAAACCGCACCCAAAGCAGCAGCCTGTTGACAATGCAGCGGGAGGCGGATCATCTCGGGGAAAGGTTTTGGGGTCTCCTGTCAACGGGCAGCCGCCATGACAACAGCAAACCCTGCAGGTGGACATGCGCATGCATGGGTGGGAGAGCACAAACCATCTACCGGGGAAACCCCTTCCAACACAGCCTCACGATCAATACAAGTGCGAGGTCTGGTCAAAGTCCCATTACCGATAGGACCTCACCGAGGAACCCCCGCCCTAAGGCTATGGCCCCACAGGGCCGGGCGCGGAAGAAACCCAGACCAGAAGGCAGTCCTTGCTCTGAGCAGCTTACAGGGTAGGTCGACTGGAGGGAGGGGGGAAGCAAGGTGATCAGTGGGATGGGGGGCAGACAGCACATTACTGCAACCTATCCTCTGCTGGGTCGTTTAATCTTTGAGGCTGGGAACTGGCTGGCCAGAGCTGGAGAGCGAGGAGGACCCCACCCCATCAGCACAGGAGAGAAAGCACCTGACATCACACCAGCAGCAGCCAAAGACCCTGCTGCTTCTCCCTGCTCCGACCCACAACTTCCTGACCCAGTCTTAGCAGACAAGGGTGCATGGTGGGGCCACTTGGACCCTGCAGCTCTGAGCCCGGATGGTTTCCCAGCTGTACGAGTGATGGCCAGCGCCAGCACATGGAGGCACTTACGTCGTTTAGATCAGGGTCCTGCGCAGGAGCATGGTTTCAGTTCGGGATTGAGTGGCTTGCAAGCCCTGTTAGATCATTGGCTTTTCCTCTGCTCTACCTCTGAGCACATCGGTTTTGCATGATTTCAGCAGGAGTGGGACTACAGTTCTTACTTGTTTCGAGACAATAAAGCTACCTGAAAATTGCTTGCTGGGATGGAGTGTGGTTTTACTATCTGATTAGGACAGAGGTGAGAAATTAGTCACTTCGCAGTGAATCAACACAAGAGAGGCAGCGACTGTGATGCTGGAGGACTTGATGGGAGCTCTTGCCAAGGCTGTAGGTGTCCGCTGAGCACTGACAAACTCGTAAGCGGAAGGCAGAGCAGCTCAGGTGTATTTTAGACTGGTCCAAGGCAGGGACACATTTGCAGATGAGGTTGGTACGTTGCTGCCTGTGTTATTCCTGCTCGGGATGTTGGTATCCTGCGCCCTAAGGACACGTGTGGGGTTTGCTGTAGAACCGTCCAAATGCCAGGTGCGAGGAGCTGCTCCCATGTCTAACAAGAAAGGCTAAAGCTAAGCAGGCCAGTGGGAAGCAGTGTGCTACAAAGACCTAGCCAATGGCCCTCGTGTCACCTGCAAGAAAGCGCCTCTCAGCAGCTGGAATCCTGCAAGGAGGAAATAAAGCCAGCGGACGTGAACAAGTCTTCAGCTTGGGACTCTCGCAGGGCTGAGCGAAGAAGAGAAAGCTGAGATACCAGTGCAGCCTGGCTTAGCCCTCAAAGGCACACAGTGCTGACGGACAGCTAGATCTCCGCCCCCTTTTGGAACCTCAGACTGTACATACGTTGCCTGCTTTAATCGGTAAATAACTCCCTCGTTAATAAACCCAGTGTCATTTTTCTGTAGGTTTGGCTAGAAACGTTATCTTTTGGGCAAGCTCGGATGTGGCGACATCCCCTCTTTTGACAGTCACAAAATGGTACGAATAAGCCACTTCCACCCTGTCTTAACATACTGTACATACCCCTCCTCTAACTTCCACTCCAACGCATCTGATGAAGTGGGCTTTACCCACAAAAGCTCCTGCCCTAATCAACCTCTTAGTCTCTGTGGTGCTACTGGACTCCTCGTTGCTTTTGCAGATAAAGACCAACACGGCTAACGCTCTGAGCCCTGGTCTACACAGGGCTTTATTTCGAAATAACCCCCCTTAGGTCGAATTAATAAGCGGCGCGTCCACACTACCACGTCCGTTATTTTGAAATAACAGGCCGCTTATTTCAAACTCCGCACTCCTGCTTTCCTTGGGGGACTAACGCTAATTCCGAAATCGTTATTTCGAAATAGCGGTCGTGTGGACGCTCCGGTGCCACGATTTCAAAATAACGACTCTCCAGAATCGTTCGAACGCATTACTCCCCCATGCCTCCTGGGGCTCTGAGTCGAGGTAGCGCATCCGCATTAACGAAGCCTGCCTCAGACTACTTTCGAGGCTTCTCCGTAATGTGGACACGCTATTGAGATTTAGTTATTTTGGGAGTTCCATCGATTTCAGCTATTCGGAAATAGTTTCCTAGTGCAGATGTGGCCTGAGACAATTGGCCGGGTCAAGTGACTGGCCTGGAAGCAGTGGGATTATATTGTGGACTTGGGGGTAGATTGGAATGCCCAAGAGAGCGGTCTGTATCCATAGCGAGGCTAGGTTGGTACTTCACACTTGCTTCTGGGCTGGGGAAATCTAATTATAGGTGTCCCCTGCTTCTTGACCATCTGCCCTGAGGCTGGCATTCCTGGTCATTACCACTCCAGACAGCATGACAAGTGATTCTTTTCACAGCTGAAACCAGGCTTGCATAATGCCGCTCTCTAAAACAACTTGTTTTGAGACCTCAAGCGGAAGATAACAGATACATCTGCCAACAGGACAGTTTGAAATGACAAAATGCTGGTGTATATGGAGAGGGTTTTGTATGGGATTTTTTCCCCTTCGTCCTAGGCATCTGTTACATGGGTGGGGAAAACACAAGAAAAGATCACATGGAAAATCTAGTGAGCCTATGAATTAAGGTCTTGCCCGGGCTGCATGCAGAGAACCCCTGAATCTGTTATCGCCCAAAAAACTGAGCAAATTTCTAAATGCGCAACATTCAGTATGTGCGTGCTAATGCACTACTTCCCCGAGAGCTCACCCGAGCATCTATCGGCCAGAAACAACAGAGAATGAAGATCTGAAGAGATCTAGTTGTAGCTTATGCTGAGATTCTTCAGGCATCACAGTAATAAAAGGTATTTGTCATATCAACAGCTCGCTGTCTGGCTGGCAGTTGGTTTCTAGCAGAGTGCTCCAAGGGTCAGTTTGGGGCCAGTTTTGTTCAATATCTTTATTAATGACCTGGATGAGGGGATGGATTGTACCCTAAGCAAGTTTGTGGATGACACTAAGCTGGGGGGAGAGGTAGATACGCTGGCGGGCAGAGACAGGGTCCAGAGTGACCTAGACAGATTGGAAGATTGGGCCACAAGAAATCTGATGAGGTTCAACAAGGACAAGTGTAGAGTCCTGCCCTTGGGACGGAAGAATCCCAAGAATTGTTACAGGCTGGGGACCGGCTGGCTAAGTAGCAGTTTGGCAGAAAAAGCCAAACTGGGGGTTACAGTGGATGAGAAGCTGGATATGAATTAACAGGGGGCCCTTGTAGCCAAGAAGGCGAATGGCATATTAGGGGGCATTAGGAGGCGCATTGCCAGCAGATCCAGAGATGTCATTATTCCCCTTTATTCGGCTTTGGTGAGGCCGCATCTGGAGTATTGTGTCCAGTTCTGGGCCCCCCACTACAGAAAGGATGTGGACGCATTGGAGAGGGTCCAGCGGAGGACAATCAAAGTGATGAGGGGGCTGGAGCACATGACCTATGAGGAGCGGCTGAGGGATTTGGGTCTGTTTAGTCTGCAGAAGCGAAGAGTGAGGGGGGATTTGAGAGCAGCCTTCAACTTCCTGAAGGGAGGTTCCAAAGAGGCTGGAGAGAGGCTGTTCTCAGTGGTGGCAGAACAAGGAGCAACGGTCTCAAGTTGCAGTGGGGGAGGTCTAGGTTGGACATTAGGACAAGCTATTTCCCTAGGCGGGTGGGAAGCGCTGGGCTGGGTTCCCTGGGGAGGGGGTGGAGTCTCCATCCCTCGAGGTGTTTCAGTCCCCACTTGACCAAGCCCTGGCTGGGCTGATTGAGTTGGGATTGGTCCTGCCTTGAGCAGGGGGCTGGACTCCCGAGCTCTCTTCCAGCCCTGGGATTCCAGATACTTTTTCACGATGCACCTCAAGCTCGTTCCACGTGCTCAAGGCAGGTTTTGCTGAAAGTTGCCTTTATTCCATTCCCACAGTTGGGAACCGACTCCGATGGACTTCAGGGCAGTCGCTCCGCATCTCCGCTGGGTTTCCTAGACACGGCCCCTTCCTGCAATCTGCCCAAGCCCTAGTCTCTTCCTCCCCGGCCTCTCTCCTGGCTCTCCCGGCAGCTGCTTCTGAAAAGCACTGGGCAGCGCCAGCTCATGCCGAACGCCCGGCCGGCGTGGCCTTGCGGGGATGCCACGTATGCCATTCCCAGAGCAGTGTGGGTTTTAATCGGCAAAGCCTCCTTCCCAGCTGTCTTGGAGAAGCCCGGGGCCTTGCATCCTTCTCCAATAGACAGAAGCAGCTGCTGAGCTGGCAGAGCAGGGGCCGTATTCTTGCTACGGTTCAGTTCTGGAAACCCAGCCTCTTCTCCACCGTCTTCTCTGTGGGTGCGGAGTCACCTCAGGCTGGCCGCCCTCCACCCACACAAAGGCCGTTTCCTTGCCTCTTGTGGTGGGGCAAGCTGGAGACATGGAAGAAAGATTAAAGCATGTGTAACCGCCACCAGGCGGACTTGAACCTGGGACCTCTGAAGCTGAGTATAGGAGCCTCTACCCTCTGAGCTAAAAGCCAGCTGGCGCTCAGCCCATGCTGTAGAGGTCTCTTCATCTTAACTGTTGCTGTGGTCTAGGTGCCACTTGCATGGCTCAGTAACCACGCCAGGTGTGTGGGTTCCACGTGCTCTGAACGTCTCAACCGGAAACCACGCCCTGCTGAATTGCAGGTGTGGAAAGGACTCTCGCGTTGCCAAGGGCTGACCCCTTAGACCTGCTCTGCCAAGACACCCCCCTCTCCACGCCACACTGCGCCCCTGCCTCCCGAACCGGCGGGCACTGGCCCCGCCTTTGCAGGCCCCGTGGCCAACGGCCTCGCCTTTGTGCTTGGTCTCAGGCCTGGCTCTGGCTGCCCTTGCAGGGAACCGTTCCAGGGTCTCAACACTACGATATGATCTAGAGTCTAGACATCAGAGGAAGGCAGGGACCTGCTGGCCAGGAGCTGCCCAGGTGAGTGTCTCCTATCCAGTCCCCGCCCTCCGCTCCCCAACCCTGTGCCCCCCAATCCTGCCCTCCTACCCCACATAACCCAAACCCTCTGCCCCTGCACCCCACAGTCCAAACCCTCGGCTCCCTCCTGCACCCAAACTCCCTCCCCGCCCCCCCTCCTGCACCCAAACCCCCTCCTGCACCCAAACTCCCTTCCCACCCTGCACCCCCTCCTGCACCCAAACACCCTCCTGCACCCAAACTCCCTCCCCGCCCCGCCCCCCCTCCTGCACCCAAACCCCCTCCTGCACCCAAACTCCCTCCCAGCCCCGCTCCGCCTCCTGCACCCAAACTCCCTCCCAGACCCGCACCCCCTCCTGCACCCAAACTCCCTCCCAGACCCGCACCCCCTCCTGCACCCAAACTCCATTCCAGCCCCGCCCCCTCCTGCACCCAAACCCCCTCCCAGCCCCGCACCCCTCCTGCACCCAAACTCCCTCCCAGCCACTCACCTTCCTGCACCCAAACTCCCTCCCCGCTCCCCCTCCTGCACCCAAACCCCCTCCCAGCCACTCACCCTCCTGCACCCAAACCCCCTCCCAGCCCCGCCCCCCCTCCTGCACCCAAATGCCCTGCCAGCCACTCACCCTCCTGCACCCAAACCCCCTCCCAGTCCCGCCCCCCTCCTGCACCCAAACACCCTGCCAGCCACTCACCCTCCTGCACCCAAACTCCCTCCCAGCCCCGCTCCGCCTCCTGCACCCAAACTCCCTCCCAGACCCGCACCCCCTCCTACACCCAAACCCCCTCCCAGCCCCGCTCCGCCTCCTGCACCCAAACTCCCTCCCAGCCCCGCTCCGCCTCCTGCACCCAAACTCCCTCCCAGCCCCGCTCCGCCTCCTGCACCCAAACTCCATCCCAGCCCCGCCCCCCTCCTGCACCCAAACTCCCTCCCAGACCCGCCCCCTCCTGCACCCAAACCCCCTCCCAGCCCCGCACCCCCTCCTACACCCAAACTCCCTCCCCGCCCCCCCTCCTGCACCCAAACCCCCTCCCAGCCCCGAACCCCTCCTGCACCCAAACCCCCTCCCAGCCACTCACCCCCTCCTGCACCCAAACCCCCTCCCAGCCCCGCCCCCCCTCCTGCACCCAAACCCCCTCCCAGCCCCGCCCCCCCTCCTGCACCCAAACCCCCTCCCAGCCCCGCCCCCCCTCCTGCACCCAAACCCCCTCCCAGCCCCGCCCCCCTCCTGCACCCAAACCCCCTCCCAGCCCCACACCCGCTCCTGCACCCAAACTCCCTCCCAGCGCCAACCTTCTCCATTAAGATCACAGAAGCCCTTTACTACTTTCCAAATTCTGGGAGTGGCGCCATCTAAAGTTTTTGCCCACCCCCATCTAGCACTCCCCTGATCTTCACCAGACCCCCCCCAAAGCAACCCCCAGGGGATCAAACGCCACAGCGCTGATCGCCCCGTAAGTGCAGATGGACCCTAACTCTCACTGCCAAAGGGATTTTTGAAAATGACATTTCAGCTCCCTACTCAGTGTGTGTCACTGTGCAGCTCCCAATACCTTTGACAACCTGGCCTGGTTGCTTAGCCCCAAGCCAAAGCAGCTGCTAGCCACTGACTGTATTATCTGGTAAACACTGACAACACACGCTGTGTTCTTGGAGACAGATCCAGCCCCCTTCAATCCTCCCCTAGACAAAAAAGGGCCCCACACCAGGAAAGACTCCGAGGTGTTGACTAAGAGATAAGAATTCTTCCTGGGCTGTGTTTTACTCCGATAAAGGTGGGGGAGTCTGGTATTATCATTTCTGACTTTCAAATCCTCATATGAGAGCAAGCAACTTCGCCCACAAAGCTTTATCTGCTACTAGATCACACGGCACAATACGACAACGGGATCCTGACGGTGGTACCAAAAGGCCACCGTGAGCGGCGCCGTGTGGCAACAGTCCAGCCCTGGAAAGCTCTGGCAGGCTACACAGTACTCAGCACCGGGGGAAACGTACGGATTTCAACCGACACCATCACAGCGCTTCCCCCTTCACCGTGGGCAGCCGACAGAGCTAGCGGAACCCTGCTCCTCTTTCCCAAGGCAGGAAGGAGAGCTGTTCGTTATCTGCCAGCATCCAGACTCAGACATCTTAACCCCACCGACCTGTTTGAGATCCCTGCCCTTCTTAAAATAAGGAATAAGGGATCTTCCGGAAAAGGCTTTATTTTCCGAAAGATCCGCGTCTAGACTGGCACTTTTTTCTGGCAAAGCTCTGAGCCGGAAAAAAGCAGCAGCCATTTTTATGCAAATGAAGCGGGAGGGATTTAAATCCCCACTTCATTTGCAATTACGATGTGTCTAATTTGCATCCCTTTTCCGGAACAGGGGTGCAGTCTAGACAGCCGTTGCACAGCCGTAGTGCACAGCCGTTGAACACCTCCACTGTGGTTCTAAGGGAGCAAGGCCCAGGCCAAGTTACCCGAGACATCTTGCAGGGTGGCAAAAACCTGTTAGCAGCTTTCACTGAAGAGAGACTCCCCTGAGTTTCTCTGAATGAAAAGCCCCGTTTCTCTCTTGGCAAACCTGGCCTGCTGTCACTGCCGGCTGCTCCTGGCATCTCTTCTCTTGGCTCCAAAGCAAACGAGTGACCCAACCCTGCGCAAGCCAAGCCAGCTGAAGCTTGGCCATTGATTTTCATGAGCTCAGGACCAGCCTCCAGACAATAAATAATAAAGCAGGAACGCTGCCGAGAGCACACAACCGCACAGCCACATGCTGACTCAGTCTAGGTCCCACCTTGAAGGGGCGATCACTAGTATTTCAACGTGCATTTCCATTTCTGCGCCGCTGGTCTGTGGTCCAGAGCGCTGCTCTGCTAGGTCCCCCTATTCCTGGCTCCCAAAGAGGGCACTGCCAGAGACAGGGGAGCTGCAGGGGAGGGGGATAGTTGGGGGTGCAGGAGGGGTGTGAGTGCACTAGGAGGGGTATCGGCGGTGCTGGAGGGGTATCAGTGGCAGGCCCAAGTCCAGGGTACCCACCAGCCATCAGTCAGTGCCTCAGCTTGGGGGGGGGAGGGGAATAGCTAAACAGGAGCGCTGGGGGAGAACCGGCAGCCAAGAGAGTTCAGGCCCGCCTGAGATGCCTGAACAGGGGCGTCGAGAGTAGGGAAGGAAGGTTTTTTAGCGCTGTGTTTGGTGCCCACAGTTCCAGCGGGATGTTGATAAACTGGAGCTGATTCAGAGAAGAGCCACAAGGACGACAAAAGGGTCAGGAACCCGCCTGCCAGCGATGGACCCAACGACCTCCACTGGATTAGCTTTAACGAAGAAACCACCGAAGAAAGATTTGCCGGCACGCTCAGCATTTACATGCACGTACGTGACGAGGGGCCCTTGGGTCTCGCGAGCCAGTGGCTGACCGGGGAAGCTGGACCAATTCAGATGCTTTTAACAGTCTGTGGAGGATCATGATGGAGTCTCCATCCTGGATGGTTTTCAAACCAAGCCTGGGGGTGGTGCCAAAGCTCTGCTCTGGGGATTATTCCGGGGCAGGTCTCACAGCGGTCCCTGGGGACGGTTTGTTCTGGATCAGCCAGGCCCTTCCTTTGCAGGCGCAGTGACCCCAGCCTCGCGGGAAATGCCCCCGCCAAACAAGGTGCGATTCAGGCACCTTAGCTAACCAGATGGTGACTTCTCGTGTGAGACACCACACAGATAGCCCAGGCCACAAAAGTTTGCTGCTAATTGTGTTTACCCCTCCAGCTGCCTTTGCACCCTGTTAAACCTAACCTTGCAATTCACCACCTTGATGATTAACTCACGTAAAACCACGCCTAAAAATCCCAGGGTCGCCACAGTCCCAGCCACCAGAGCTTCACACTTCCCCGGGCCATTTAAATAGTTGGGTTAATGCCGCCAGGCCATTGTCTCTCTGCTACACCAAGCAAGAAAATTCAAGGCCAAAGCCACGCGACTGCCTGGCGAACTGGGCAGGAAGGGCACAACTGAAGGGCCAGGTTTGCAAAAGGGGCCTAGACTCAGTACGGCAACGACTCGTCCGGAGGCGCCCCCAGCAAGCCGCGCCCCGTGTTGGGCTCCCTACACAGTGCCAGGGAGACACACGTCCCTAAGACTGCCAATCACCAACGCCAGCCAGCAGGGCGGCGCCTCAGCATGCCAATAGCGGATGCCCAGGAGGGGGCGTGGCCTAAGCCCCGCCCCTCACAGGGAATTGGATCCCTAAATCCAGGCCGGAGGGAGGGGCCTCTCTCTCTTTGGCCTGAATCTTGTCCCGGGGTGAAGGGCCTAAGCCCCAGGCCATGGCAAGCCATCCTTAGGCCCAGGTGCCCAGTGGTTACAGCACCCAGCTGAGAAATGGGAGACCAGGCTCCAATTCCAAGGCTGCCTGATTCAGAGCAGGGCTTAAGCCTCGATTTCCCCCCTTCCCGTGAGAACCCTACCCCCGGCGGCTCTCTCCCAATCCCGCCTACTGAAGGTGCTTCAACATTCCTTGGAGCAGGGAGCAGGAGTTTGGCTCAGGATTCAGTCCCTGCCTGCTGGCTCTCTCCTGGCGCTCTCCCAAACACACTGGCTATGTCTACACTGGCGGCTTCTTGCGCAAGAACATCTTGTGCAAGGGGTCTTGTGCAAGAACACGTCCACACTGCCATGTGCGAGCTGTGCTTTTGCACAAGAGCTCCGATGGCCGTGTGGACGCTCTCTTGCACAAGAAAGCTCCGATGGCCATTTTAGCCATAAGGGTTTCCTGCGCAAGAAAGCCTGCCGAGCGTCCACACTGCCCTCTTGTGCGAAAGCTCCTGCACAAGAAGCCCTCTCTTACCACGCCGTACTGAAAATTTCCTTGCGCAAGAGTGGGCGGGCTCTGTGGACGCTCTGCGGATTCTTGCACAAGAAGCCGTAAGTGTAGACATAGCCAAGCAATCCCCTAGCTCCCGTGTTTGCAACCAGACCACACAGTCTATTTCGGACCAGGCTTGGCCATGCACCCCAGTGCCTTGGGCGGTGGCCTCCTAAAGTTCCCAGCAATCACGACACAAAGAGGCATTTAATTGCCTGGCTTCACCCACACCGTTGTTACTGGTGCATTAAGTGCACCAGATGAGGTGCACCACATGTGATAGGCCTGGGTAGGATCCAGGGGTGAAACCAGATGACTGGTCTCAAATGAACTCACCCAGAAAAGCGATAAAAGACAAACATCACATCATCCGTGGGCGAACCACCTTGCACAAAACCAGGCCTCCTCTCAGGCCTTATTGCTCACGGAAACCAGCCCAACACTTTCAAAAGACAAGCCTGCGAGCTGACATTCATAACTTCGCTAGACATTAAAAACCATGGACTCAGAAAAGAAACTGGCTTTGTGGCTTATTACAACACCCTGTTACCCACTAACCCCATTTTATTGTATGGCTGTAGAGGTGTTAACAGGCCACTCAACCTAGAATGGTCTTTCAGAATGTGTTAACTGCTTCTACAAACAATCTGTTCCGCCTCTACTTAGCTGTGATGCTCCGAGGAACCCAGCACGCTGGGCGAGGGTCAGCACAGCTTTTGTAAAGAGAAATCACGCCTCACCAACCTATTGCCAGTCTTGGAGTGCGCTAACAAGTCGGTGGGCAAAAGCGATCCACTTGCTCTACTGTACTTGGACTTTCAGAAAGCCTTTGACAAGGTCCCTCACCAAAGCGAAGTAAGGAGTCATGGGATAAGAGGGACGGTCCTCTCATGAATCAAACGGTTTAAAAGACAGTATCACGTTACTGGATTTTAAGGGGAGCAGCCAGATCACTGCCACACCCATTGGGGGGGGTGTTTTCCCCAAAGTGGATACAAAGGGGGCCATGTGAGATGTCACATGAAAGCTTCTGTTCTACTGATTCTGTGTGTGCTAGTCACGTACTTGTATGATATCTGGATGCGGAGTTAGAAACATGGACTCTGTAGGGATGCTGGAAAATTCTGTCTGTGGCTGAGCAATGGGCAAGGGATACTCAGCCAGTGGCTGTGCTAATTAGCAAGGAGACAGTGAATCTCTAGGTGCCAGGACACACCTCAGGAATGGGACTGATGCCTGCAAACCAGCCAGGGCCTACGGGCTATCAGCATGGGATGCAGGGTAGGTTGTTGGACCATGTGACCTTCTCCGGCCAAGAAGATGCCAGGAGAGGTATATAAGGGCCATACGGCACCCTCCATCTCGGTCTTCAGTTTAGCTCCTGATCCCAGATGCAGCCTTGCAGGGAACCACGAGCCGGAAAGAACCGTGGACCCGCCGTGACACAGGATGTGCACCAGAGACTTTTAAGATAGCAGTTTGTAACATCTCTGCTAAGATCCTGTGTTGAGAACTGGGTGATTCGATGCATGTAATGCATTATCCTTAACAGCCTTACTCTCAGGCTTTTCTTCCTTTTAGTAATAAACCTTTAGATTGTAGATGCTAAAGGATTGGCTCAGCGTGGCCTTGTGGGTAAGATCCAGAGTGTAAATTAATGGGATCTGTGGCTGGTTTCTTGGGACCAGAAGAACCCGTTCAGGGTAGGTGAGATCAGGTTCTATAACCCCTCACCTGTGTGCAGGCCCAGGGCTGTTTGGGGCAGAGGGAGAGCTGGGGTATCAGGGGTTTTGCTCGTGAGGCTTCTGGCTGGCCAGATCAGCAGCTGGAGCACTCGATGGGACTGGTGTGTGGCCTATTTGGGAAGGTCTCCAGTCCAGGGCTGTAAGGAGCCCTGAGTTTGAGCAATTCGCCCTGAGCGGACCCATCAGCTCTGCCCGGACCCAGCCCAGAAGAATAGGAATAAATGGGCAGTTTTCACAATTGAGAGTCGTAAACAGTGGAGCCCTCTAGAGATCTTACTGGAATCAGCGCTGTTCATCACATTTGTAAATTATCTGGGGGCACACGGAGAGGTGGCAGCTTTTACAGATGATACTGAATTACTCAAGCCAGTTAAGTCTGCAGCTGACTGAAGAATTAGAAGCTGTGAGACTGCAAAGAGATTGAGAGACCCACGCAACTGAGTTACAGATGAAATCCAAAGTTGATAAATGCAAACTGCAGTTTTCCTTGCAAATTGAAACACAGACCCTTATATACACAGATACAATGATGGAGTGTACATTCCCTGTTTCTATGGAAGAAAGGCATCCTGGAGTCATTGCAGACAGATCTCTGAACACACTGGTTCAATGTACAGCAGCAGTCAAAAAAAAGTTCACCGAATGTTAGGGACCTTTGGGGAAAATATCGTAATACAAATCTATGGCATGCTTGCACCTTGAATGCTGCATATAGTTTCAGCTTCCCTGTCTCAAAAATATATATATTAGAATTGGAAAAAGCATAGAGAAGGACAACAAAAATGATTAAGGGTATGGAACAGCTTCCAATTAAAAAGACTAAGACTATTCCGTTTAGAAAAGAGACAACTGGGGGGGAGATGAGAGAAGTCTGCAAAATCATGAATGGCGTTGAAAAATAAATAGGGAAGTGTTATCTACCCCTTTTCACAACACAAGAGGCGAGAATCATCCAGCGAAATTAGCAGGCAGCAGGTTTAATCAATCACAGGGCAGGAATTTGTCAGACAGAGCACGGTTAACCAGTGGAACTCTTCGCCAGGGGATGTTGTGCAGGCCAAAAGTGTAACAGGGTTCAAAAAAGAAGTAAGCAAGCTCCTGGAGGGTAGGTCCATCAATGGCTACCAGGCAGATGGGCAGGAAGAAGAGCCCTTGCTCAAAATGTCCCCTCACATGTGACTTCCAGAAGCTGGGAGTGGATGACACAGGATGGATCTCCCTATAATTGCCCTGTTCTGTTCCCTACCTCTGGGGCCCCTTGCATTGGCCACTGTTGGAAGACAGGACCCTGGGCTAGGTGGACCATTGGTCTGATGCGCTATACATTAGCATGAGAGCCAGGCAGAATCAGACCCGGTGTATTCACTGTCCCCAAGGAACGCCTGCAGGACTGGTCGTAAGTGGTCACAGAATGGAGTCACAATGATGACACCGACTCCTGCTCTACTCCTCAGAACGTAGGTTGGCCTGACTATATTGTTCACGGGGGTGAAAAACTCACACCCCTAAGAGACACAGTTAAGCTGGCCTAAGGGTATGTGTACACTAGCCGTTCAGTGTAGACACTACCCACACCAACAGGAGGGCTTCTCTTATTGGTGTAGGTCCGTTTCCTGGGAGGTAGGAGCTAAGTCACTGGAAGATTTCAGCCATCAGCCTAGCACGGGCTACACCAGGATTAGACAGTGGATCTTTCACACCCCTGGGAGATGTAGCTTTGCCATTGTAGACCAGGTTCAATCTTTGGTGTAGTCACTACTAGGCCGTGAAAAGATTTCTTCTGTCAACCTTGCTACTGCTTGTCAAGGAGGTGGATTTACTACAGCAGCAGAAAAACCCCCAAACCTTCTCTCTCAGTAGCCAATGTCTGCACCACAGCAGTACAATGGCATAGTGAGAGCACCGCAGCTAGCCCCCTGTCCCGCTTGTAGTACGGACCGGATGCGAGCGTGGGGGCGGAGCTTTGGGAAAGGGGCAGGACCAGGGTTCAAGCACTGGTGCACACCCCCTCCCCCATGCTTTTAGGGAACCTCCATCGCTCCTGAGTACGGACGTACCCTAAGTAAAGTGCTCTCTAGGGCAGGTTCCTTGAGCAAACGTCAGACACAGAGCAAAGAGAAGCCGCGGAAGTTAATGCAAACAGAGGTTCGCTTCCCAGGGGATCTGCAAAGGATCCAAGCAACCTCCTAAAACAGAGCACAGAAGGAATCGAACTATTAAAGGTGCCACCTCACCTTTCAGGTAAGCTGATGAAACAGCCATAAGGTCCGTGTCCAGAGCTGACAAAGGTAAGAGAATTATGGCCGATGGCGTCCAAGTGTCTGCTTGCATTCCGCCGACAGAGGCAGCCTAGCGACCTAGAATGGGAACAGAAAAATACATCTAGACACCGGATTGTAAAACCCTTTGCAAAACACACCCACGGGAAAGCATACCAAGCAGTGAGGCATCCAGATCTTGTTTAACTGCAGCCGGGCAACATTTTTGGATCTCAGCATTTTTCAGTACAAAATGTAGATTTGGACTGACCAAAATATTTCACTAATTGATGTTGATTTTGCCAAATTGTTTCAGTCAGAAAAAAAAAATGCCAAACCCCCCAAACAATTTGTTTTAACATTTTCAAAATGAAGCATTTTGGGTTTTCAATTCAAAACTACTACACCGGACCTGGGTGTGCTGCCTACTGGGAGCTCAAATTCAGGATGTGACTTTGTTCTGAAATTTCCTGTAATTTTCTCTCTTTTTTTCAATTGATATGCTCAAAATAGAAGAGACATTTTATTGGACTTGAAACACTTTTGGAGAGTTTTGTTGGGAGGGATTTTTTGTCTTTTCAATTCACGGAATTTTTTTAAAAGTCAGTTTCTGTTCAATTTGAACAAATTTTCTCCCAGCAAACCTCACTCTTTGTGTTACCCTGTGCCAGGCAAGCACAGTAATGAAAACTACACAACATAAGCAAGTTCCGTCATTCATGTTAGGCCCAGTCTTGTTCTCAAAAAATTGAGACGCAATTCGTGCCAGAGATCAAGTAATCACACCAGTATAAAGGTTCATATTTAATGCCAAGATCGTTACACTTACCATCAAACTAGTCATAAGCAGAGCTCTTAACAGATTTCCCTCAGGGAAAATTTTAACAAATAGGAAAAAAGAAACTTTAGTGAACATTTTTGGAGGGGGGAGGGAAGGAAACCCTCAGAACCCAACAAGTTTTAGCCGAAAACCAAAAACTTTTCCATTTTCAGGTGATTGGCTTTGCAATGAAAGCTCACAAAATTTCTATGAAAAAGATATTTTTGCACACACAAAAAATACAGGTTGTCAAAAACTCAATTTTCCTTTAAAAGCTGGTTTTGCCAGTCACGTTTCAACTTTTCCTAATCATAAATATCAAGCAGTTAGTTGAGCCTTTGCCTAAGAAGTCCAGAAACTATTTATAGGGTAAGATGAAGACAGCTGTTCAAAGAAACTACTGATTCTGGCAAAGTTTAGATACATTTGGTTTGAACTAAATTACACTAAAAAGTACAAGGCGAGAAATAAAGAATAGCTCTTCAGTTATGAAGTGTTTTGCACCATAATTTTGTGACTAGTTTCATATTAAGATCATAAGACCAGTTGAATGAGTCAAAAAGAAAAACACAGAAAACAGTACACATCTCAAATTTAAACAAAAAAAACCGACCAGGGAGTAATTTAGATCCTTTTTGAGCATAACAAAACTGTATAACACTCATGTAACACCACACTGGATGTTGGTAGTATTTTGGAAGTGTCATTTTACACAATGTTAAGTTGTCAAAACTATCCCGATGCAAGCCTGCTCCCGGTGCAGAAACCCCAGGCAAATGTAAAGGATCCTTGCCTTGCCAAAACAGGCTCTCCTATCTTCTACACACCTTGCCGCTTGTTCCCGAGTGGACTGACACAACAAGCATTTGCAAGAGACTGTAAATGGGCTGGTTGAAACAAAACACCGCAATGCCCTGGTCAGACTGTGAAAACCAGTCTTTTGTGGCATTCATGTTTGGTGATCTTCCAGATACAGGCTTGTAAATGGAACTGTTTGGTATGCAGACACGCACTGGTTTTTGGGGCAGACAACAAATTTAAAACAGTAGCCTCAGTATTTACATCTACAACCTATCCTGGAAAACGATCCCCGATCATCATAGGCATAAGAACGGCCAGACTGGGTCAGACCAAAGGTCCATCCAGCCCAGTAGCCTGTCTGCCGACAGTGGCCAATGCCAAGTGTCCCAGAGGGAGTGAATCGAACAGGTAATGGTCAAGCGATCTCTCTCCTGCCATCCACACACATCCTGACACACAGAGGCTGGGGACACCATTCCTCACACATCCTGGCTAATAGGCCTTGGGAGACAGGCCAATCCTCGCCTACAGGCAGTCCCCTAACTTCAAACCAATTCTTTCCAGCAGCCACGCACACACCTCCAGCATACTCATCCAGGAACCCTCCCCTGCAATCAGCCCTAGTGTCAACTCTGCCCACGCATCTACACAAGCGACACCATCACAGGCCCTAAGCACATCACCTAGCACACCAGAGGCTCACACCACTGCACATCCACCAATGTGATCTACACCAGCAAGTGCCCGCACAGTCCCTCTGCCATGGATATGGGACAAACCGGCCGATCTCTGCGACGAAGGAGGAACAGAGCACAAGTCGGATATTTGAAAGGGGAACACACAAACCTGCCGGGGAACATTGTAACGTGCCCGGACACTCGCTGGTGGATCTAAAGTGGCTGTCCTCTCCCAAAGCAATTTCAGAAACCAGCGAGAGAGAGAGATCGGCTGTGGAACTGGCGTCATATGCTAATTACCTTACCCATTACAAAGACAGCTTCCCTAATTATCACCTCTAATATCATTAGCTCACAGACATTTACCTCCCCCCCTTCTATCCCCCTTCTGTTCTGAAATGTGATTTGTTCTTTTCATATGTGTTCATTTTTTTAATTGTATCCTTTGGTATATATGGGTGTGACTATTTTCTTCCACTATTTGATCTGAGGAAGTGGGTCTGGCCCACGAAAGCTCATCACCTAATAAACCATCTTGTTAGTCTGTAAAGTGCTACATTGTCCTGTCTTTTGTTTCATATGTGAAATTTGATACTTAAGCAAGGACTGAACAAAGAGGTGAGCTGGATAGGCCGTTCTATTCAGCACCCAAATGACACCACAAGCTAAGCATCGGGCATTCGCAGCCCATTCTAACAGTCTCACTTAGCACAGACACTTTCTTCGATGAGAGTTTCCCCCCCTTTTCCCTCCCCCCTCCCCTCCTTTTCTGCTATTTATTGTACCCCTGGCTGCAGTCATCTGAAAAAGCGGGTTGTGCCCATGAAAGCTCATGACACCAGCTACGTTTCTGGTTAGTCTCTAAGGGGCTGCAGGACCACTCGGCGTTCTCAGGTTATTTTAGCCTCAGCGTCTCATCCGCGTGAGAGGATCAAAGAGATCGGGCGGGTGGGAACTGTTGGTTAAACACAATGTAGTGCTCAGACCAGAGCTTTGAGGGTTGTGGTGAGATCACACAGATCCACTTACTTTCATCTTGAGAGTTTGATCCAGCAGCGGCAGGGTGTAAACACGGGGGATCAGGCTTCATAGGACACGGCTGCCATGTCCTTCGAGGTGGGTTGCACTCTTACCATCGCTGTCGGTGGGAACCATGCGGGGGTCAGAGCCCCAAGCCTACATCCACCAGTCCCCACGCCAACGCCGGCCCACCCCTGGATTCTAGCTTTACTTTCGGACCAGGTTTGCTGACACGTTCTACACAAGAGATGGCAAAAAGCCTTGTGTAAACAGGACAAGAGAGTTGTGGCCTCTGGTGGCTAGCTGGGCTACACCCTAGCTCCCCGGCTGGCATCGCCCCGGCTCGATCCACTGGCAGGATTTGACACCTCAGTTAAAAATGTGTTGACACCCCATTTAACCACCAGGTGAAGAAGGCTTCGTGCTTCGGCGCCTAGGAGTTCTAGAGACATTGACTCGGCTGAGTCACAGATTATAAACCAGAAAGGACCATTGTGATCCGGGAGGGAGCACGAGGAAACGACGAGACGACAGTGGTGAACGCAAGCGGCACACAAGCAGCCTGCCCGTTGTCAAGCTTTTCTAGGCATCAATCTCCAGAACAACAAACCAAGAAGTAGGAGAGGGAGCAAGTCTCCGTCCTGCCCAGCTAAGCTGCTGCAGTGCTGAGCTAGGTAAGTGACAAGGCAGGTTTCCCAACCTTGCAAGGCTGTGAAAACATCAAGCCAGTCCAGTCAGCTCGAAAGAACATCTGGAAAACACATTTGTATTGCTAATCAAACGAAAGTGTTTCAGAGGGGACGCCAATAGCTTTGCTTCCTTCGGAGGGTTTTTTGTCTTTTCAGTTCCTGTTAAATGTGGGATCCCAGAGAGTTGCATTTTCTCACTATTAGTCTCCAAAGGAACCCTGCCTGTCTTTTCGAGAGGCTACCATCTGACAAGGACCGAAGACTGAAATGCAAAAATCTATCCAAATATAAACTAGCTAGGCCCCTGAGCACGGAGCCAGAAACGCCGATTCACCACGCGGACTGCAATTCGCAGAGGAACGGCGCACTACGACACACCGACCAGAAACGCCTCCGTGGCGTGATGATGAAAACTGCTTGAATGAGACATGCGATCTTCTACCCGGCTTCCCCGCTTGCGTCACTGTGCTGCACAAATGCTGTTTTCAAATCCCTGTGTCTTCCCCGCCCTTTGCAGCACACACCCCACAACTCGGCCATTGCTCCAGCTTCACTTGTCTCTGCTAGAGAAAAGCCGTGAGAGCTGGGCTCTGCTCCATTCACCTTTCCAGTCTCCTGGAGCTGGAGCTGGACCCGGACCCGGAGCTCTCAGGGCATGGAGCCAGATGGAGGAAGGAGGCCATTATGAAAAGCGATGTTAAATGCCTCTCAGGCTGCATCCGTGGTATTCAGCCACCCATCACATGTCGTGTCCTCCCCATAATAATAATAATTCACGTCTAGCACCAACAGGGGCTCCAGACACGCCCAAAGCCCCGCCTTCAGTAGCCCCATGGAATTCAGACCCACAGAAGAGTTCTGAGTAGCTGGAATGCTCGTCTCTCACCCTCAGAAGTTCCCTCACCTGCCTGGCCTCTCGACTATCCTGGGACCGACACAGCTACAGCGACACCGCGTACAGACTGCAAGGGCGATACATCCCCTTGCCAACAGGTGAGTGCTAACAGGGAGTTGAGAGTGGGAGTTTGGAAGGGGAGAGGGAAGGGGGCGAGGTTCTCTTGTCTTTCCTTTAAACCCTTTTTTAGCGCAGCAGGTATGGCTGGTGATAGTTCTGCTATTGTTACCTGCACAGCATGTGCCATGTTTGTCTTCCTCCCGGAAGAAAGAAGGGATTTCATCTGCACTAAGTGCAAGCTGGTCAACATTTTGGAAGAAAAAATTAGAGGACTGGAGGCCCAAGTGTCGACTCTACGCTCAATCAGAGAGGATGAAGACTTCCTTGGTTGAAGGCAGAGTTTAATCCTGCAAGCAAGGCAGGCGGAAGAGCCAGAGAGGGCAGTACAGGACCAGGAAGAGAACTGGCAGCATGTAACTTCCAGAAGGAAAAAAAGGCCAGCACAGGAATCCCCCATGCCTACAGAGGTAAGTAATTGCTTCCAGGCTCTCTCCACAGGCTCTGCAATGGAGAATGCTTTGGAAGAGACCTCACAAGGAAGAAATCAGAGGGGAACCACTTCAACTGGAAGGCATGGGATGCATTGTCCTAGGGATGGGGGTTCCACAAACCCTCCCCAAAAGAAGAAGGCGGGTGGTGGTGGTCGGGGACTCCCTCCTAAGAAAGACTGAGTCATCCATCTGCCATCCGGACCTGGAAACTTGAGAGGTATGCTGCCTACTGGGAGCTCGAATTCAGGATGTGACTGAGAAGCTTACAAAACTGATCAAACTACCCCTTCGGATTGCTACCCCTTCCTGCTTCTCCAGGTGGGAACTAACGATACGGCCAAGAATGACCTTGAGCGGGTTACTGCGGATTATGTAGCGCTGGGAAGAAGGATCAAAGACTTTGGAGCGCAAGTGGTGCTCTCATCCATCCTCCCTGTTGAAGGGAAAGGACTGGGCAGGGATCGTCTAATTGAGGAAGTAAATGCGTGGCTGCGCAGGTGGTGTCGCAGAGAGGGCTTTGGTTTCTTGAACCATGGGACTCTGTTCTGGGCACAAGGATTGTTAGGAAGAGATGGGATCCACCTAACCAAGAGAGGAAGGAGCATCTTTGCGGGCAGGCTTGCAAACCTAGTGAGGAGGCTTTAAACTAGGCTCGTCGGGGGACGGTGACCAAAACCCTGAGGGGAGTGGGGAAGTCGGATAGCGGGAAGAAATGCAAAGAGGAACGAGCAACAAAGCTGGACCCCTGATTCAAATGCAGAGGGTAGGGCGACCAACTGGTTATCTAAGGTGTTTTTACACCAATGCGAGAAGCCTGGGCAACAAGCAGGAAGAACTGGAGGCCCTGGCCCAGTCTAAGAACTATGATTTAACTGGGATAACGGAGACTTGGTGGGATGACTCGCATGACTGGAGCGCTGTCATGGAAGGGTATAAACTGTTCAGGAAGAACAGGCAGGGGAGAAAAGGAGGAGGAGTTGCACTGTATGTAAGAGAGCACTACGATTGCTCAGAACTCCAGTATATAGAGGGAGAAAAACCTGTTGAGAGTCTATGGGTTAAGTTTAGAGGTGGAAGCAACAGCAGTGATGTTGTGGTTGGTGTCTGCTACAGGCTGCTGGATGAGGTAGATGAGACTTTCTTCGGACAACTGAGGGAAGTTTCCAGATCACAGGGCCTGGTTCTCGTGGGGGACTTTAAAACCCCTGACATCTGTTGGAAAACCAATACGGCAGTACACAGGCAATCCAGGAAGTTTCTGGAGAATGTTGGGGATAACTTTGTGGTACAAGTGCTGCAGGATCCGACCAGGGGCCGTACGCAGCTTGACCTGCTGCTCACAAACAGGGAGGCGCTAATAGGGGAAGTGGAGGTGGGTGACAACCTGGGAAGCAGTGATCACGAGATGGTCGATTTCAGGATCCTGACCAAAGGAAGAAAAGAGAGTAGTAAAATACACACCTTGGACTTCAGAAAAGCAGACTTCGACTCCCTCAGAGACCTGATGGGCAGAATCCCCTGGGATGCTAACATGAAGGGGAAAGGAGTCCAGGACAGCTGGCAGTATTTTAAAGAAGCCTTATTGAAAGCACAGAAAGAAACCATTCCAATGCGTAGCAAGAGAAGCAAATATGGTAGGACTGGCTCACCAGGGAAATCCTTGGTGAACTTAAGCACAAAAAGGGAGCTTACAAAAAGTGGAAACTTAGACAGATGACTAGGGAGGGGTATAAATGTCTAGCTGGAGAATGTCATTGGGGTATCAGGAAGGTGAAAGCGCGATTGGAATTGCAACTTGCAAGGGATGTGAAGGATAACAAGAAAGGTTTCTACAGGCATGTTAACAAGAAGAAGATGATCAGAGAGGGTGGGGGGCCCCTACTGGATGAGGGCAGTAACCTAGTGACAGATGATGTGGGGAAAGCTGAAGTACTCAATGCTTTCTTTGCCTCTGTCTTCACGGACAAGGTCAGCTCCCAGACTAATGCACTAAGTGACGCAAGATGGGACAAAGGTGGAAAGCCCTCAGTGGGGAAAGAACAGGTTAGGAACTATTTAGAAAAGCTAAACGAACATAAATCCATGGGTCCGGACTTAATGCATCCGAGGGTACTGAGGGAGTTGGCAAATGTCTTTGAGGAGCCTTTGGTCATTATCTTTGAAAAGTCATGGAGATCAGGAGAGATCCTGGGTGACTGGAAAAAGGCAAATGCAGTGCCCATCTTTAAGAAAGGGAAGAAGGCCGACCCAGGGAACTATAGGCTGCTCAGTCTTACCTCAGTCCCTGGAAAAATCATGAAGGGGATCCTCAAGGAATCCATTTTAAAGCACTTCGAAGAGGGGAAGGTGATCAAGAATAGTCAGCATGGATTCATGAAGGGCAAGTCGTGCCTGACCAATCTGATTAGCTTCTATGATGAGGTAACTGGCTCTGTGGATATGAGGAAGTCAGTGGATGTGATATACCTTGACTTTAGCAAGGGTTTTGATACGGTCTCCCACAATATTCTTGCCAGCAAGTTAAGGGACTGTGGATTGGATAAATGGACTGTAAGATGGCTAGAAAGAGGCTAGAAGGTCGGGCCCAGCGGGTAGTGATCAATGGCTCGATGTCAGGATGGCGGTCGGTTTCTAGTGGAGTGTCCCAAGGTTCGGTTCTAGGACCGGTTTTGTTCAATATCTTTATTAGTGACCTGGATGAGGGGATGGATTGCACCCTCAGCAAGTTTGCGGATGACACTAAGCTAGGGAGAGAGGTAGATACGCTTAAGGGCAGAGATAGGGTCCAGAGTGACTTAGACAAATTGGAGGATTGGGCCACAAGAAATCTGATGAGGTTCAACAAGGACAAGTGTAGAGTCCTGCACTTGGCACTGAAGAATCCCAAGTATTGGTACAGGCTGGGGACCGACGGGCTAAGTAGCAGTTCTGCAGAAAAGGCCCTGGGGGTTACAGTGGATGAGAAGCTGGAGATGAGTCAACAGGGCGCCTTTGTAGCCAAGAAGGCTAATGGCATATTAGGTTGCATTAAGAGGAGCATTGCCAGCAGATCCAGAGATGTGATTATTCCTCTTTACTCGGCTCTGGTGACAAGGGTCCTGTCTGGCCTTGGAACCCGTGAACCTGGAAAGTGCGAGAGCTAGAAAGGGCTTCAGGCTGCTGCAGGCTGGGAAGAAAGGGGAGGCGACAGGTCAGAGGTGGCCGGGGAGAGGGGACAGCACAGGACGCTGAGAGAGGAGGAGACGGCTCAGAGGTCTACGGGATACAGGAGATTCCCTTGGAGAAGAGCTCTCAAGAGAAGCCCGAGCCTGGGTCGTCTGAAAGCGGCACTCTGGAGAGATCTGGAGAAAAGTTATTGACTTGTTCCCATAACATAAGAACTAGGGGGCCACCAAATGAAATTAATGGGCAGCAGGTTTAAAACGAACAAAAGGAAGTTTTCCACAGTTAACCTGTGGAACTCCTTGCCAGAGGAGGTTGTGAAGACTAGGACTTTAACAGGGTTCAAGAAAGAACTAGATACATTCATGGAGTTTAGGTCCATTAATGGCTGTTAGACAGGATGGGCAGGAATGGTGTCATTAGCCTCTGTTTGTCCAGAAAGTGGTGACAGGAGAGGGATCACGTGACGATTACCTGTTGTTTTCACTCCCTCTGGGGCACTTGGCATTGGCCACTGTTGGACGACAGGACACGGGGCTGGATGGACCTTTGGTCTGATCCGGTCTAGCCGTTCTTATGGTTCAGAATGAGCTAGTGGTCCCACTGGGATGTGTGTGGGGGGGGGGGGAGAGATTTGCATGTGTCCTGGATTGACTTTTCTGGTCATAAAGGAGGCCCGTCACCCAGAGGTGCTCTCCAGCACCTAACAGGCTGTTGTTAAATGTGGATACCCAGTGTGAAGGGAAAGCCAAGACAGACCATAAGAAGGGTTTATGTGCAGTGTGATGCCCACCTATAAGGGGATGCACTAGATCAGACTGGGATGGTGACAAGATCTCAGAAACTGCTCCAAGCCACTTGCTGTGCTCCAGGCTAGAACTGAGCCTTCAGTGTCGAATAAAAGTTGGGAGGGAGGTAGACCCAAAAAGTGGTCCTGTACCAGTGACAGCTGCTCAAACCCAGCAAACAACCACCCTTGCTGTTGCCATTATCCCGAAGAGAATGACACTGTTCAAATTCTGATGAAATCCAGGATTCAACCTCACTGGTCAACAACATAATAGGAAACCCAGGGCTGTCTCCAAACGGTCATCTACACTGTCACAGCTTGGCACTGCAAGCACACGGAGTATGTGTTTCAGGACAAGATCCCGTTCCAATATGGATCCAGTGACAATGCAAGACGGAGGAGTTTCAGCTGGGACAGGAGCAAAGACAACCCGTGGCACGTGTGCTTTCGAATAGGGAAGAAAGCCTGTTCCACCATGGGCCAGTTTGCCAGCTGCTCAGAATCGGGGCTTTTGTAAATGTGGAGATGGCACGAATCATTCCAAGGAGAGTCCTGGAGAAGTAGACAGACATGAGGAATTGAATTACCCAAGGGAGCGCATGTATCAAGTGCGCACTCAAACCTGCAAAGGCAAGGGAGAAGTTCAGCTGAAAACAAAAAAAGTTGAGCACGCTACAAATCGCAGTTGTTTTGTGGAGCAAACTTCAGTGCGTTTAGTATCTCCTGAGACAAGAGCTGATGGTGTGGAAATATCCAGATGATTAAAGCAATGCTCAAATAGCTGCGTTAGAATTTCAAAAGCTATCTGACAAAGAAATTAAGCACAGGCTGAAGAAAAAATGCCAGGATGCCTGACGCAACAAATTAAAGAAACGTGCCTTCGGGCGTTTTCAGAACTTACGGACAAAGTCAAGCAATCACAAATATTTTCTGTTGCTATTGAAACCAAGGATGCAAGTGGGCAGGAGCAGCTCAGGGTTACTGCTTGGTTACATGATGAGAATTATAAGTCACAGACTCGTTTGTAGGACTGGCTGGTTGTCCAAAATCTCTGCTGATTAGACAGTCCTAACTCATGCACGCCCCTTGTGTCAGACGCAGTGGCAGCACAAACACCATATCACATCATTGGCCGGCATTGATCGAGCAATCCTGGGCACACTGTTGTCTTTGAAGATGGAGGTACAGAGGCAGTAATTAAAGCCGAGGGCTGATTTTCTCTTATTGATACATTTGGAAAGTTTGAGTTAGTGCGTTTTCAAGGCTTTTTCATCCTGACCCTTTGCAAACACTTGAATAGTTTGCATTCCTACGTGTGCTTTACTGGATTTGATAAGACTACGTTGCTGAAACGGAACTGCCAGTGTTGCTTTTAGACCCTGCAACTAGTAATAATCATAACAACACTAGTCACGGCTGATGCAAATCATGATGCAAAGCAATGTTGCCCATACTGACACGGTCATCTGACATGGGCGTATTTTGGAATGTTTTTTCGTGCGGGTTTTGTTTCCAGGGAGGTGTAAAACAAACACCTGGAGCTAGTTGACGTGATAGCGATGCCTCTCACTGCAGTGATCACCAATTATTTCCACGTGACATGGCCAGGTGTTTTATTCTTTCAGTGGTAAGCCCCGTAGCAATTAAACCGTGACCCGCCCCAGTAAAACCACTGAAGCGGATTGCATTGTAGCTCTCTGCCTTTCCTTCACTTTGTTCTGTTCCATGGGGGCTGCAGCCATCAATGGTTTGAGGATGGTAAAGAGAAGAGCCGCACGTTTCGCCAGTGCTTGGTATTTATCGCTGTCGGAGATTGTGTGTGTTTGTGCGACGACTTTTCACTGACCCTGTAGTGAACAATGGGCAACGTCTTATGGAATCTGCAACACAAGGTTTATTTTGGCAGTGCTTGCGTGGGCTGGGAAACGACAGCCCGGGGACCGCAGCTGCCCCCTGGCTTGCCGGGAGGGGCCCTGCAATCTCACCTACCCCGAACGAGTTCTCCCGGTCCCAAAGAACCAGCCACAGATCCCCGGTCAGTTTACACTCTGGATCTTACCCACAAGAGCACGCTGGGCCAGTCCTAGAATCTAAAATCTAAGGCTAAGTCTACGGTATGAGTATTCTCCACAAAATATATGCTAACGAGGGACTCATTTGCATGAGTCATGCTCTCATTTGCACATTTTCTGCGGATCCACTTTTGTGCTAGGGTTTTTGCGCAAAAACAAGCAGTGGGGATGTTTTCTTTTTGCACTAAAAACCCTTTTCCGCAAGATCAGTAAACCTCCTTTTTTGGGGCATAAGGATCTTGCAGAAAAAGGGGTTTTTGCGCAGAAAGAAAACATCCCCACTACTTACTTTGGCGCAAAAACCCCAGCACAAAAAGGGATCAGCAGAAAATATGCAAATGAGATTGCAACTCATGCAAACGAGTCCCGCGTTAGCATATTTTTTGCCAAGAAAACTCGTAGTGTAGACGTAGCCTAAAGGTTTATTAACAGAAGAAAGAAAATGTGGAGAGGAAGGCTGCTAAGGAGAATACATGACATGCACCAGTCACCGAGTTCTCGACGCAGGCTCTCAGCAGAGATGTTACAAACTGCCAGCTTAGAAGTCTCTGGTGCACATCCTGTGTCACGGCGGGTCAGCGATTCTTCCCGGCTCAGTCCCCGCAAGGCTGCATCTGGGATCAGGAGCAGAACTGAAGACAAGATGGAGACGCCTCGGCAATTTATAGCCATTCCCGGTCTCCCAAGCCGGAGCGGGTCACGGGGCCTAGGGACCGGTCTCTGTCCCACATGCCGGCAGCCCGCGTGCCCTGATTGGTTGCAGGTTTCCAGACGCATTCCTCCGGCATGGACGGGCCTCTCTGAGCCAGTGTCCTCGGGGCCCTGCTAGCGAGCAGGGTCATTCATTGGGCCAGGCCCATCACTCGTCCCGCTGCTCGGACACAGAACGTCCACGGGACCGGCACGGAGTCTGTTCCACGCAGGCAAGCCGGGGCCAGATCTGACCCCCGGGCTCTGCTCGGTGGGGGGAGGAAAGGGCTCCGCGTGCTGCCGCCTCCCCTCCCTCTGCCCCCAGCTGGGGATAAGGCAGCGCAGCCAAGTGCTGCCTGGAGCTCCCCCGGCGCTCCGATTGGCCGTGATTACAGCCAATAGGAGCAGCAGAGGGTGGAGTCTGGGCGCAGCAGGGGACAGAGAGGCATGTGCGGCCCTAACGAGCTGTGCAGGTAAACACCCCTCCATTGCCCAGCCCCCGCCCCTGCACCCTCCTCACAGCCAGACCCGCCAACCCCCAACCCGCCCCGCCCCCTCCCTCCCGCCCCGCCCCAACCTGCCCCTGCCCCCTCCCTCCTGCCCCGCCCCCTCCCTCCTGCCTCAACACGCCCCTGCCCCGCACCAACCCGCTCCTGCCCCCTCCCTCCTGCCCCGCCCCAACCCGCCCCCGCCCCCTCCCTCCCATCCCAACCCGCCCCCTCCCTCCCGCCCCAACCTGCCCCTGCCCCCTCCCTCCCGCCCCGCCCCAACCTGCCCCTGCCCCCTCCCTCCTGCCCCGCCCCCTCCCTCCTGCCTCAACACGCCCCTGCCCCGCACCAACCCGCTCCTGCCCCCTCCCTCCTGCCCCGCCCCAACCCGCCCCCGCCCCCTCCCTCCCATCCCAACCCGCCCCGCCCCCTCCCTCCCGCCCCAACCTGCCCCTGACCCCTCCCTCCCGCCCCGCCCCAACCTGCCCCTGCCCCCTCCCTCCTGCCCCGCCCCCTCCCTCCTGCCTCAACACGCCCCTGCCCCGCACCAACCCGCTCCTGCCCCCTCCCTCCTGCCCCGCCCCAACCCGCCCCCGCCCCCTCCCTCCCATCCCAACCCGCCCCGCCCCCTCCCTCCCGCCCCAACCTGCCCCTGCCCCCTCCCTCCCGCCCCGCCCCAACCTGCCCCTGCCCCCTCCCTCCTGCCCCGCCCCCTCCCTCCTGCCTCAACACGCCCCTGCCCCGCACCAACCCGCTCCTGCCCCCTCCCTCCTGCCCCGCCCCAACCCGCCCCCGCCCCCTCCCTCCCATCCCAACCCGCCCCGCCCCCTCCCTCCCGCCCCAACCTGCCCCTGCCCCCTCCCTCCCGCCCCGCTCCAACCTGCCCCTGCCCCCTCCCTCCTGCCCCGCCCCCTCCCTCCTGCCTCAACACGCCCCTGCCCCGCACCAACCCGCTCCTGCCCCCTCCCTCCTGCCCCGCCCCAACCCGCCCCCGCCCCCTCCCTCCCATCCCAACCCGCCCCGCCCCCTCCCTCCCGCCCCAACCTGCCCCTGCCCCCTCCCTCCTGCCCCGCCCCAACCCGCCCCCTCCTGCCCCGCCCCAACCCGCCCCCGCCCCCTCCCTCCCACCTCAACCCGCCCCGCCCCCTCCCTCCTGCCTCAATATGCCCCTGCCCCCTCCCTCCCGCCCCAACCTGCCCCTGCCCCCTCCCTCCTGCCCCGCCCCAACCCGCCCCCTCCTGCCCCGCCCCAACCTGCCCCCGCCCCCTCCCTCCTGACCCGCCCCAACCTGCCCCCGCCCCCTCCCTCCTGCCCCGCCCCAACCTGCCCCCGCCCTCCTGCCTCAACCCGCCCCTGCCCCAACCCGCCCCTGCCCCGCCCCAACCCGCTCCTGCCCCCTCCCTCCTGCCCTGCCCCAGCCCCGTCCCAACCCACTCCTGCCCCCTCCCTCCTGCCCTGCCCCAACCCGCTCCTGCCCCCTCCCTCCCGCCCCACCCCAACCCGCTCCTGCCCCCTCCCTCCTGCCCTGCCCCAGCCCCGCCCCAACCCGCCCCCGCCCCCTCCCTCCTGCCTCAACACGCCCCTGCCCCCTCCCTCCTGCCTCAACCCGCCCCTGCCCCCTCCCTCCCGCCCCGCCCCAACCCGCCCCTGCCCCGCCCCAACCTGCCCCCGCCCCCTCCCTCCTGCCTCAACCCGCCCCTGCCCCAACCCGCCCCTGCCCCGCCCCAACCCGCCCCTGCCCCCTCCCTCCTGCCCTGCCCCAGCCCCGTCCCAACCCACTCCTGCCCCCTCCCTCCTGCCCCGCCCCAACCCGCTCCTGCCCCCTCCCTCCCGCCCCACCCCAACCCGCTCCTGCCCCCTCCCTCCTGCCCTGCCCCAGCCCTGCCCCAACCCGCTCCTGCCCCCTCCCTCCTGCCCTGCCCCAACCCGCTCCTGCCCCCTCCTTCCCGCCCCACCCCAACCCGCTCCTGCCCCCTCCCTCCCGCCCTGCCCCAACCCGCTCCTGCCTCCTCCCTCCCGCCCCACCCCAACCCGCTCCTGCCCCCTCCCTCCTGCACTGCCCCAACCCGCTCCTGCCCCCTCCCTCCTGCCCCGCCCCAACCCGCTCCTGCCCCCTCCCTCCTGCCCTGCCCCAACCCGCTCCTGCTCCCTCCCTCCCATCCAGATCCCACACCCCATGCCTGCTTCCCAACAGCCACCTCCCACAGCCTGAATCCCTCATTTTTAGCCCCACCGCAGACCTAGGGGGGCCCACAATATCGACTAGCCTGGGCCCTCCCGGGCTCTGTGTTCAAGGGCAACGTCTTTCTGCTTCTCAGTTGGGAGCCACGTCAGTGAACTGGTTTTTGTTGTTTTTGCTTCTCGCTTGTGTGCGGCCCCCGACTGACCTGTGGGTCGGCCGTAGCCCCCTGACCCAGCCCTGATTAAGGCTCAGACACAGCCTTGCCCTGCAGGTGTGGGAGAGGTTATGACTGCCTGGCTTTTGGCCGTCCTTCCAGTGCCTCTTGCGGGTGTGCACGTTCCCACTGGCCTCACAAGCATGGGGCTCTGCGTTCCAGATCATAATGCACGTGCACTTTTTGTGCGTCAAATAAGGAAGAGGGGACCAGTCCCTGGCGTCCGGGATATTCACGTCCTTGGGAGAGGGTCAGGTACAGTCCTTTGTAACCTGGCAAGTTACAGGGCAAGCAGAGAAAGTTCTCAAACACACTTCTGCGCAGCGCAGCTTTCTCGCCCTAAGGAGAAAGTGCTGAAGCCAGCGGTCCCTTCCCAAAAAGGCTGAAAGGTTTATGGCACAGCCAGCCACTTAGGCAACGCTTCTCCCGTCCGAGAGGCACTGGATAGCTCTTTGGCTCGGCTGTATTTCAAACGCTACTGCCTCTCTCTCTTCTTCAGGCAGCCAAACAAAAAAAAAAAGAAAAAGGTTTGGTGAGCGCAGGAATAGTTCTGCAGAGCAAGGCAGCAGCTACCCCGTAACGCCCCTGCCTCGTGCTGACACAAAGCAACTGCTTTCTTGCTCAGTAAAAACAAGTCAACATTCGCAGCAAAACCAAGAAAGCAAAACCACAAGTGACCTAACACTTCTGAGTCATTGCCCCTGCCTGGCACACTGGAATCGTCTTCTCAAGCACTCTGCCACCTGGAGCCAGCCTAGAACTGCTGAGCAGCGAATCTTTAGTCTGGTTGAAACCCCCGCATAATTACACTCCACCCGGGCCCAGATGGCAGGAGCCTTCCCCCGCACACAACCCAACCACCCCTAAGCGCCAGTGACTAAGGGCTTGCGAGCAGAGACCCACCCTCCACCCCGGGCTGGGGGAAACCTTGCAAAACAATTTCTTTTTTTCCCTTTTTTTGGCCAGACAAACTGTGCACTCTCTGCATTGGCAGAGCACTCGGATAACGGAGCCAATCCCTGAGCCCTCAAAGGTCAGTAGGAAGACTCAGGCTTTGGATCAGACTCAGGCTGAACAAGAGAGCTCCTTCGGGAAAGCCATGGGGAAGTGCTTTTCCCCGGGTACTGTCTCGGGATGTCAACACGACGGGTTTGCCGCAAATGCCAAGAGGTGGCTAACGATGCCGAAGCCTTTAACGTTGCCTGATTGCTGCTTGTAATTTACTGTAAGTGAACGCACAGGCCTTTCGCTCTGGAAAGTATTTTCCAACAGGTCACATTTGGCAGCAATCTGTCGGGCAGGAGAAGCCCTACAATAATTCAGCTGCACTTTAAGTTGCGGGCTTTTCTGATTGGACTGCAGGCCCGAGGTATTGATAGGAGCTTCTTGAAAGAGCAGAACCCTCTGACTTGTTCACGCGGGGGTCCGACTGGGGTGAGCCACAGGGGTCTCTCTCTAAATCTGAAACCCGGGGCAGAGAAGCCTCCTCCCACCATAGCTTGCACATCAGTTGCTGTCAGCTTCCTACCTACAGGGTTAGTTTGCAATGGGCAAATGTTTTAAAGATGGGGAAACTGAGGCAAGGGGCAGTTTTTCAGAAGAGCTCAGGTGCAGGTTTTTTAAGAGCCCAGCCCCCTCAATTGGGCCACGTTTTGAAGTGCTTGGCTCCCCCTCCCCCCCCATCCCTATGGCACTCCTGGCCAAATGTTGGTTGTTTGGCTGTTGCGCTTTTCTGAAACTCTCCTGACTTCATCTTCTGCAAAAGGCCAGAGTTCCCCAGCATCTCTGCCCGTCAGCTCAGCCCCAAGGAGACGGGCTCGGGGGTAAGGAAACGGGCTGGGGGGACGCGCAGAGCCCAACGCTCCTAACGGGCGGCGCAGCACGAGACACGTTGCCAGGACTCAGTTTCGCCAACTGAAAACGTGAGCTCCCGGACACTCCCGTGCCTGCGCCCGGCAGGGCTCGTGGGGACGCGCGTTTGCGCGGGGTTTGGAGGGTGTGAAGCTCCCTGATAATAAGGCCTTAACATCAGCAAAGGCGGCTGTGACGTAGTGGGGGTACCTGGCTGGTTTCTATGCTGCTGGCTCTGGGGGAACCCCCACTGGCTGCTGTGGGTACCACGACCCAGCAAAACAGGATGAGTCACTATGCAAACCAGTGGCCAGACACCCCCCATGGAGAGGAACAAAGGAAGGTGGATGCTGCCTTGGCTGGGGGGCAGGGCTGGAAGTGAGTGAGTTGGTTGCTGGCTGTCGGAGGGCATGGATGAGACAGCCTAGGGAAAGGAGCTGGAGTTTAGGGGCCCAGTCTCCCCCATCTCAAGGGGGCCTGAGGCATCCTAGCCCAGTTCCTGTGACCAGATTACATCTGTGCTGCGCTGTGCTGGAGGAGCAATAAACCACCCTCAATTCCACTGGCTGGTGCAGTCTGTTTGTGCCATTTCGGGGTGCAGGAGACGGGGAACCCCCAACGTGCCGTCACACTGGTGTCAGGAGCGGGATGCACTGCACCCCGTGGATGGAGCTTCCAGCGGCAAGCGACAAGGCGCAGTAGAAGCAAGAGCCCTGGAGCCAGGCGTGCTGGAGACAGAGCGAAGCGGTTCCTGGGAATCGTGGGGCGCTGCAGCACTAGACTGGTGAGTCTGCACCGAGGGGCCCAGCGGGCAGATGGCCTACGCCCGACTCTTGAAGGCAGAGCTGGTGGGGCTGTGCAGAGAGAGGGGCTTGCCTGTGCAGAAAGCAACCAAGGCCCAGCTGATTGCCCAGCTGGAAGATAATGACCAGCCACAGGGCCAGGATCTTGTCCCCAGGGGAAGCAGCCAGACCCCCCCTGAGAGTGTGTCAGGCTCAGAGAGGGGGAGGAGCGCTGGAACCCACCGGAGAGATGAGACAGCGTCTCCCGGGAGGCCTGCAAGCCGTAGCCCATCTAGGGCAGGGGCCAGCCCAGCGGAGCTGCGGCGGCTGGAGATCCAGCTGCGGATCAGGGAATTGGAAGTAGAGGACCGAGAGAAGGAGCGCCAAGATCGAGAGAGGCAGCGACAGCATGAGCTGGCCATGGCAGAGCGGAGAACCGGCGGGGCACCGGCTGCGCCAAGTGCGGATGGGCCCCAAGGTCCCAGGGCTGCCAGCCACTTGGAGAGGCTCGTGGTGGCCCAATTGAAGGACATGGGTGACATAGACGGGTTCCTCAGCTCCTTTGAGAGGGCCTGTGGACTGCAACGGGTTCCCCCAGCTGACTGGCTGCAGGAGCTCATCCCCGCACTGAGCCAGGAGGCGGCCGGAGTGCTCAGTCAGCTGGAGGACCTACAGCCAGGGGATTACAACCGAGTCAAGGAGGCCCTGCTGCACAAGTTCGGGCTGACCCCCGAGATATACAGGAAGAAGTTCCGGGGGGTACAGAAAGGGCCACGGGAGACCTATGTGGACCTGGCCTCCCGCCTGGCGCAATACTGCCGCAAGTGGGTGTCTGGAGTTGGAGCCCAGACCGCAGAGGAGCTGCTCAAGCTGGTCATGATGGAGCAGTTCTATGAAGCGTGCCCACCCAAACTGAGGCTGTGGCTCAAGGACCGGAGACCAGAGAACCCCCAGGAGGCCGGGAGACTGGCGGATGAGTTCACGGAGAGCCGGTCCGGGTGTGAACGGGAGTCCCGGAGAGAAAGGGAACCGCGCAGAGACCGGATCTCGGCTGAGCGACGGAGGGAGTCAACTACGGGGCGAGACCAAGGAACAGGTCGTCTGCGCCCCAGAGAACCAGCCAGGGCCTGGACAGAGACAGCCCAAAGCCTAACTTGCCATCGCTGTGGGCAAAAAGGCCACAAGAGGGCTCAGTGCACCAGGTCCCAGGACCGGGGACTGTCCAGGGTTAACTGGCTGGGGCGGGAGGAAGGGCAGGCTGCCCCAGAGGCAGGGGCTGGCAGGCAAACCTCAGCTCAGAGAGAGGGGAAGGATGCTCAGTGCACCTCCCCTGGGAGGTCTGATTCTCAGGAGGCGGATTCCTCCGTGTACCGGGTGGGGGCAGGACGGCCCCTGCGGAGCGAGTGCCTCATACCCCTGGAGGTGGATGGTAGGAAGGTGACGGGCTTCTGGGACACGGGGGCGGAGGTGACTCTGGCCCGATCTGACATAGTGGCCCAGGAGCGGATACTACCCCACGCGCAGCTGACCCTGAAGGGCATAGACGGGTCCCCGTTTAAGGTGCCTGTAGCCAGGGTGCATCTGAAATGGGGGGCGAAGGAAGGCCTCAAGGAAGTGGGGGTGCACCCGCACTTGCCCACCGAGGTGCTGATGGGGAACGACCTAGAGGAGTGGCCCCATGAATCCCAGCGGGCTCTAGTCACTACCCGGAGCCAGAGCCAGCGGGGGGCTGACAACGTGGGTCCAGGGAAGGACTCCTGGCAGCGTCCTCAGGGTCCCATCCCAGTGGACACGGGGTCCAGCCAGGCTGGGACTCCGGACCTAGGCAGAGGTGGGGGACAGGTCCCGATCCCTGCCTCAGCAGCTGAATTCCAGACTGAGGTGCAGGCAGACCCCTCCTTGCAGAGGCTGAGGGACCAGGCTGGCCTCCGTGCAGCTCAGCCCCGGGGGAGAGGTGGCCAGGAGAGATTCCTGCGGGAGCGTGGGCTCCTGTTCCGTGAGTGGCTCCCCCCCAGGAAGGCGAGGGCATGGGGTGTCCAGCGGCAGCTGGTCGTCCCCCGAAAGTATCGCCTCAAGCTGCTGTATTTGGCCCACGACGTCCCCGTTGCGGGCCACCGGGGGATCCGGAGCACCCGGCTGAAGCTGCTCCAGCACTTCTATTGGCCGGGAATCTTTACAGCCGTGCAGCGGTACTGCCGGTCCTGTGACTCCTGCCAGAGGGGCGGGAAGGCCCAAGACAGGAGGAACGCGGCTTGGGGGTCTCTACCCCAGATAGAGGACCCTCTGGGCTTGCTGAGAGAGTTATGGGAGGGGAAGACCCCCCTGGATGGAGCATCGGGGGTGGAAGCCGCCCTGGCTGTCCAGCGAAGGCTCGCTGGGCTCATGGCCCTGGCCCGAGAGACCCCGGCCAGAGATCAAGGCCAGCGGAAGGGTGGGTGTGACCCCCGAGGACAGGCCTGCGTCAGTCGCCCTGGAGCGGGGCGGCGAGTGGACAGAGGGAAGCCAATTCATGTGGGGCCTCGCCACGGCCGGCCCGAGTCAAGGGGAGCACCCATGTCCCCAGGGCGGGTTCCCACGCAGAGGACCCGAACTTCCCTAGGTCACGAGCGGAGTGACCCTGCTCAGTTCGCTCTCGGAGGGGGGAGAACTGTGACGTAGTGGGGGTACCTGGCTGGTTTCTATGCTGCTGGCTCTGGGGGAACCCCCACTGGCTGCTGTGGGTACCACGACCCAGCAAAACAGGATGAGTCACTATGCAAACCAGTGGCCAGACACCCCCCATGGAGAGGAACAAAGGAAGGTGGATGCTGCCTTGGCTGGGGGGCAGGGCTGGAAGTGAGTGAGTTGGTTGCTGGCTGTCGGAGGGCATGGATGAGACAGCCTAGGGAAAGGAGCTGGAGTTTAGGGGCCCAGTCTCCCCCATCTCAAGGGGGCCTGAGGCATCCTAGCCCAGTTCCTGTGACCAGATTACATCTGTGCTGCGCTGTGCTGGAGGAGCAATAAACCACCCTCAATTCCACTGGCTGGTGCAGTCTGTTTGTGCCATTTCGGGGTGCAGGAGACGGGGAACCCCCAACGTGCCGTCACAGCGGCGAGCAATAGAGTCCTGGGTGGGTCTCATGGAAAAGGAGGACTTCAAAGGACGAAATCCCGGTGGCAACTCGAACAGCCACCTGCGCCGGGCGTGTCTCGGCCTTCACTCGGTCCAACAGTGCTTGGCCTCTTGCACGCCGAGAGGCACCCTGCAAAGGCAGGCGAGGTGTTCTTCCCTGGAGTAAGCCCAGGGCCCAAGAGGATGGTGAGCTGGGTAGAACGGCTGTGCGAATTCTACCCCCGAAGCCTGTGTCTGTGCGTCTCCTTGTGCTGCGGGTGTCCGGAGGCCGGAGTCTCTCCTCCACTGACCACTCTCCAGCGATGGCCAAGAAGAGTAGGGGGACACTCCCCAGCTGAACGACAAACGGGCCCCTGGCTGATCGGGAACTCGGAGGACTTGAGGTGCTTTGCAAGGCCCCTGGGACACGATGCTGTACTTCTAGAGGCCTGATGGACCGCCTCCTTTCACCTCCCTTTGCTGCCACTCGGATCCTCCCGCTCGGGCAAGACACAGCCAGGGGGCCCACAGTCCAAGGCAGACCTGTTCAAAGCTATGCGGGGAAGCCGTGTTGGCCTCGTCTAGAGCAGGGAGGTTTTTAAGAGCAGGTGAGACCAACACCTGTCGGGAATGGTCCACGTTAGGAGGTAGCCCTGCCGCGGGGGCGGGGGACTGAACGAGGTGACTTGCTGTCGTCCCTTCCACTCCAACACCTCCATGGTGCTATGGTTTCCAAACACTTGTTTTAAATAAAAGGGCTCTCTGCTCACATGGGCATGTAACGCAGAGCAGCTGAAACCTTCCTGAACTCCTGGTTCAAGACAGCTTCCTAAACGGAGTACATCCAAGTGGTGACAGGCCCTGGAGCAGCATCACAAAAACTCCATGACTCCTGACTCTATGAACTGGTCTCTGGCTATGGGCTTTCCATGGAAAGCCCTGACATGCTCTGGTCATGGGCAGCAGCACAAACCCTTCGCACACGGACCCCCCGACCTATTGAGGGCAGTAGGAGTTTTGGCATTCATTTCCAGAGTTCCATGCCAGGTTCCCAAGATGGGCAGAGCAGCAAGCCAGCATCCCTGCCTGACTCCAGAAAGCACCAGACTCAAAGCCCTTGCAAGCCTGAGAGGGGCGCAAAGTCTCTAGAAAGAGAAACTCCGGCACTAGAGCCGAGGCTGGATCTCTTCAGTAGGAAAGGAGGGCAGGGTTAATCATGGTCTGGAGAGACAGATTCCAGACGGTGCCCGACTGTCAAGGAGAACGGCCCGTTTCCAGCCCGGGTCCCAACGAGAGCTGTGAGCAGCATGTCCCAGGGGGAAACTCGCCCCACAAACATCCATGCCTGGCGAGAGGATGCAAGATGACTCAATTTATGATGGGGACTAAAAATAGCTACAACTACTCAAGAGAGATCTTGGAGTCACTGTGGATAGATCTCTGCAAACATCCACTCAGCGTGCAGGGGCCATCAAACAAACACACAGAACATTAGGAGTCATTTAAAAAAGGATTAGAGAATAAGACAGAAAATATCTTACTGCCTCTATATAAACCCATGGGATGCCCACATCTTGAATACTGCGTACAGATGTGGCCGCCTCATCTCAAAAAAGATCTATTGGCATTGGAAATGGTTCCGAAAAAGGCAACTAAAATGATGAGGGGTTTGGAACGGGTCCCATATGAAGAGAGATTAAAAAGACTGGGACTTTTCATCTTAGAAAAGGGGGATATGATAGAGGTCTATAAAACTATGACTGGTGCAGAAAAGTAAAGGAAAAGTGACTTACTTGTTCCCATACAAACTAGGAGGGTCACCAAATGAAATTAATAGGCAGCAGGTTTAAAACAAACAAAAGAAAATTTTTGTTCATGAAGCACAGTCAACCTGTGGAACTCCTTGCTAGAGGATGTGGTGAAGACCAGGACTTTAACAGGGTTCAAAAAAGAGCTATATAAATTCATGGGGGTTAGGTCATTTGATACTTATTAGCCAGGCTGGGTAGGAATGGTTCGTAGCCTCTGTTTGTCTGGAAATGGATGACAGGGGAGGGCTCATGTGAGGATTCCCTGTTGTGATCTCTCCCTCTGGGACACCTGGCACCTCTCTCCGCTGGGTTAGGGAACACGTGCCGAAGCCCTAGCTGGTGGAGAGACCTGGACACACACGGCTCTCTTCACCTTCCTCCTCTGCGGGTCTACCGGTGCTCATACACCCCACAGGAGCACGAAGGCAGGCAGGCCCCAGCCCTCAGAGCTCCTGAGGTGCCTAACTCCTCCGGGCGTCGGTGCCGGCTACGTCTTGGAGGATCAGCCGAGGGCGTGGTTCGCCACTGGAGCGGGAAGGCGCCCTAGCACAGAGCCGGCCCGCGAGGACGTTTGCCGCGGTCTCACTCTAAAATAGCGGGGTGCGGTTCAGTTCTGTGAGAAAAACACCTCCGAGCCTCCTGCCTGTGAGACTGGGCTTTACGCTGTGAAGTAACGGCTTGCTCATTTGAAACCTGAATGAGATTAATCCCTGGCAGAAAGTGCTAGTGGAATTACTCACCCCTGTAACATCGCTAGCGACATGAGTCAGAGAGGTTAACTGCAAGGGGCTTCAGTCCCCTGGAGAACTGTCAATTTTTAGCTTGGCCTCAGAAGACCTTTCGGTAATTTTACTACGGTTCTGATCAGAACTGGCAGCTGGTTTTTTGCATGTGTGTTTACCACAATACCAGTAGCTACAGCCGACACTTTTCCCCGTGTTTATGCATCGTAATAGAGTCTGTTTTGGATTTAAACTACGGCTTCCTCACGCTATGACAATACGAAAAACCCCAGAGCACCGCACGCCAGCTACGGTGTGTGACTGGCGCCCCCCGGTGTCCGACAACGCCATCCCTTGGGCTAATCGGCCAATATTGCTTCAAAGGGAAGTTCTGCTCCCTAAGAACTGCAGATTTGGCCTTAGGCTGTTGACTTGCTCTTGAATGGTACAGAGATAATTGCAGGGAGGGGACATGTCGATCGTTTCCCCTAACTTCCTTTAGTTCAAAAGCTTCAGCGGGGGAGCCCAGTTAGTCTGTGCAGGATAAACTTTAAAAACAACCAATGGGTTGGTAGCACTTTACAGACTCACAAAACATGTAGATGGGATCATGAGGTTTTGTGGGCACAGCCCCCTTCTTCAGATGACCCATCGTGGCTCATGGCTATTGATGGACCTAATCTCCATGAATTTCTCTAACTATTTTTTGACCCGTTAAAATCCTGATCTTCACAACATCCTCTGGCAAGGAGTTCCACAGGTTGACTGAGCTGCATGAAGGAAAGCTTCCTTTTGTTGGTTTTAAGCCTGCTGCCTATTCCTTTCATTTGGTGCCCCCTAGTGCTTGTGTTCAGGAAGGAGTAAATCACTTCTTTTCCCATTTATTTATGCAGCAATGCTCTTGTCAGGCAGAGGTTTGTTTTTCCTACCTTCTCGTCCCCCCAGTGCTTGCTGTTGGCTGGAATCACACATGCATCACCTGGCCCGGGCACTCACCCTCCAACGGTTGTTCACCCGACTCCTTGGATCCACGACTAAGCATCACACTGGAGCAGAGAATCCACCACATTAGTGGCCAAGAGCCAAGTCTTCACCAGACCCTGATTCTTATGGACCCAGGAGAGCAGGCAGGCACACCAGTGTTACCGTCAGGAGCCCTTCCACGTGGCAGATCCCACGTGTCCACCAGGCTGCCGTCACGTTTTCCACTGGGACAAGAGCCACCAGGGTTCTCCCCAGACTGCGCACGCCGTGAGCAACAAGCGCACTCCTGAAGTGCTGCAGGAGCTGTGGGTCTTCCGACAGCTGACGGAAAGGGTTCATCAGTGCAAGGGGCTGTTCTGGGGATGCTCTCTCAGGGCTCCCGTGAGCCACTCTGCGTTGGGCAGGGCCCCGTCCTGGGGAGACGCAGCCCACGGCCTCACAAACACGCAGCAGAGACAGGGTGGGGAACCGGTTTTTAAAGTCGGGGGCTGCTGACCCACAGAAAAAAAAGCCAGTCGGGGGCTGCACGCAAAGGAGAAGAGGAAGAGGAAGAGAAGAGCCCAACCAAACCCCCACTAACATGGCCCTCGCCTGAGGAGCAGAAAGACCCTCCCCATATCCCCCTCGCCCACCAGAGCCTAGGGGGGCCAGGCTAGTAGACTTTCTGCGTTCCAGCCCCATGGAGGGATGGCGGGGGGTCTGGAGCACCAGCACGGGCTCCCCAATGCTGGGAAGGGAGCCCCAATCCTCAGGGCCCACATCCAGCCCTCGGTCCTTAGGTTCCCCATGCCTGGGCTAAGAGCTTGTGAGCGTTTCCCCTCACGTGTAACCCACAGGCCTGCTGGGTGTGGTGCACTGAGGCCGCTAAGCTCCAGAGGTCCCAGGTTCAATGCTGCCGTGGGCCTTACACACACGCTCTGGCTGAGTGCCCCACGGTGCAGCCCTTTTTCCTACCAGCACCCAGGAGATTTCAGATCACCGGAAGCGGAGGAGACAGGGCTATCGAGGCCTCTGGAGAGGGGGTGGCGCCGTCAGCAGGAGCGGATGGATCCTGCTGTGGTGAAACTCTCCCTGCAGGCGACAGCGCCGCTGAGGCACAGGTGGCTGTGGGAGAACAAAACGCGCTTGTGTTTCCAAACCAGGAGCCTTCGGCAGCTGAGGCACTCCGCGCTGGAGACCTCCGGCCAGGGACCGTGAGCGGGGAGAGTGAGGCACGCCCCAGGAAGTGCCAGTGGGGAACAGAAAGGGGCAGGGAGGTGGCTGTGATACCTGGGCCTACACGTGTACCCTGGTGCACGTGGCGTAAAGAGTGAGCGTGAGCTCATAAGGTGTCACGACAAAGCCACAACAAAGGCTGTGGGAAAGGCGCCCAAACCAGAGGGAAAGGCTGCCTGAGTCCATGCACAAAGGCCTCCTGCCTCACTCGAGGGCCGTGTTAAGATCAGGCCAAGCAAACAAGAGAAGAAATCACGGGACCAAACTGGATGTGGCAGAAACCCGGCCTCACTCATGGACATAATAAGAAGGGGCTGGAGCTATTCCACCCGCTGCTCCCATCTGGGGGCCTTAAGGGAAGAAATTTGGGAGAAAATTTGGCTACTGGAGTGACGTTCCCATCATGGTTGTCACCCCTGCGGTCTCCTGGGACCAAGGGTCTGTCATCCTGATCCTGAGAGAGAGGCCTTGAGCCGACCGGGCCAGAGCGAGGGACCCAAATGACACTACCACACGACCGGGCATATGCGAATTTAGCCACCATGTCCCCACCCTCAGCAATCAGGTGTCCTTTTCTGTCCCTAGGTTCTCTCTTCCCTTGCCTGCTCCTCTCTGTCTAGGGGAGTCTGGCTGCGCTGGCCAGGACTGTATTTGGCAACACAGCTGTAAGCCTGAGAGAGCAGCTAATTGCAATGGCCTCAACTCACCAAGGAGGAGCCGACGAGACTGCGGGATCTGCCACCTGGGGTTATCCAGCCGCGAGGCTGCAAGGGAAAGTCAACACCAAAGATCGAAACTGGAATTTCTCGCTTTGCTGGTCTGTCTTCCCTCCCGGGTCGGTTTATCCTGTTTTGTCTTCCAGGAAATGGGACTGGACTTTAACAGCAGCTGTAGGTCACGGAGGAGCTTCCTCTCCTTCCCCCAAAGGGACAGGCAACCCTATTCCCAGCTTTTTAGCACCCTCTAAAAGGGCGTTTGCATGCGGCCCGCGGGTGGGAGCCAAATAAAAAAAAGTGGCCAATAGAATGGTCTTCCGCTGAGATGCATTTTAGTAGTGAAATTCCTGGACTGTCATAGCTCATTCAAAGTGCTGCCATACATGCGGAAATCGGGTAACTATGGCATTTTATTAATAGCAGCAGAACTGACTTCAATGGAGCCTGCGTCTTGCGCAGTCTTGCCTTAATCTTTGTATTCATGCCTGTCAGTGTGAAAGAAGCTATTTGCATAGATTTGGATATCTATTTGCATGTAGATGCAACCACACTTAAGTTGTGGCCTCAGCATGTGCCGTGAGTATCGTTGTGGCCCCCAGGGCTTCCAGAGTTGAGGAGCAGGCGAGCTTGACTGTCCCCAGCAGCGGCTGGTCCAGCCGAAAGATTCTCGGACACGCCTGGCAGTTTTTCCGTTTAAAGTTTCTCTGCAGCTGACGGGTGCCGGGGCGGTGTTCAAACGCTCTCTTGCCCATTACGTCGCACTTCAAATGTCTGAACGGTTGTGCCTCCTTTTCTGCAGCTTTACTCCGTGCTCGAGAGGCTGCCGACTGGCGCACGCCGTGGGACCAAGCACGTTGCAGGGCCCGGACGCCAAACCGCGTTTAAGGATGAGCCGTGACGAGGTTGGGACCTTCGGTTCTTTGGGCCCATAGATTTCATCTAAATTAGTACGAGGGGGGCCAATGGGAAGCTCGCCTGGATGCCAATCACACAGGCTCTCTGCAGCGAAGACAACCGGGCGCGGAGAACAAGCAGCATGCAGTAAGACGGGTTACGAAGGACTCCGAATTATTAGCACACAGCAGAAGAATACACGAGTCTGGAACACATGGTCTCCCGATTCCCTGCTCAGCGTACTGCGTCCTCGGTCAAGGGGTATTTCAGCATGGCAGACTGTAGGGAAGGAGCCGCTCCGCCTGTGCCCTGCCAGGAGCAGCTGTGGGGTGTGGCCCGCCGAAGGGCGATGCTGGGGTGGAGCACGCGCGGTACCGACGGAACGCTCGGGGTTGGGGCAGCACACTAGGAGCAAGCTGTTCTGAGCCACTGCAAGCAGGAAATGGCGATTTTCAACATGCACTGCTCAGCCCCATCAGGGAGGGTCTTCGCGTGCCCATCCCAGGTACCTCCTTGAACCCTGGAATATTCCCCCGCCCAACTCGGAAGTCGTGCTGCAAACCACAGCGGAGAGTTCTGAAGAAGACAGTCTGAAGAATGTGTCTACTGGAGAGTGTGAGGCCACTTCCCTTCTTCCTACAGAACCTTTAACGGGCAGGTGCCCGGAACTACGACCGTCTATATTCGCTGTGCCTCGGATTGCCCTGCAGGCTGCAGGAGACGTCTCCGCACAATAAGACAGCATGGCAGAAGCGTCGGCGAACCTGTTGCGGGGAAGAGTTTCTAGTTCTAGACCTATCGCTGCATTCCAAGCCCTGGGCCCTTGGGGCAAACCAGCACGTTCTCAGCAGAGTCTGTTGCAGAAGAGTCCAACCAGACAAGCTCCCGAGAACGGTCCTACTTGCACTGAATAGAGCCAGTGCGGAGGGAGCCACCAGCTCCCCGCCCGTGGCTTTGGCTGCCTGGAAGCTGCAGCTATTCCCGCATCTTCTCATGCACGCACAGAAATTAAGTCCCATCACCTTTAACCTCAGCCAGCCCCAGGCCACCCCCAACCCTGACCTACCCTCTCGAGGCGGGATTTCTCAGACGAGCTCAGCATTGGTCCAGCCCTGCTCGCACTGAGCCACAGGCAGATACTCGGATGGGAACAGAGCGGCCGCCAGCACTCAGCAGCTTTGAGAACTTCATGCCATGTTTCCACAAAGCTCCAGTGTCGAGCGCTCGCCCTGCTGCGCTGATGCTGTTTAGCTGCATCAGAGAGGGCAAGACACCCACCAGCAAAAGCAGGGATGGAGCACGGCTCAGTCCCTCCACACTCCGGTATCCCAGTTAACCATGTGATGGCCAGTTAGCTACATCTCGCCCCTCTTACTTCACCGCCTGGACATCAGGTTTACAGCCAGCTGGGCCTGGGGTCTGTGTAGAGTCAGCACCACTCCACAGACCCCTTCCCCCACTGTCCCGGCCCAGGAACTCTGGAGAGGCCCCCGACTCGGGCACCCCTCAGCTCCTCTAGAAGGGGCGCTCGCCGGGGCCCAGGGTCGGGTGCTTGCCCGTCGCTCTGCAAGCGGACACGACCCTGATGGCGCCTTACGACTCCGCTGCCGCTTCACGGACGTCAGAAGACGAGGGTCCCGTCTGCTCTAGGGCCGTACCCAGAATCCACCGGGGCTGGCGGGTCCGGGATCCTGGGACCCAGCTCCCTGGCAGGATGCTCATGGTTTCCCTTTGGAAAAGCTTCCTCCCTTAACACTTCCCCCTCCCTGTGGGGACAGGTTAAAGCCGAGGGAGTTGATGTTTCCCCGCTGGCCAGCGGCAGGGCCAGGCTGACGCCTGCTGTGGGCTGAAGCCAGGTCCTGTGTTTCACAAGTAACCCAGCCAGTTTTGCTGCCACCCTGCCGTGCGTCACCGTCCTCGTCCCCTCTGGCACAGTGCCCCCGGCTCGCGGCCAGGCTGCTGGAGGCAGAACGTCACCAGGACCTTGGACCACGTTCCCTCCAGTCCCGTGCAGAACGTCAGCAGGCTCCGTGGCTGCAAAACGTGGCGCCTGGTCCGCGAGCCCTACCGCCAGCAGCCTGCATGAAGCGACGGCGCGGCTGCGTCCGTCACAGGAACAGCAGAGGTCACGGAGGTCAACGCAGGCACGTCCAAGCCCTGGGCACTGGTCAGTGCGGGGCCGCCTCGGACCCCCCCCCAACCCTCCTATGACAGGAGAGTCCCCCGTGATGTCCCACGCGGCCCCCCCAGCTCGCGCTGCCCAGGGAGGGAGTGTGGGGGAAGGGTGCAATGAGGCAGGAGGGGGCAAGACGGCGCAGGGCAGGGCTGGGGGAAAGGGGTGGAGTGGGGCAGGGTGGGGGTGGAGTGGGACCTGTGACGGGGGTTGCCCCAGGCCGTGCTTAGACACGCTCCCTTGGCCCGCAGCAGTTCCCCTGACCCCGCACGGGAGTGGTGAGCAGACGAGGTACTTGCTTGGCCACCCCCCGAGACCCACGGTGCCTGGCGGGTCCCTGCTGGGGGCCCACGAGTTCATGGGAGGGAACAAAAATCAGGCGCACGACTGGCTGTTCCTGGCCCTCCCAGGGAATTTGTGAGGGGGGCGAAGCGCTGGGAAGGGTCCCGAGGGAGGGGGGGAGTCTCCATCCCTGGAGGGTTACGTCCCAGCTCGACAAGCCCTGGCTGGGCTGATTGAGTCGGGGTTGGTCCTGCCTTGGGCAGGGGGCTGGACTGGATGATTCCTGAGCTCCCTGCCCGCCCTGGGGTTCTAGGACTCCCCAGACCTGGTCCAGCCGCTTCTCCTGAGGAGAGGTGGGGGATGGGTTCATAGAACCCTAGAGCTGGAAGAGACCTCAGAAGCATCGAGTCCAGCCCCCTGCTCTAGGCAGGACCAATCCCAACTCAATCAACCCGGCCAGGGCCTTGTCAAGCCGAGACTTAAACACCTCTAGGGATGGAGACTCCACTACTTCCCTAGGGAACCCATTCCAGTGCTTCACCACCCTCCTAGTGAAATAGTTTTTCCTAATATCCAACCTGGACCTCTCCCACCTCAACTTGAGCCCATTGCTCCTTGTTCTGCCATTTGTCACTACTGAGAACAGCCTCTCTCCATCCTCTTTGGAACCTCCCTTCAGGAAGTTGCAGGCTGCTATCAAATCCCCCCTCACTCTTCTCTTCTGCAGACTAAACAGACCCAAGTCCCTCAGCCTCTCCTCATAAGTCATATGCTCCAGCCCCCTAATCATTTTGGTTGCCCTCTGCTGGACCCTCTCCAATGCGTCCACATCCTTTTTGTAGTGGGGGGCCCAGAACTGGACACAATACTCCAGATGTGGCCTCACCAAAGCCGAATAAAGGGGAATGATGACATCTCTGGATCTGCTGGCAATGCTCCTCCTAATGCAACCTAATATGCCATTAGCCTTCTTGGCTACAAGGGCACACTGTTGACTCATATCCACCTTCTCATCCACTGTAACCCCCAGGTCCTTTCCTGCTGAACTTCTACTTAACTGGTTGGTCCCCAACTTGTAACTATGCCTGGGATTCTTCCGTCCCAAGTGCAGGACTCTACACTTGTCCTTGTTGAACCTCATCAGATTTCTTGTGGCCCAATCCTCCAATTTGTCTAAGTCATTCTGGACCCTATCTCTGCCCTTAAGCGTAGCTACCTCTCCCCCTAGCTTAGTGTCATCCGCAAACTTGCTGAGGGTGCAATCCATCCCCTCATCCAGGTCATTAATAAAGATATTGAACAAAACCGGCCCTAGAACCAAACCTTGGGGCACTCCGCTAGAAACCGACCGCCATCCTGACATCGAGCCATTGATCACTACCCGCTGGGCCCGGCCTTCTAGCCTCTTTCTATCCATCTTACCGTCCATTTATCCAATCCACATTCCCTTAACTTGCTGGCAAGAATATTGTGGGAGACCGTATCAAAAGCCTTGCTAAAGTCACAGTATATCACATCCACCGACTTCCTCATATCCACAGAGCCAGTTACCTCATCATAGAAGCTAATCAGATTGGTCAGGCACTGGTTATAACCTCTCCCCTGTGTAAGGTGGGGCTGGGGGGGCACAGGGAGCACTGGGGTGTCTGAGGGGAGGTGGGGGATGGGTTATAACCTCTCCCCTGTGTGAGGGGGATTGTGGGGGCACAGGGAGCACTGGGGTGTGTGAGGGGAGGGGGGGTGGGTTATAACCTCCCCCCTGTGTAACAGGGACTGGGGGGGGCACAGGGAGCACTGGGGTGTCTGAGGGGAGGGGGGGATGGGTTATAACCTCCCCCCTGTGTAACGGGGACGGGGGGGGCACAGGGAGCACTGGGGTGTCTGAGGGGAGGGGGGGATGGGTTGTAACCTCCCCCCTGTGTGAGGTGGGGCTGGGGGGCACAGGGAGCTCTGGGGTGTGTGAGGGGGTTTGCTTGTGAGGCTTCCTGCTGGCCGGGGTGGCAGCTGGAGTGCGGGGCGTGGCCGGTTTGGCGCCGTATAGAGAAGGATCCCAGACTTGGGTGATAAGTAGCCCTGGTTCTAAGCATTTCCCCTGATCTGACCCTCTCCGCGGGGCCCAGACCCAGCTGGTGGCCCCAGAGGGGTCGCCGTGCGAGTCTCTCACTTTAAAACCGACCAGCCGTCCTGCAGCACCCGAGAGAGGCCCAGAAATCTACCCCCCGTCTCCTAGCGGCCGTGGGCACGGCCCTCCCCCTCAGGTCAGAGCTTTCCCTGCTGACGCTGGGCATCCGAACAGGACAAGTCAGTCTAGCCCCAGGTCTGCAGGCTGGACCTGCTGCTTTAGGTAAATGTGCCCAGCGGGGTGGGAGAGAAACGCCCCCGGCCCTACAGGACGGCCAGAGCAGGGCTCCATCCCCAGACGCGCTGGGTGACCCTGTTGCCACCACAGGCAGGAGACACCCAGGCAGAGAAAGTCCTAGAGCTCGGACTGGACCTTCTCTGCCCCACTTGCCCCCACTGCCCACCCCGGGCTTTTCACATCACCTTCACTCTGCCCCTTCCCCAGGGTCCTAGAGCCCCAGGGCGGGCAGAGACCTCGGGAGTCACCCAGTCCAGCCCCTGCCCAAAGCAGGACCAACCCGACTCAATCAGCCCAGCCAGGGCTTGTCAAGCTGAGACTTAAACACCTCTAGGGATGGAGACTCCACCCCTCCCTAGGGAGCCCAGCCCAGGGCTTCCCCACCCGCCTAGGGAAAGAGTTTTTCCTAATGTCCAACCTGGACCCCCCCCCTGCAATTTGAGCCCATTGCTCCTTGTTCTGCATCTGTCACCACTGAGAACAGCCTCTCTCCAGCCTCTTTGGAACCTCCCTTCAGGAAGTTGAAGGCTGCTCTCAAATCCCCCCTCACTCTTCTCTCCTGCAGACTAAAGAGACCCAACTCCCTCAGCCTCTCCTCATAGGTCATGTGCTCCAGCCCCCTAATCGTTTTGGTCGCCCTCCACTGGACCCTCTCCAATGCAGCCACATCCTTTCTATGGTGGGGGGCCCAGAACTGGACACAATACTCCAGATGTGGCCTCACCAGAGCGGAATAAAGGGGAATACTCACATCTCTAGATCTGCTGGCAATGCCCCTCCTAATGCCCCCTAATACGCCATTCGCCCTCTTGGCTACCAGGGCGCCTGCTGACTCCTCTCCAGCTTCTCGTCCACAGTTACCCTCAGGTCCTTTTCTGCCGAACGGCTACTTAGCCCGTCGGTCCCCAGCCTGGAGCGGCGTTTGGGATTCTTCCGCCCTCTCTAGTAAACCATCCCCCCAAAATAGAACATGGGGGGTGGGACTGAATCCATTACTGCTGCCATCCCATTGTTCACTCGGCCTGCGCGGTCTGCTCTTCCCCTGCTGTCAGCACAGCGCCTTGCACAGCAGGGCCCGGGCCTTGGCTGCTCTTCAGGCCCTACCAGATACCTGCTTGTAGGTAGGACACAAGTTTCCGAGAAGCTGCCCCCACCGGGGAGGGTTTCGCCTTCCTGGGCTCCGCCTCGGTGTGGGGGAGGGTCCACTAGAAGACCTTTAATCCCTTCCAGCCCAATCGGTGTGATTATAGGGTGGAAAGAGAGAAAGGCTTTGACATAGCTACTGCTGAGAGCATCCAAGACCTATGTCCGTAGAACCTGCCAGGGCGTTTGAGCCCAAAACGTACCTCTGCTAGCAGCGGTGTGAAGATCAAACCAGTTTTATGATTTTTTATTAAAAAGATTTTGATGCAAGCTGCTTTGATCTGGCTTTAAAGACTCTGGCACTGCGTTTGGAGCCTGACCATGAAAGCCGCATGCTAGTCAGTGAGTCATAGTAAGGGAACCTGATGACAGTTTTCAGAACAGCTGGTTAGAAGACAGACTTTCTCCCCTCGCTTTCCCCCTTCCTCCCCCTCCAAATTTGGGGATTTTGAAAATCTTGTGTCCCCAATCTGGACCAAAACTCAAAATTTCATTTTTTCCTCACAAAATGCAACAAAAAGAGTTTGAAATGTTTCTTTGACTCCTCTCTCTAATAGAAGTTGCAAAAGAAAACTTAATTTGGGGAAAAAAAATCAAATTATTTTTGTTCTGAACATTTTTAACATGGCACATTCAGACATTTTCTAAATGACTTTTTCCATGTTTTTTCCACATGACATTTCACCAAAAATCTATACGATGAGTTCATCACAATCAGGTTAGTCAACATGACATTTTCCAGTGGAAAAGTGGGTTGATGGAAATGTTCTGCACAGCTGTAATTTGCACTGCCCAAGCTGAGTGACACACACACAAAAAAAAAAAAAACCCACAGCCGAAAGAGTTAAAACTACGTCAAGGTTATGTGCCTCTTTAAAGGCTACTTCGCCAATTGCTGTTAACTTTCAGAACTCCATGGACTTACTGAGGCCACGTCTATACTAAACAGAGGATTGACGCTGCAGAGGTCGATCTTCCGGCGTTCGATTTAGCAGGTCTAGTAAGGACCCACTAAATCAAACACTGAGGGTGCCCTGCTGACTCCAGAACTTGCCTGTTGAGGAGCTGGAGAAATTTGGCTTAAGGTACATCGACTGCGGCTACGTTATTTACATATGTAGAGCTGCGCACCTTAAGCCAACCTTCTGCTTTAGTATAGACCTGTCCTGAGCTACCACTATTTACATGCTGGCATCGGCCTCCACAGCTCAGTGGTTACATTTTTGACAGGCAACTCTGTGCTTTCTGCCTCCCTGCCCCTCATGCCCAGGGGAGCGCCCCATAAACATCTGCAAAACCACATCGGCACCGCCTTCCAGTCCCTCCTCCAAACTCTCCTTTGCCATGGCACCCACAGCTGGCCACAGGCTGTCATCCAAACTGGTGTAAAACAAGGCGCTCACTCCATTTTCTTAGCAGCTATGAAAAGCTTACGGCCAGACTGTCTGCCACAGGCCACCGGCATCCAATACCACCCTGGCAGCAACCTCTTCCACCTCTCCTGTCTCCGTGCAGGAGCTAGTCACAGCAACAGGAACCAAACTCCAGGAAGCAAAGGACTGGGCTGCAGCTGCACACCCGGAGGAGGATCTAAAACAGCCCTTCAATGCTTCTCTGAAGCTCACAAAAGCCGAGGGCAAACTCTGAACAGTGGCAAAACAAGCGTTCTGCACCAGCCAGCCCCTGGTCAGTCATCAGACCCGGCAAGGAAGAGCCGGGAAATGTGGAACACCGTGTCCCGTGGCAGCCAGCTCGCCCAGAGGACAGACTTGTATGTCGAGAGTCAGCACAGAACCCACTGAGCCAGCCCTGCCTTTGGCAGACTGTCTCACAAGCACCAGAACACACAGGCGCCTTTCAGTGGACCACGGTGGTGATCCCAGCTCTGCTCTACAGCTGGGAGACATGGGTGACCCACAACGCACACCCGAAGAGCCTGCACGCCAGCACCAGCGCTTTCTTCGGAAGATTCTGACCCTAAAGTGGGTCAGGGTTCTCGGGGGGGACATCCATGGGATGGGGAGAACTGGCGGAGACTCGCCCAGGGGGGATCAGTCACTTAAGGAAACCCACCCTGCCCTGGTCGCAGAAAGATGCTGGAGAAGAATGAACGAAGAGACAGTGGTTATGCAGCAAACGTGGCCCAAATCCGTCAGCCAACACCCCCTGCAACGTCTGCCTGTGGGCCGGTGGCACAAGGATCCCACTCCGTGGTCACCCAAGGACCCACGAAGAATAGCCTGTGAAAGATCGTCCTTGAGGGAGAGCCGACGATGACGTACGTGGCAACCGGCAAAGAAGGACATGCATGGAAGATCAGCACGTAGCTGGTAGCTTTGGGGAAAGTCAGAGTCTCCGGGTATGTCTACACTGATGGCTTTTGCCAGCAGAGTATGCAAATGAAGTGCCAATTAGCATTCTGTCGTGCTTCATGTGCATAATCTATTCAAGATGTTTTTGTGCAAGATCCTTATGCCTCTCCGGGCCGTTTTTGTGCAAAAAGGAAACAGCCACATTGCTTGTTTTTGTGCAAAAACCCCTTGCGCAAAAATGGCGCGAATAGATTATGTAAATTAAGCACGACAAAATGCTAATCAGCACTTCATTTGCATACTCTTTGCCAGCAAAAGACAGCAGTGTAGACAAAGCCTCTGGGGAAAGCCTCCGGTAGAAAGGGACGCTCACCCTTGGCTACTCCAGGGTCCAGGAGCCACGTCCACAGATGGATTTCGGCACCCAGCCGCGCCCAGAGCGCACCTAGGACCCGCCTCTGCCGGGTCAGAGAGGGGAGGGATGGGGGCCTCGGGGTCCTGATGCGGGAGACCCACGCGTGACCCTAGGCCGCCCGGCCCCTGCGGGCTGGAATGCACAGACGCCCTGTGAGGGCCGTAGGGACGCCAACAGGCTGCGGGCGTCTGACCTGCGGGGGCCCAGGCCAGGCCGGGGGGCTTGGATACCTTGCTGGTGGGGTGCAGTGTTAGTTCCTTGCGGGTCGCTATGCGTGGGCTGCGGGGGACCCCCCCCCCCCGGCGGCTGTCTGCAGCACGGCCCAGCGGGGGGGGGGGGGGGGGGCCTACCGCCCCAGGGCAGTGGCTAAAACCAGTTCCACAAGCTCAGGGAAGAGGCTGAGCACAGGAAGCGTGTGCCAGGGGAAGGGGCACTTTTTGGGGCTGAAAGAGAGAGACTGAGAAGGAAGCTGGAGTTGTGGGGGCCCGTCGCCCCACCTCGGGGGGCCTGAGGCATCCTGGCCCCAGTGCCTGGAACCAGATGACATCTGGGCTGTATCCTGGAGGAGCAATACCCTCCCTCTGTTCCCCTGGCTGGTGGGGTCTGTGCCTGCGGCTACGGGGGTGCAGGGGGGACCCCGACGCGCCGCCACACCTGGCACCACGGCGGGGCGCAGGGGTCACGCGTCGCCGCGGGGTTGAGCGCCCCTCAGCGTGGGGCTACGGGGCAGGTCTGCCACTCGCCCGGGGGGGGGGCCCACAGGCCTCGCCGAGAGGTAGGGGAGCGGCTTTCCCTGGCTCCCGTGGCACCAGTAACAGCCCATGGGCAAGATGGAGGGAGTTACCCTGAGCCATAGAGAGAGCTCGCACGGCCGGACCGGGGGGGGGGGGAGGGGCGGGGGGGGCTCTTTGAATGCCCCGCCCCCTCCGTCCGAAGCCCCGCCCCTCCTTGCCCAGGGGCCCAGCGGGTCTGTTGGCCCCCCTGTGGCGCCTGCACCCCAGAGAAACACAGGAGACTGAATCCCCATGGGGCCTTGGTGCAGGGCATCTCGCCCTCACCCCCGGGGGTCACAGCGGGACCCCAGCAACCCTTCAAATAGCGTTCACCTGCCTAGGTCAGCTCCACCCGCTCTCAGGGCAGCGCAGCCTAGCAGCCAGCGCCCGTAACAATGCCCCGCCCCCCAGCAAGTGTGGCCTAGCAGCCAGCGCCCGTAACAATGCCCCCCTCTCTCAGGGCAGCGCAGCCTAGCAGCCAGAGTCTTCACTAATGCCTCTCTCTCTCTCTCAGGGCAGCGCAGCCTAGCAGTCAGAGCACATACCAACGCTGCTTACCAGCCAGAGTCTATACTAACGCCCGCCCCCCCCGGCAAGTGTGGCCTAGCAGCCAGCGCCCGTAACAATGCCCCCCTCTCTCAGGGCAGCGCAGCCTAGCAGCCAGAGTCTTCACTAATGCCTCTCTCTCTCAGGGCAGCGCGGCCTAGCAGTCAGAGCACATACCAACGCTGCTTACCAGCCAGAGTCTATACTAACGCCCGCCCCCCCCGGGCAGTGTGGCCTAGCAGCCAGAGCCTGCACCAATGCCCTCTCCCCATTTTCTCAGGGCAGCACAGCCTAGTGGCCAGAGTCTACACCAACGCCTCCCCCCTCAGGGCAGTGTGACCTAGCAACCAGAGCTTGTATCAGCAACCACCCCCCCCCCCAGGGCAGCACCACCTAGCGGCCAGAGCCTGTAACAACGGGTGTTTCCCCCCTCTTGGGCTTGGTGTGCAGGGGGTACGGACCTGGGCCTGCCTTCTCCACTGGGTCCCAGCCCAGGGCCTGTCCGTGGTGGAGGGGACCCCCACGAGCTGGGCGGGGAATCCCCCCGCAACACACTGAGCTCCCGGGGATCAAGTCCCCACCCTGGGCTGCTTCCTACCGGTCTCCTCCAGGTGATCCTCTCCAGCTCCCCCTCCGCACCGGGGCCTCGCCTGCAGCCTCCCGCTGGCTGGTCCCCTGCAGTTCCCTCCTGCAGCGCCTCCTTCCCCATGGCCAGCCAGACTGAGCTGCTCCACCGGCTTTTATAGGTGGCCTGCAGCTGGAGCATGCCCAGCAGGGTCGTGGGGCGGGGCCTCCTCGCCCAGGTGAGCCACGTTAACCCCTTGCAGCCCAGTGCGAGGTTGCTGCCGCTTGCCACAGGCCTGCTGGCCTCGTGAGACAACGCCCCTGGGAACAAGAGGAAGAGAGAGAGACTCCATCTGTGACTTCACCTCAGGAGGGCAGAAACCAAGCCACGAGACCCCGGTGACGGGCCCAGGCCAGGCTGCGGGGGGCGGGGAGCAAGAGAAGCCCTCTTGCAGCAAGGCTGCCTGGCTGGATTAAGCCTCACGGCCGTCTGAGACACACTGTCGCGGCCATTCGCTTGAGCCATTTCCCGGGGCCAGCCCCACCCCAGGGTCACTGCTCTGTGCGGCAGCCTCCGTGGGCGCCCCAGGCTGCCAGCTCTGCGGGCGGGAGTGTCTCGCTCACTCGGCTTTGCCACCGGAGGGGCCTGGCACCGGCGGGAAGGATGCAAAGGGACCGAACTGAGTCCGGGAGACGGTCACGGCCACAGGTCCCAGGTGGAGCCCGATGCCTCCCTCCAGCCTGTCGGGGGGCACCCAAGGCCCTTTGTGCATGTGGGCCGACGCCCTGCCCCGTTCCCGGCTCCTCGCTCTCCCCACACAGAGCCCCTCGCCCTGGGCCGGGAGGGCAGCTCCGAAACGCACGGCCCAGCAAAGGACACAGCGTCCGCCCGCCGCCCAGGCCAGGCCCGGGGGTGGCGCCTGCGCTCCGGCCGGGCACGTCGTGGGGCACAGGCGCCCCGTTCTGGGGGGGGCTTCCTGAGGCGCTACCTAGTGAGGAGAGCCGGGGGCAGGCCGGCTGCCGGCGCTCCCCCTGCCTCCAGCGACCGCGGCGTTTCCTTTGCCCCAGCAGATGTCGCTGTTGCCGCAGAGACGGCCCCGGGATGCGGAAAACGAGACCAGGCCGGGCCCAGGTCGGACGGATGGAAACGCCTTTTAAAAAGCAGGGGAGCCCCGTGCCTCCGTCACCGGGCGGCGCCTGTCCCAGCTCCCGTGGCGGGGATGCAGCCGGGCCTAAGGAATTCGGGCGCCCCTGCAAAGGCCAATAAATCTTTGCCCGGCTTTTACGGCGCGGCTTGCGAGGGCTGCAAGGCGCAGGGTAACCGCTTCCTGTGCTGAGCGAGGCCGGGCAGCAATCTGGCTTTACTGGAACCGGGAGAGTTAAAAGTTACCACCTCAGATTGAAAAACAACACGGGCCCAGGGCTCCGCCAATCAGCCGCCGGCCTCGCGCGCCCACAGCGGCCCTCATTGACGGCTGGGGCCACCCGCTCCCTCCCGCCCTGCTGCTGACTTGCAGAGAGAAGCCCCGGCCCTTGACAACTGACTCATTTTATGAATCAGTAGAGGAGGGAGATTGTAAGAGGAGCAAGCAAAACAGAAGCTGCGGTTTGCCCTCGGGGCGGTCGCGGGGTGACTGGGCTCAGGCACCGTGAGCCAGGCTGGCAGGACGGCCGCGCGGCGCTTCGTGGCCGGCAGATGCCGCGGCCACGTCCCAGCCAGCTTTCCCGGGCCCCCTGGAGTGGCCGCCTCCCTTTCGGGGCGTTTTCCGTCTTGCAGCTCCGACTGCAGGCGGGAGTGCCCCAGAAGCGGGGACTCTGCCATCGGCCAACTCGCAGGGCAGCCTTCCCAGACCCCAAGGGCACCAAAGGGCCTTCCCTGCTCGCCCAGGTGGGGAGCGGCAGGAAGTGATTAGCGCAGCGTTCTGAGAACAAAAGAGCCGAGGAGACCGAGGATAAAAGTCTGTAAAAAGCTCGCTTGGACTGGTGACGGGCGGTTTCTGATCTCCCTGTCATAGCGTATGAGGAAGGGGACAGGCAAGGCAGCTGAGCAGTGGACTAAATTCAACACCAATAACAGGGAATATGTTCTTCACCCAAACCCATCATTAATCTGCGGAACCCACTGCCTCAGGATGTTGTCGAAGCCAAGGATTTAGCAAGATGCTAAAAGGGAATGGGGAATTCGATAGAAGATGAGACGATGACAGTGTTAGACTAGTTAATGGTAAACTAGAGCGTTGGAAGGAAGGTAAAACCTGCAGCTGAAGGCTCAAAGCCATTTTCTGACTATAGAGAGCAGGATGAGATGTAATATGGAGGGCCGATTATCCCACATCTGCTGCAGGGTTCTTCCACCTTCCCCTGATGCGTCAGCTCCTGGCCACGGGACGCCGGACAAGAGGAACCTTAGGGCTGATCCGGTTCTTGTGATTGGAAGGGGAAGAACATGAGTCCTTATATTAGTTCTCATAATATAAGGACTAGAGGACACCAAATGAAATTAATGGGGAGCAGGTTTAGAACTAATAAGCGAAAGTTCTTCACACAGTCAACCTGTGGAACTCCTTGCCAGAGGAGGCTGTGAAGGCTAGGACTATTGCAGAGTTTAAAGAGAAGCTAGATCATTTCCTGGAGGTTAGGTCCATAAAAGGCTGTTAGCCAGGGGGTAGGAATGGTGCCCCTGGCCTCTGTCTGTCAGAGGCTGGAGAGGAATGGCAGGAGACAAATCGCTTGATCATTGTCTTCGGTCCACCCTCTCTGGGGCACCTGGTGCTGGCCACTGTCGGCAGACAGGACACTGGGCTAGATGGACCTTTGGTCTGACCCAGTACAGCCGTTCTTATGCTCTTATGAGAGGTTACTGGGATTTTAGCAGGCCATGGCCGTGTGCCCTGGGCTCTGAGGGAACCTGGCTGGAATCCAGACATTGGCTTCCTGCCCTTCTCTGCTTCCTAGGGCGCACAGCAGGGCCCGGAGGCTGCTGTCAAGAGGCTGGGCGCGGGGCCGAGAGCAGAGGCTCTTCTCTGCCTGGGACTGCTCAGCATTTCGGTCTGGCCCTCCCTGGGTTTGCGGAGGAACCGGCCGGGGCCCCGAGTCCTTCGCGCAGAGAGACCCTCCCAGGCTGCGACCCAGTGGGCTGTGCAGGGCCCGGGCGGGATGGGGGCCCTGAGCCCAGGCACACTGGCAATGGCCCAGCCGTTCCCACCTGGCCCGGGGAAGGAGCTTGAGCAGAGGAGGGGGAGGGCTGCCCGGGGGGGTGAGTGACGGGGGCAGGCTTGGCTGGGGGAAGCATGAAGGGAGCAGGCCGGGGGGGGGCCGGGGCCTGTCAGCCCCTCCCCCAAGAGGACTAAGGCTCCGTTGCCGTGCAGCTGGCCAGCTCCTCAGGGGCCGGGCGCGGCGTGAACTGCTCGCGTGGAAAGCGGGGGGCCGGAGGGGAGGGGCCGGAGGGGGGGGCCGGAGGCTACTCCCAAAGAGGGAGGGGGACCCCTGGCTGGGTGGCCCCAGGGCGTCAGCTCCCTGCTTCACGCCACCCCGGGCAGATCGCAGCACCCCATCCCCTGGGCCAAGGCCACCTCGGAGGTGCCACCGCCCCGCTGCTGCCCCACCCCCCCGCCCCCTGCCGGAAGCAGGACGTCCAAACCAGGCGCCCCCGCACGCATCTTCCAGAGGAGCCCCCGAGCGCCCCGCGGGCCTGACCAGTCGGGCGGCCCAGCGAGGTTGGGGGGGTCCCGGCCAGCGCCCGGACAGAGGCGCTAACCCCCCGCTCACGGGGAGTTCAGTGCCCCCCAGCCCCACCGCTTCCTGCCCCACTATGGCCATGGCTGGCCCCTGCCCAGGCCCCCCATGCCCCACAATAGCCGCCAGCCCGGGACAATGCGTCGCCAGCCTCCCCGGGCCCTGGAGCTCCGGGAGCCTGTGGGCGGCGAGTTGCAGCCGGCCAGCCCCTAGAAGCCGGGTGGTGTTGTGGGTGGAGGTTGCCCGGCCGGCCACAGAGCTCTGCAGAGCCGGGGGCAAAGAGCCTGGAGCTGGCCCTGGCCCTGGCGAGCCGGGGGTGCTGTGGCCCTAGCCCTGCAGTGCTGGAGAGGAGAGCTAGGAGGCACGGCCCCCCCACAGCCAAACCCCCGGTACCAGCGCTGGGAGGCCGGGCAGCCCGGCGCAACCCCCGCCTCCAACCCGGCAGCCCCAGGCTGGAGGAGGGCTCGGGGGGCTGTGGTGGGGCGTGGGCGGGGCCAGGCGGGTCAGGGCCTTCCCCCGCCTGCCGCCACGAAGCTCTGACCCCACAGCAAGAGGGAAAGAGCAGGGCCCTGCCTGCCCCCACCCACCCCGGGGTCCGCATCAGCTGCCGGGTGCTCGGCCCCGTGGGCAGCACTGGGCCGACGGCAGCGCCCTCGGACAGACGGGATGGGGCTGCGCTGGCCTGGTGGCCCCGTGCCTGTCCCCCACAGCCGACAGCTGCCCACCCCACAGCCCTGCCTCCTCTCAGCCTGGCCTGCTAAGCCGTGCATGCGTCGAGCAACCCAGCGCCTGGAGCGCGCCCGCATCCCTGCAGCCTGAGAACGGGGGACCGAGCCTTCCAGGGCCGGCGCTCGCTTTTCAGAGGGCGGCCCGGAGCCCCAGTGCGCGTGGGGGGCAGCTCCACGGAGGAGCCCCAAGCCCGTCGGAAAGAAATCTGAGACGCCCCTGCCAGCACGGGAGCAGGGACACGCGCCCGCCCGGTGCCCCGAAAGCAGCCCGCTCTGGGGGGGACTTTCCGAAGCAGGACAGAGCCCGGGTGCACACTCCTCGGGCGCCACGCAAGGAGCAGACGTTCCGCGCCGGACACACTCGGCTCGGGCCTGAGCCCAGCGCCCCGACGGGCCCCGACGCCGCTCCGGGCCCTGCCAGGCAGACGGGGCCAGGTGGACACCGGTGCCATAGAAAGCGGCTGCCAGCTGGTGACGCCGCCAGCCCGGGGCTTCTGAGCGCCCCGGTGCGAGCAAACCCCGCCTTACCAGAGCCGGCGAGGGTGCAGTGCAGAGCAGCAGGCTCCGAGGGGCCGGCTCCGCGGCACGGCTCAGCCTCCCGGCTGTCCCGAGTGGCACGACGTCCGGCCGGGGCACTCGCTCCACGTGGGCAGGAGAACGCCAGGCTGGTATTCGTAACGGGCGCCAGCACCGGCCAGCCCGACACGCCCCCCTCCTCTGCCCAGATCATTGGCCCCGGGCGAGGCAGCGGCTGCTTTCAAATTCTGTGAAATCTCAAAAAGGAAACAGGAAACCTCTCTCAGCGCTGCCTGCAGGCAGCAGCCTCAGGCCGGCTTCCTCCTGCCCCCAGGGAGGGCGTGGGCGCCTGCTTCCCCTTCCCAGCCCCGGGGCCGGCTGGCATGGCCAGAGGGCTGTGCTTCCCTGGGGGCAGCTGGACACTGCCTCCTGAAAGGGGACCGTGCCGGAGGCGAGGCCAGGCCACCGGAGCCCTCGGCGGGGCTATTTTGGGGGGGTCTGCCCCTAAAAACACTGGAGGGTTATTCCCACCCCCAGCGCCTGTATGGAGACACTGCTCCACACCCCCGGTACTAAATCAGGCGTCCTGGGACTGCTTAGTCTGGTCGTGCCCGGCCCCCGCTGCGCCGGGACGTTGTGCCGAGCAGAGTCTGGGCAGCGGGCCGGGGTTAAGGGAGCTGAAACCCAAGGGAATAGGCCAGGACTCCGCTCATGCGAGACAGCGGCTCCGTGCTGGGCAGAGGCTGTTGGGAGGTCAGTCGGCGGGGCCGCGAGGAGCCAGGCAGGCGGACGGTGCGTAGGAACCAGCGGATTTGCCTTGGGATGAGCGTGGCTGCCGCACCGGGGCTGACGTGCCACCAACCCCCGGCAGGGGTCAGCCAGGGAGGGGGCTCCCCCCCAGCCAAGCCCCCCGCGCCTCACACCCGGACGAGCGTGGGGCCAATCCGGTTAATGCAGAAAGAGCCCAGAAGAACCGAGGGCTGCCAGGTGGCCGGCTGGGGACCGGACAGGCCGGGATTTGGGGGATCAGTCCGGGAAACACACTGAGAAAGTCCCGGCCGTAGACATGTCGGGGGGGTTCTAACCAAGTTTTATTATCGTCGGGCGTGTCAGTACGTCGCTGTGCGCTGTGAGCGCGTCACCAGCCAGGCAGTTCGCAGCAGGGGGGCGGGAGGGAATCCCCGGGGCTGGACTCGCCAGTGTGTCCCACCGGGACCGTGCGTGGGGCGGGCAGCACCCCGGGATCCGCATGCGCCCGGGCCAGCCCCACTCCTGCCGGCCCCATCCCAGCCAGCCCCACTCCTGCCGGCCCCATCCCAGCCAGCCCCGCTCTCCCCGACCTCCTCCCAGCCAGCCCCACTCCTGCCGGCCCCATCCCAGCCAGCCCCGCTCTCCCCGACCTCCTCCCAGCCAGCCCCGCTCTCCCCGACCCCCTCCCCGCCAGCCCCGCTCTCCACCGGCTGGTTCCCCCCCGGCCAGCCCCGTTCCCCCAGCCCCGCTCCTCCCTGCCAGTCTCACTCCCCACCAGCCGGTTCCCCCGCGCCAGCCCCGTTCCCCCGGCCCCCTTCCAACCAGCCTCACTCCCCCCGAGCCTCTTCCTGCCAGCTGGTTCCTTCCCCCGATTTCCCCTGGCCAGCCCAGCTCCCCCCAACCTCCTCCCAGCCAGGCCCAGCTCCCCTCCTGGCCAGTCCCCCTCCCCCATCTGAGATCAAGTGTCCGGTATATTTTTTAAATCATCTGGTAACCCCAGAAGAAGCTGGGGCTGGAAAGCAAGCCCCGGGCTGGGAGAATGAGGAGCCGGGGGTTCCCCCCAGCCCTCATGAATAGCCCTGGGCTGTCAGGGTGACTCTTGGCTAGTGACCAGCTGCAGTTCCAGCCCCTGCTGGTCTATAGGGAGCTCCTAAGGGCTGGGGCGGCTGTGGAAATCCCTCGGCTCTGGGCGGGTGCCTGCTGCCGACGACGAGGCGCCCCCCCAACACGCAGGCGCTCCGGCGCCCCCCCTTGCCATGCGTCCGACCACCCCCGGCACACGCGGGCAGGAAAGGAGGGCGCCGGAGGGCCGGGCGCGGTTGGCTGCCGCTGCCATGTCCCTGGGCCTGCCCGGGAACGCCTGGCTCTCCACGCACCCACCCAGCCGCCGGTGCCTGCTGCTGTCGTCCGGGGCTCAGCTACCCGTTCTGTGACGCCGGCCCGGCTCGCCTCCCCCCAGCCTGCCTTGCCCTCCCACTTCTACCTCGCCCGGTCTTTGTCCCGGCCCTTGGAAGCTGCCCCTTCCCCTCTTCCAGCCGGCCCACAGACACGCAGGTCCCCTGGCTCGGTGGAGCCCTCCCCCACACCTCAGACCTTCCAGGCTCTGCGTGGCGAGCCCCTCGGGGCCAGGGAACGGCTCTACCCGTGGCACAAGGAGAGGGACCCAGCACGGGGATTCGAGGCTGTCGCTGCTTTTGGCCTCAAAGGCTCTAGCGTAGGGGCCGGCGACTCGCTCCCTGGCCTCACGGGTTCTAGGCCTGTGCTCCGACCGCAGCCCCAAGTCTCTCGGCATTGCCTCGTTCGCCGCACCAAGTCCATCGCGGGCCAGCCGCCTCCTGGGCCAGCCCCGCTGCAGGACAGAGCCGGGGGTGCCGGAATCGCGCCCTGCCAAACGGCATCGCCAGGCACCCCAGCCCTGAGAAGCAGCCCAGCCCAGCCCAGGGCCCGGGTAGAAGAGAACAAGGCCCATTGCAAGCAGAGGGAGTCGCAGCTGCCTTTGCTCTGCGGGGCGGGAAGGGTCAAACTGGCAGTCTAGCCCAAAGAGGAGCTTGCGGGAATGGCTGAGAGGGAAGCAGGGGCAGCCTGTCGGTGTGAGGGCACGAGGCCCCTTTTTAGAGTTTCCACCCAGCTGTGCGAGGGGCAAGCGGAGGCCGAGTGCGCCCAGCTGCCCGCCCTGTGGGAAGCCCTGTGCTGCCTCACGGAAGAGGGTTAGAAACGTGCCACAGGCTCAGGCCAGCGTGGGCAGGACGGGGGTGACCCGTTTCCAGGTGGTTTATTTTCACAACTCCCCACAAGGCATTTTTTGGTAAAAAAAAAACTTTATTTAGAAAAGGAAAAGGGTTCGTTCCTCGTGTGCAGCGACTCGCCTGGCGACAAGACGCCGTACAAAGCTCCACGTGGCACGGCCACTCGGCGCTGCCCGCGGCGTCCCACGCGACGTTCCCTTCAGCCGCCTCTCTCAGGCAGCGGGAAACGCCCTGCCGGCTCCGGCTGGCGGCCCCCGGGTGAGATGTGCCGGTCTCCGTGCGGGCGCCGTCACCGCACCATGGACTGGGGGTCGCCGAGCAGCAGGGGGGCGAGCCGCAGCAGCGCACGGACGGGCATTTTCAACTGCCGGAACTTCAAGAGCAGCTCCGAGAAGCTCATGCTTCCTGGTGAGACACAGGCAGGAGGAGGGGTCACTGCACGCGGCAGCCGGCGTGGGAAGCATCGTATCGCTGCCGGGCCGCGTCCGCGCCGTGCCCAACACGCACACACCGGTCCTCTGGGAACAGCGCGCCGGCCGTTACATCGGACCAATGGCCCAGCCGGCCCAGCGCCCTGTCTGCCACCAGCGGCTGATGCCAGGTGTCCCAGAGGGAACCCATCACGTGACACCTCCCTGCCCAGCCTGGCCAACAGCCATCGATGGAGCCAACCCCCATGAACGTATCCGGTTCTCTTGTGAACCCTGGTACAGCCCTGCTCTTCACAGGAGAGGTCAGCAAACCCATCCAAACCCAAGGAGCCCTGCGGCAGCCTGGGGCCAGCGGCTTTACCAGGGCACAAGTGGGTTAGTCTCTGCAGTGCCGCAGGACACCTTGGTGGTTTCGCAGACGCCGCTAGCGACAGCACGCGCGGCCCGGCCCCGCCCCCCCTCTCACCTTCCAAGCCGCCTGCTGAGAGCTGCCCGGGCGACGGGACGGAGTGGTAAACGAGGAAGCAGGCCAGCATGCCGAGCTGAGACGCGTCGGTAGGCTGCCCGCTCAAGTAGGAGTGCAGAGACACGTCCCCTCCGGCTGGAACACACAAGGGAGTCTGCTGAGATTCAGGGGCCCTTTTCTCTCTCACGCACACACGCTCCCCGGCATCGACTACCAAGCACGGGGCCTTGGTCCGCAGCCACGCTTCATCCCAGGGCTCCAGTCTTCACATCTCAGCCCTCCTCCCTCTCCTCTTGGCTTCTGCTAGGCTCACGAGACGTCCCTGCCCCAGGCACTCTCAGGAGCGTAAGCCATCGCCTGGATGAGCCAGACCCGTCCACCACAGGACGAGACCTTGAGCTGGCCCATCGAAAAGCTCTGCTAGAGCGTTCTGGCTGGAACAGGCCCCCAGAAACCAGAGGCCACCTGTGGAAGGTGCACGCTTGGGACAACACAACGTGCAACACACACGCTGCTGTTCTACACAACATGCGGCCTCTCACGACAGGCAACCAGGTTTGGGGATTATTTTAAAATTCCAACGGTGGCAGCAGCTCAAAGTGCCAGCTCAGCTGTTCAGACTCCCAGGTTTTACACAAATAGTTAAGATTAAAAAACAACAAACAAAAAAGCCATCAGTAGTTCTGCTGCGAGACCGTCTCTTGATTGCCTAAGAGGCAGTGTTCACTCCTAAAGTTCACGCAACCGCCAGATAAACAGGACTCAGGCACAGGCAATCTGTTCTTTCCCCTCCCCCTCCTGCGCTAACGAAGTTAAAAAAAAAACAGCTGATAAGCATGATACCAAAGAAGCCAGATTCCAAGAAGGCATGTGGCAGGGTGTCAGACCTCCTTCCCAACCCGATCACACCAACTCACACCCGAGGCGGGTGTCAGACCTCCCTCCCAACCCGATCACACCAACTCACACCCGAGGCGGGTGTCAGATCTCCCTCCCAACCCGATCACACCGACTCACACCCGAGGCGGGTGTCAGGGTGTCAGACCACCCTCCCAACCCGATCACACCGACTCACACCCGAGGCGGGTGTCAGGGTGTCAGACCACCCTCCCAACCCGATCACACCGACTCACACCCGAGGCGCGGGTGTCAGACCTCCCTCCCAACCCGATCACACCGACTCACACCCGAGGCGGCTGGCAGGGTGTCAGACCTCCCTCCCATCCCGATCACAGCAACTCACACCCGAGGCGGGTGTCAGGGTGTCAGACCTCCTTCCCAACCAGATCACAGCGACTCACACCCGAGGCGGGTGTCAGACCTCCCTCCCAACCCGATCACAGCGACTCACACCCGAGGCGGCTGGCAGGGTGTCAGACCTCCCTCCCAACCCGATCACACCTGAGGCGCGGCACTGTACTCATGCCGCTCTGTTTACCTTGTAGCCACTGGTCCAAGGTGTTATCAACAGTGCACTTCATCACAGGCAGAAACTCCGAGTTCATGAAGAGCCCCCGGTTTGGGTTTCTCCTCAGTCTCTCCTGGTGGCTCCTGGAGCTGAAAAATTCTAAGACCAGCTTTAGCTGCCACAGCTCGAAGGTCTCGGACATTTCTTTTCTCTCCAGCCTCCTCACAGCCTATCAGGAGAGAACACACAGACGGGAACTCCATGGATCCGGGAGAAGAAACGTCCCCCCTCAACGGCCAAACAAGTGAACTTCCCTCCCTCCGCATGCGAATGGGGAAACCCGGCAGCCTCTTCGCTCCGTTGAGGCATTTTTCATTGGTTACCCTGAAACCTCGGCCCTGTGGGCGCAGGCCTCCCGACAGAGCTCTGTGCTGGGAGCCAGCGAGGCAGGCACGGGGCAGAGCCAGCCAGGGCGTTCCCAGACCGGCGTCCATCACTCTACCTGGTCTATGGCTATGTACGCGGGCAGCATCTCTGGGTTCTCCCGCGTGACGCACTCGTACAGAATGGAGGAGAAGAGATCCAAGAGGCCCTGCTTCTGGCAAGAGAGACGCCTGTCACACAGAGCACACGCGGGCCCTCCGTGCTGAGTCGCGACAGCAATGCCAAGCGGGGCCTGGGCTCCTGGCTGCCGAAGCACCACGCACCACGCTCTGGGTGACTTTCAGGGCTGGTCAGGAGCTGAGGGGGCCAGCGTGGCTCCGCCCCTTCCACCTGAAGCCCTGCCCCTTCTGCCTGAGGCTCCGCCCCTTCTGGGAGCACAGACACCCCGCCACTCAGAGGCCCATCAAGTCAGTTGGCCCCCCTGGAGAAGACACAATCTTCATTCACCAGACTACTTCCCGTACAGCGGCTCTCCGAAATAACGGCGGCAGCCAACTCTCAGCGTTCATTAGCTACAAGCCACGGGGAATCCAGGGAGTATAATCGCGGGGCTAACTAGTGGAAAGGGATATCCTGCCCCGCTCTGGCAGCGCACATGCCAGAGTTCTCTCTTCTGCTTCGATATTTGTGCCTTCTGCTTCCCACAATGCCTGTGCGCTCACCCTAGCAAATGCCTGCACGGAACGAGGCTTTTCCAAACAACTGTTCTTGGTAAGTGAATTAGGCCCGTTGTCTGCAACTCAACATTCATTTCCTGCCTTTTAGTTGTGAAAACAAGAAAAGAAACCGTTCCTCTGAGCGGAGTCCCCCCGTCGGCACTGTGTACCTGGCCCAGGGTCACAGCTGGCTTGCAGAAGTAGTCAGCAAACGAAAGTAGTGCCGGATCAGAAGTGAAAGCAGAAATCGTTTCTGGCTAGAAAGAGGTAAAAATGCTCACGTTAGACGAGGAATCTTTGGCTTTCACTCTGGAGGCCAAACAGCCCATCCCCTCCTCCCCTTCCCTCCTGTGATTTTTCAGAGCTCAGTTCAGGTCACCCTAATCTACACGATGGAGTTAAAGGGGGAAATCGAGTCTCAGAACCTTTTCATCTGCCTGCTGCAAAAAGCAAAGCGGCGGACGTGCTTCGAAAGCGAAGCGGCAGCGATGGGGTTTGAGGCTCTGAAGGCAGCCGGGCCCAGCGCCCTAAGGCAACGACCGAATGCCACTTTCAGAGCGACTGCAGCACCCCTGAAAAGCACCAGCCTGGCAGCACTGGGCCTGGCAAATTATCGGAGTTTCTCAGCCTGGCTCCACTGTGCCTCGCTCCAGCCCTGCTCCATAAAGGCCGCTCCTAGAGGTGACCTCTCCCCTCCGCCGTGCCGGGTCACCTTCGGGTTCCCACGACGGCAGTTTGGTGGCACGGGAACAGGACTGAAACCACCGATTCCTTTCACACCAGCCAAGCAGCTGTCAGACAGCAACAGCTTTTCACCCCCCCCCCCCGTATCTGAACCCCGGCTCAGTAGCTCGACTGCTCGCTCCCACGCGCCAGGTTCCAGCACAGCTCGGGGAGGCCTCTGCTCTGTGCGCGCTCGCAGGACGCTACCTTGAAGGACCGAGTTTCGGCGTTCTGGTGCGTGACAGTCTGGGCTAGCAAACTGCGCCAGCCCATCGGGTCCTCTTTGTACGAGAGCTGCCCCGCCCGCAGCTTGACGTACAGGATGCCGTCCTTGGACAGGATCGACCTGGAAAACAGCAGCCCTTGCCGAGTACTGAACTCGGTCACCTCGCGCCAGGGCGCGGTGGTACTGACACGTGGCACCGCCAAGGCGCATCGAATGAACCAGCAACCCGGAGGTGCTCAGTCCCCTGCGGCCAGGGATTTGCTTCCTCATTACCTAGCCCCAATATGGGGCTGTGCGCGGGGAGATCTCGATTTCCCCGACATCCGCCCCAGGAGCGCGCTCTGGCGGGGGTGGGGAAGAGGATGGAGGTTTTCCAGCATTACCGGGCTGTACATATTATCAATTCCCTCTGACGTCCATGGAGCCGCCCACTCCACCCTTCCCGGGACGGCTCAGCCCCCACGACGGCTCCACGGGGCTCCAATCACCGGGCGCCAAGGGGCAGCTTCGTGCCATTTCGCTAGGGAACGCGCTCTCTCCTCGGCAGCAGGAGCTGGCAAGGCCGCAGCCTCGGCTCCGGAACAGCCCTGCCAGCGAGGGGGAGCCGCACACGCCGGACTAGAGCGCGGGCTCCGCTCCTGCAACGCCGCCGGGTCTGTCAGAGACGTCATTTCAAAGGGCGCCCGGCCCCGTGGCTCTGGGAACCCTTCCCCAGAGCCGTACAGGACCCCACAGCAGCGCCACCACAGAGCAGTCCCCTACAGCACTGAGACAGGAACCACTGCCCCTCCTGCAGGTCGCCTCCCTCACAGTTCTCCCCCGTTATACAGCAGCTGACAGGGGGAGGGGGCCATGCCCTGCTGGCCATCGGCTTTGGGCCCCTTTGGACCCAAGGGGGCTGCCAACGTCAAAGCTGGGGGCCACCAGAGAGCCACCACCCCCCCACGTCACCTGTGGCACGGGAAAGGGAGAGTCTCTCAGGCCCACAGGTCCAAAGCCGCTGGGGGAGAGAGGCCACGCTCAGTGCCTTTGGCTCCACTCACAGGGAGAGGGCCTGGGCTGCGGGCGGCGCCACACCGGGCGCGTTGCCGCAGCTCGCTCCTCTGGGTGGTGTCATTCACACCAACTGAACTAGCCACGTTACTAATGCGACGGCCGGGTGGCTCCTTGTCCCACAACCTGGCCTGCGCATTCCCTCAGACGTTAGAATCCCAGGCGCGTGACTACGCTATTCAGATACCATGACTGGCCCTTGCCATTGTCCGATGGATGGAGGGAAATGTTCATCTGCATTAATTAGCATATGCCCACTTCAGAAAACCAATCCTGCTGGTGCCGGAGCAGCAGCGAGCGTTTTCCACGGAGAGAGGCATTGTGAAACCTCACCAATCCCACACAAAACCCCCACACTCCACAAATGAAAAGCAGTTTCTAGTTGAGGCCCTCTGCCCGTTTTCCCTTCTCTTGGTTTGGTTTTTGACGCAAGACCCACAAAACAAGTGAAACTGCCTATCCAGAGGAGGAGTGAAACTGACTTCACGCACAGGGCTGACAAACACGCGAAAGCAGATGAATGGAAACTGAAGACTTTCTCTTCAGTCCGCCAGTGACTGGCGGTTGTTGTTCCGTCCAACGAGCGGAGACGAAAACAAACAGTCACACGTTTACTGAACCGGGAAGGGTCGTGAGTCAGTTTGGGGGTCGATCCACCAAGCCTCGCGGACACTTACTTCAGCTGCTGTGTCCCCTTGCTTAAATCTATGAGCAGCTCCCAGTAGCGTGGGCCTTTCACTCTGATCTGCCAAGAGAAATGTTGAAGTGACCGCTGCAGAGCAAGTGAGAGCGCTATCCAGCCGCCGGAGTTCCTGCGGCTGAGCAGGGCAGCCCTCCCGCCCGGCCCTCTCTGCCTCATGCCATGGAGGCTCCCAGGGGATAGAAACTGTTGGAATCCCCTGCAGAGCACGCCCCTGGCAGGAGGAGCCCCAGTGGCTGTGGAAGCGACACGCACTGGAGGCGGAATCGGGGCGGGACATGAAGGGGCAGAGCTAAGGCCTCCTCTATATTACCCCCACCCGTCGATGTAACCTGCGCGACTTCAGCTGAGCTAGTCGCGTAGCTGAGGTCGATGCACTTACCGTTGTGTCCTCTATGGTGATAAGGTCGGAGGGGCTGCTCTCCCGTCAACTCCAGCTACTCCTCCTCCTGCTGGAGTACGAGAGTCGACGGGAGAGCGCTCGGAGATCAATTTATCGGGTCTAAACAGACACGATCAATCGACCGCCAGTGGATCGATCGCTGCAGGGTGGCGCCGCGATCTAAGTGAAGAGGAGCCCTAGATGTACCGCACTATGGCTCTCCCACAGGCAGGAAATGGCCTGCAGACGACGCTGACTGGAGCTAACCGCAGGCTGCTCAGACGTGCCCTGGGGCCAGTCAAGGAACCAGAGCAGTAAGCAGGTAGCCAACAGCCACCCCCCTTTCTGCTCAATGAGCGGGGCTGCCCCGCCCCACAGAACCCAGGCCGCCACATTCCGCACCCAGCTGGAGCCCCGACTTACCTGCTTCAGCAAGTGAAGCTCCGGGAGGAGGGTTGGGGCCATCAGTTCCTCGGTGGTCTCCTCATACCACTGCGTGCCCTGTAAGCACCAACAACCCGCCGGTAGTCAGAACGGTCCCAGGGCACAGAGACGCCTCGGCCTCTGCCGGTCTGTGCTTCCCATGGCCGTTTCCCTGGTGGAACGGGGGCCCGAGTCACCGTTTACGTCACCAAGCGAGAGAGACAAGGCAGGCGAGGGAACATCTTTTACTGGACCAACTGCTGTTGGCGACAGACAAGCTTTCGAGCTCCACCGAGCCCCTCTCCCGCTCGGTCACCAAACGCAGCCGGCAAAACGAAGGGGGGCACCACGGCTGGTCCCCAGGCAGGGGACACCCACGTCTTAAAAACCAGCGACACTGCCTTCCACGGCAAGACGGGTCAGCTCACCAGGCGCCCTGCCCTCCTCTCCTCAAGGCTGGCAAGGCCCTGCCCTCGCCCCCCGCGCCCTACCCCAGCGCAGGAAGGCGTTTCTGCCGGAAGAGCGCTTGCTAGAAAAGGCCCTTGCGGCGGGTGCGCGTGCAGCCACAGAGGCTCCCATTTCAAAAGGACAAAGGGAAGGTTTTAAAAGGCAGCTGAGCCGCCAGCTTCCCCGGGCTCTGCGCCGTTGCAACTCGCCGGCGTGTGTCCCGACAGCCATTACCCTGGATCAGCAGCTCACTGGATTCCGCAGCACTTTGCTGCGCACGTCACTTGTCCCACGTGCCACCCGGAAGGGGCCACTCACAGCACGGGCTGGGAGGAACGACTCCATTGTGTGCCTAGGCAGGCGGGTTTGACTCCCCGAGCCGCGGAACACACCACCAGGATTGCAAGCACAACCCTGAGCCACCCCCCCCCCCCGGACACGAGCTTCGCGCTCCGCAGCCCCGGGGACACGCTACCTTGTAGGTAACCTCCAGCAGCGTGTAACAGGGAGCGCTGGTATCCACGTCCACAGGCACCAGGAGCCGGGGCTCGGCCGCCAGCACGTACAAGTGCCGCAGGGCCTGGAGGTGATACCTGCACACGGCGAGAAGGAATTCAGCATGGCGGGGTTGCTCCAGAGGTCGCCAAGCACCAGTGCGCACAGGCGAGCTGCATGAAGGGCGAGTCACACAGCAGCGGTATCCGACGGAAACGAGCTGCCGTCGGTACATCCCGACCAGGGGTCGGAACCTTATGTAGGGCGGGGGCCACAGACCCACAAGCAAAAAGCAAAAAAAAACCCCAAACCCCCCATCACTGACGTGGCCCCTGACTGAGAAGACGACACTCCCACATTTACTGAGAGCAATATTTTCAAAAGTGCCTATGTGATTTAGGAGCCTAAGTCCCATTGTCTCCTCGCACACCAGAGCCTGGGGGGTCCAGCTAGGAGATTTTATATGCTCCAGCCCTGCAGTGGGGGTGGGGGGACTCCCCAGGGCTGGGGGAGGAGCCCTGAGTCTCGGGGCCAGATCCAGGCAAGCTGGGGGCCGCATCCGGCCCCCGGGCCTTAGGGTCCCCCCCTCAATCTAGACAGTGACTTGTTTTACAGATACAGCCATTTTCCTAAGGGTTCCGGATTTGTTCTCTTTGAACCGCATGTTTCAAACGCCAGAGAGAGGGATTTTCCACGCGAGCGCCTGGTACAGCCAAGACGTATGGCCCAGGGCACTGTTCGTTAAAGATCTCTTCATTAATCTAAGCTCATCGCCGTCCGCCTGGCCTTTGCGACTGCCCCATTTCTCACTGGAGAGGGTCGGAGTGGGCCCCCACTGACCCCGAAGGTGAGGCGCCCCTCCCAGAGCCTCGGGGGGCTGCACCTGGCCCTAGTGAGCCACCTGGCCGGAAGCCATGGGGCGGGGCAGAGAGGTAAAAAGCCGCCAGCCAGGCCAGTGAGGCCCCGAGCACTGAAGAGCCAGAGGGCTCCTCTGCACCTCGAGGAAGGGCGCTCAGGCGTGGGGAGGTGGAGCTCAGGCGTGGGGAGGTGGAGCGCTGGCGTGGGCCACTGGGCCCCCTGCTGCACAGCGGCCCAGAGGGACAACAGACTCCCCCGGACTCCCCAACACCCTGCCAGCCACTGAGGCGTGGCCAATGGACCTGGACCCGTGACTTCACGGGAGGCCTACGCGCCCGCCAGCTACGCGCAGAGGGGGAGGAGGGAAGCGGCCCAGGGGACAGCATGGACGTAGGCAGGCCCGGAGCCCCTCCGCCACCCACCGCGTGGGTAGTAGCCTCCCCCTCTCCGCCGCTGCCGGCGAGCTGCATGCAGCCCTCCTGAGCAAGGGGGCCCAAGCGTATCCGTTGTTCAGACGGCCTTCTTGCTGCCCCGCCCTGACCGAGGGCTGGGCTTATAAACGGTTACCGGCCGCCCCGCCCTGACCGACGGCTGGGCTTATAAACGGTTACCGGCCGCCCCGCCCTGACCGAGGGCTGGGCTTATAAACGGTTACCGGCTGCTCCGCCCTGACCGACGGCTGGGCTTATAAACGGTTACCGGCTGCCCCGCCCTGACCGAGGGCTGGGCTTATAAACGGTTACCGGCCGCCCCGCCCTGACCGACGGCTGGGCTTATAAACGGTTACCGGCCGGTCCGCCCTGACCGACGGCTGGGCTTATAAACGGTTACCGGCCGCCCCACCCTGACCGAGGGCTGGGCTTATAAACGGTTACCGGCCGCCCCGCCCTGACCGACGGCTGGGCTTATAAACGGTTACCAGCCGCCCCGCCCCGACCGAGGGCTGGGCTTATAAACGGTTACCGGCTGCCCCGCCCTGACTGACGGCTGGGCTTATAAACGGTTACCGGCTGCCCCGCCCTGACCGACGGCTGGGCTTATAAACGGTTACCGGCCGGCCCGCCCTGACCGAGGGCTGGGCTTATAAACGGTTACCGGCTGCTCCGCCCTGACCGACGGCTGGGCTTATAAACGGTTACCGGCTGCCCCGCCCTGACTGACGGCTGGGCTTATAAACGGTTACCGGCTGCCCCGCCCTGACCGACGGCTGGGCTTATAAACGGTTACCGGCCGGCCCGCCCTGACCGAGGGCTGGGCTTATAAACGGTTACCGGCTGCTCCGCCCTGACCGACGGCTGGGCTTATAAACGGTTACCGGCCGCCCCGCCCTGACCGACGGCTGGGCTTATAAACGGTTACCGGCTGCCCCGCCCTGACCGAGGGCAGGGCTTATAAACGGTTACCGGCCGGCCCGCCCTGACCGACGGCTGGGCTTATAAACGGTTACCGGCCGCCCCACCCTGACCGAGGGCTGGGCTTATAAACGGTTACCGGCCGCCCCGCCCTGACCGACGGCTGGGCTTATAAACGGTTACCAGCCGCCCCGCCCCGACCGAGGGCTGGGCTTATAAACGGTTACCGGCTGCCCCGCCCTGACTGACGGCTGGGCTTATAAACGGTTACCGGCTGCCCCGCCCTGACCGACGGCTGGGCTTATAAACGGTTACCGGCCGGCCCGCCCTGACCGACGGCTGGGCTTATAAACGGTTACCGGCTGCTCCGCCCTGACCGACGGCTGGGCTTATAAACGGTTACCGGCTGCCCCGCCCTGACTGACGGCTGGGCTTATAAACGGTTACCGGCTGCCCCGCCCTGACCGACGGCTGGGCTTATAAACGGTTACCGGCCGGCCCGCCCTGACCGAGGGCTGGGCTTATAAACGGTTACCGGCTGCTCCGCCCTGACCGACGGCTGGGCTTATAAACGGTTACCGGCCGCCCCGCCCTGACCGACGGCTGGGCTTATAAACGGTTACCGGCTGCCCCGCCCTGACCGAGGGCAGGGCTTATAAACGGTTACCGGCCGGCCCGCCCTGACCGAGGGCTGGGCTTATAAACGGTTACCGGCTGCTCCGCCCTGACCGACGGCTGGGCTTATAAACGGTTACCGGCCGCCCCGCCCTGACCTACGGCTGGGCTTATAAACGGTTACCGGCCGCCCCGCCCTGACCGAGGGCAGGGCTTATAAACGGTTACCGGCCGCCCCGCCCCGACCGAGGGCAGGGCTTATAAACGGTTACCGGCCGCCCCGCCCCGACCGAGGGCAGGGCTTATAAACGGTTACCGGCCGCCCCGCCCCGACCGAGGGCTGGGCTTATAAACGGTTACCGGCCGCCCCGCCCCGACCGAGGGCTGGGCTTATAAACGGTTACCGGCCGGCCCGCCCCGACCGACGGCTGGGCTTATAAACGGTTACCGGCCGCCCCGCCCTGACCGAGGGCTGGGCTTATAAACGGTTACCGGCCGCTCGCCCTGACCGACAGCTGGGCTTATAAACGGTTACCGGCCGCTCGCCCTGACCGACAGCTGGGCTTATAAACGGTTACCGGCCGCCCGCCCTGACCGACGGCTGGGCTTATAAACGGTTACCGGCCACCCCGCCCTGACCGACGGCTGGGCTTATAAACGGTTACCGGCTGCCCCGCCCTGACCGACGGCTGGGCTTATAAACGGTTACCGGCTGCCCCGCCCTGACCGACGGCTGGGCTTATAAACGGTTACCGGCCGCCCCGCCCTGACCGACGGCTGGGCTTATAAACGGTTACCGGCCGCCCCGCCCTGACTGACGGCTGGGCTTATAAACGGTTACCGGCCGCCCGCCCTGAACTAGGGCCGCGCCTTCCTAACCACAGACTTGGCTGCCCGCCCTGAACTAAGGCCGGGCCTCTGACTACCATTTGCTGGCCTGCCCAATCCCAAACTGCCTTCGTTCCTGTTTACTTTTGTCTCCCCGCCCCGAGGTAGGAGGGGGCCCCGGACTGGGTATTATTTGTGTTAGGTCGCAGTGGGTCAGAGTGGCCACCCACTGACCCCGAAGGGGAGGCGCCCCTCCCGCTGCTGACCAGCCTACACTCACGTATTTGAAAGCCTGCCTCGCCTGTTCCAGCTCTAACCCCCCGGTAGCCAAAAGCTTGCAAAGCCTCAACCCAGGCCAACTTCTCGTACAAGCACAACCTAGTCCATGTTCCGGGAATAGACGCGCCCGCTGGCCCTTACCTGTTGTCAGAGCTGTGAACGGGGAAGTGAGGGTACAGAGCACAGAGGAGAGCAGCGATGGAAGAATCCGACGTGCTCAGGGAGTATCTGCAACCAGTGGGGACAAACGGTTTTCAAAGGAACGCATACATTTCTGCTCACACTGAAGGCCTAAGGGGAGCGTCTAACCTGCCGCTAGTGACGTGGATTCGTGTCTCAGACTTGGACAAGGCCAAAGTCACTTTGGTGTCACGGTTCCCCATGTCCCATAGAAAACAAGGGAATATGTTTAAATGGGTCAAAAGAAATCCATTCAGCAATCCTCCTCGGGAATCCCCTGCCACACACTAGCGAGTTAATCTAGATGCCGCGGAGGACGAGCTTTTCATCTGGACGGCAGAGACATTTGCGTTTCCACACACTAGAGCAGGTTCAACGTGACAGGACACCCAGCAAAAGCAAACCTCGGTTGACCTCAGAAAGAAAACCTGGCCAGGCCTATTACTTGCACTTGAACGCTAATCTCAGATGCCAGGTGACCGCTAGCGTGTCCTACAATAAATGGACCAAGGGGACCCAGATGGAGCCTTTCGCAATCCTGGCCACAGATTTCCTGTGGGGCTGTGTAAGCTACGTGCAGGTGAACCCCCAAACGTCCAGTCTAGGTTGCTACCCAACAAGCGGTGACGGTTGCCGTGTGTTGCTGTACCACGGGGAAGGTGCTCACACAGTCGAGCCGCCTAAGATGGAGGCAGCGTCAGGGTCGAGATCACAGCTCCGAGGGCGTCCGCGGCTGCAACCGGACACTGTGGTACCAGAGCCTCACAGGCGGACTGGGCCTTTCTGTGCTGTCTGGGGGCAGCCTCCCGCAAGAGACGGAGACTCCCCCTGGCCGGGGGGGAGGGGCAGAACAGGCACCTGCACCTGGGAGCTTCCTGCGCATGGCAGGTGAGCAGACCAGGCCACAGACAGGGGTGGGCAACAGCCTCTCAATGGGCCAGATCTGGCCCCTCTCCCTAGCCCGTTGCCTGGGGGCCGGGATGCCCTTTCAGCTGCTTCTACTGACAGGGCTGGTGAGAGAAAGCAGGGAAATCAGCTACCTTCCTCCGCCCAGGAACAGAAGCCCCAGAGCCATGTGATGTGCCAGGTGGAACCCATAGTTCATTTCTCCGCCCGTCTTCTTGTGCAGGAACCGACAGAGCTGAAGGACCTTCAGGTTCCCCGAGCCCGCCATCACCATGGCGAGAGACAGCAGCACCACGCTCAGACAGGTCTCCAGGTTGTAATGGCCCATCTGAAACACGGACAGGACAGTCGAAAACGGCAGGTTTCCACGCACACGGCCTCGTTAGGAACCTTAATCTGACAGTTGACGAGAAACCCCCCGCGGGAAGGGCCACCGCCCATCCGCTTCACATACGGCACTCCCCGTTCGTTGGCATTCCTCTCCCCAGCCCACACACCCGCCACTGGTTTCCTCAGGGCTATCTGGTCAATCGTTCCAGGCTGGGGACCGACGGGCAGTTCTGCAGAAAAGGCCAAACTGGGGGTTACAGTGGCTGAGAAGCTGGAGAGGAGTCACCAGGGCGCCCTGGTAGCCAAGAAGGCGAATGGCATATTAGGTTGCATTAAGAGGAGCATTGCCAGCAGATCCAGAGATGTCATTATTCCCCTTTACTCGGCTCTGGGGAGGCCACATCTGGAGTAGTGTGTCCAGTTCTGGGTAGGGTTGTTAAGTAGCAATTAATTTACTACTGGACTAGTTGATGGAATTTCCATCGACGACTCGTCTAGTCGATAAGCACGTCCACGTTCTGCCTTTGAAATGTACACGAGCCCCAGAGTGCCGCATGGAGCCTGGGGTCAGCTGGGGGTGACTAATCGACGAGTCCTTTACATTCCTAGTTCTGGGCCCCCCACTACAGAAGGGATGTGAATGCACTGGAGAGGGGCCAGCGGAGGACAATCAAAATGCTGAGGGGGCTGGAGCACATGACCTGTGAGGAGAGGCTGAGGGACTTGGGTCTGTTTAGTCTGCAGAAGAGAAGAGTGAGGGGGGATTTGAGAGCAGCCTTCAACTTCCTGAAGGGGGTTCCAAAGAGGCTGGAGAGAGGCTGTTCTCAGTGGGGGCAGATGCAGAACGAGGAGCAATGGGCTCAAGTTGCGGTGGGGGAGGTCTAGGTTGGAGATTAGGAAAAACTCTTTCCCTAGGCGGGTGGGGAAGCGCTGGGCCGGGTTCCCTAGGGAGGGGGTGGAGTCTCCATCCCTAGAGGTTGGACAAAGCCCTGGCTGGAATGATTGAGTTGGGGCTGGTCCTGCTTTGGGCAGGGGGCTGGACCTGATGCCTCCTGACGTCTCTTCCAGCCTTCGGATTCTAGGATTCTAATTCCCCGGGTTCAGAAAACTAATCCGAGAATCCTGTTGCAGGGAAAAATACAGAGTCACTGGCATTGTTAATGGTGCTGGCGTGTTGAACTGCCAGGGCGCTAGATCTGTTCACTAATACGGGAAGCAAACGGGATATTATGTTTGCACTGAAGCTGCATTGAGTTTAATCCAAGTGCATTACATGCCAGGGTTCATTTTCATGGAGAGAGCATCTAAAAGGACTTACTATGGAAGCAGTAGGTGCTGACAAACATTTCATGAAATCTTTTGCAAATTTAAACTGTAAGGAAGAAAAAAGAGAAATACGTCGCGATACAGACATAGAAGGCAGACTTGTTAGCATCAACAAATCTCAAAACCCTCCCCCCGACCTCTTACCAAGCAGTTAAACGCAGCTAAGTTCTCTGAACCGGCAAATCGAAAACCCAGTGACAAGCAGGCACCAGCAATGATGTAGACATGAGCTTGCCTAAAACAACACAAAGAGGAAACAGCTGATGGTTTTCTTTTCCGAATGTGAATAAATGAGATCAAGCAGCCACCTAGATTTTATAACCATCTGGGTAAAAAGTGAAAATACAGCCCCGGAAGAACGGAAGGGTGGCCCACAGACCCTGGCATCTGCGAGAAGAGGATACCACAGTCAGGTCCTCACAGCTACAACCTGGTTTTGTGCAATGTCTCCCCCGGCTCCGGACAGCACTAGATCGCCACGTTACTTACGCCAGGGTCTCCAAGTTCAGATCTTCCGAGGAAGGCAATTCTGTCGCATGAAGGGATATGCTGTTCTCTCTTATAATCTACAAAAAACACAGCAGAGACATAGTTTGACATACCTGCTCGTTCTTGAACCTACCCGTGGTTCTAGGATTTGACAAGTGGTGCAAGATACAAAGCGTGTTTAATAGGGTTATGCACCAACTTTTCCTCTGGTGCTACTACATGATAGTGCTTCAGCTGTGACCCCAACGGGCCAACACTTTGTGGTGAAACATCCTCATCTTCTAGTTGAGTTTGGCAGGACAGTGACTCCAGCTCAGGGCCAGACTCTGCCAGAAGCTTTCTATTATCACCTAGGCAGCCTAATCCAGCAGGAAGCACCTGACATAACTCTCCACCTTCTAATCAGCAGGAACAAGACGCTCTCCAGTTACGGCTGCAAGAGCTAGGTTTGATCCCAGGTCTCGAAAGGTCTGGCACGCCTTTCTCAAACACGTGGTGAGGAAATCTGTCTAGTCAAAGCAGGGTTTGAAATGGAACATCCTCTTTTCCGCCTTTGTGTCTTACAGGCACACAGTGGTAAAGCTGCTGACTTGTTGGGAGGCAGGGGGTTGTTTTGGGAAGTGCTAACACACACTTGGTTACGAATGGGTTCCCACTGCACAAGGCTTATCCAAAGCCACTAATTACAATAGAATCTTACCACGTTTCGTTGGCCTGGGTTTTTTTTAAACCCTCTACAGCAGTTCCCAAACTGGGGGGTGCGAATAAATTCCAGGGGGGCAGGGGGAGGGACTGAGGCAATCCAGTCCTCCCCCTCCGGCCCCCATCAGAGCTGGGTTGGTCTGGCTTGTGCTTTTCAGACCTTCTAGGACTCGACATGCTAAGGTCACAAATATGCACTCTGGGCATTAACCTCACTTTCACAAAGTTCTGTCTGGTGGCATTCGACACATTAAGGTGTGTGCAGGCGTGTTTCTATCCACACACACGAACCAGGGATGGAAGTGACTCGAGTAGTCGACTACCCCATAAGGATATGCTTATCGGGTAGTCGAGTCACCTCTCGATTAGTTGCTTCCCCCTCTTGCTGTCTGTGTCCGAGGCAGCAAGAGGGGGAGCAGGAGATGGTGCTGAGCGGGCCGGCTTAAAAGCTGGTTCCCCCAGCACCATCTTGGCGGGGAAGAGACGCAGCCGGGGACCAGGCACAAGCCAAGACAGCTGATTCCCGGCTCACGCCCAGTTCCCGCTGCGGCTCTGACTTTAAAATGTACTAAACAGCCGAGCGGCTCTTTCTATATTTAAAAGGCAGAGCCACAGAGGGCTTACCCCCAGGGCTGGGTACTAACCCCATTGTGGCTCTGCAGTTTCTCCCCTTATCGACTAATCAAGTAGTCGATGGAAATTCCATAGGCTACTCGATTAGCTGATTAAACGCAATGTAACATCCCTAACACAAACGCCCCAGTTTTAGCTGAACACAGTAGAACTTCAGAGTTATGAACAGACTTGTTAACCAGATGCCTCATTTGGAACCAAAAGTACACAATCACGCAGTAGCAGAGACAAAAAATAAAGGCAAACATAGTACAGAACTACATTAAACACAAACTATCAATGAAGGAGGGGAAATCGGTGTTTTTCTTCTACACGGTAAAGTTTCAAAACCAGATGAAGTCAATGTTCAGCTGTAAACACTGAGGTGTTCGGAACTGAGGTTCTACTGCACCAAAACAAGAACTCTGTCAAAGTTTCTCCTGAAGAAAACATTGCTGCTTGCTGATGTACAAGATATTGTGAAGAAGGGACCAAATATACATCAACACTCTGACTGCTGTTTCCCAGGGGGATGTTAATTAGAGTGGCAAACACAGTTAGCATCGGTACTTACCTGTGGGACATTACTGTCAACCCACTTGGAATTGGGCAAAATGTCATCCCACAAAATCAGGCATCGAGCAAGCGTCTAAAAAAGTCAGAAAGTCAATAGTCAGCAGAGAAAAAATGTAAAGCATAATGTTAGCAACTAGCATCAGCAACTGTCTTGTCAATGCACTAAATACAGAGCCATAAAGAATGACAGGACAGAAACAAAAGTCACAGTATTCCATAGAAACCTCTCTCAGCTCCTCTTCTTATGATCAGCACATAAGCTCTTTCCTTGAGCAGTATGCGAAAATTCAAATTCCATTTGGCTATACAGGGATAGTGGGATATACTATTGTAATATACTAGACAACGTATCTGTCTCAGATACAGTTAGCTGAAATTGCATTGCACACATGCAGTAGGACCAGCGTTTTACAAATCATATACAGGTTGACCCTCTCTCATCCGGCACCCTTGGACCCTGACCGGTGCCGAATGAGACACTTTTCTGAACGAGGGGAGGTCAGTATTGTCTAGCAGCATTACCAACACTTCCACTGCTCACTGGGCTGGTAGAGGACAGTTAGGGGTAAATTAGAGCTAAACAACAGCACAGAATACTGAGAGCCAGGACTGGTGGCTGTAAAGAAACTTTATGGGACAGCAAGGAATTTGGCCACCCCCATGAAAAGTGGGCATCTGGCTCACTCAAATCATGCCGGACCATGGAGGTTGCGGGGCCAGAGATTGCTGGACTAGAGAGGTTCAACCTGTACCGGTTTTCAAAACCACTGCAACTGATCTGGGGAAAGTATAGAAGTTTGCTTAAAACTTTCCCATTTTATTTCAAGCTATATAGAAAAATAAAACACCTGAATCATTTCTATTGCTAAAAACAGAAGACGACCCATGATGTGGAAGTTCAACACAAAATGATTGTCTGGAAGCATTCAGATTTGTTTTGGGGTATAAGACAGGCATATCCACAATACACAGCTATCTCGCAGATCTCTGGTCAGTCAAATGCTTCTCAGTGCAGGGCCATCAATAGATTGTCACAGTGCATTTCAACACCATTATAATAAATGGCAAAATGAAACAAAATATGATCCTACCCTCAACAAAAGAAATTCTGGTTTTACAAAGTCCAGCAAATACATTGTGTCAGGCGCTCGAAGCCAATCAGCAATGGACCTATGGAAGCACAACAAGGTAAATTAAGTTGGTGTTATGTAATATACTTCAGCACCATACCAAACATATCAAGCTACATACTGAGCCAGTGATTAGCTACTTTAGTAATGCTATTGTTCACTGACAGGAGAAGCATGTCTAGTAATTAAAGCACAAGAGATTTACTTTCAATTCCCCCACCAGCCAAAGGCAACATGGCCAGCATGATACTAACATAAAATGGGGATGCTACTTGCAAAAGGATACCGCGAGATACGCATTAGTGTTTACAGGCTCAGGTCACTGAGTGAAGTGGCAACAAACGGTGTTGTAAAGAAGTGCAAAGCGTTAGAAAACACCCTGGTATTAGCGAAGATGGGGAATTGGATTATTATTTTTAAATAATTAGCCCTGAAAAACAAAAGTGCTTGGATGAGATGATCACAGATGGCAGGTTTATGTGAAGTAAGAGGCAGAAGACCCAAGGTAAAATTAACACGATGCAGAAGTGTAAAAGCTAATGACAAGTGATAAACATTGGAGCCATGCTAAAGTCAATACCTGTTATTAGTCTTTAGGTAGATCATAGCTAATGCCAGAGTTGCCCCTGGACAAGTAACATCCACATTTATGGTATCTCCTTCCTGTCAAGATAACACATGTACTTTCAGTCCCATGCAGTGTAAAGTTCTGCTTTACTCATTATAAACACTCAGAACTCAATCTGCGCATTAGGCAAACCCACAGCAATGGATAACAGATCCCCCACACTACAGCTATTTCTGCTGAAATACGCTGCAGTTCTGTAACATAAAACTACCTTTATCTGATAGCTCGGAGACTTGTGTTTCTCGCGGTGCATTCCTGCTTGGAAGCGCTTATGACCTCCGACCATGTACTGATACAGCTGCTCAGGGACATTCAGGTCAGACATGCCTATCAAGTTACTGCCATGCTGAGAAAAGAGGAACAAACAAAAGGAAGAGAAGATGAAACAAATCCCTGCATACATGGCTACTAAGAAGAAACGAATTCATTCTGAATCAACTGGGAGAGGAGATGAAAAATCATCAACAGCATCTAGCTTCCCACCTCCCACAAAGAAAAATGGTCTTGTCTCAAAGGTTAACAAACAAATACGCAGTGCGAACTGTTCATCTAACTGTGGGCTTTGACAACCTGTATCACCACAACATCTAGACACATTGAGTCGGTTTCTACTAATTCTTCGTGGCAGACACAGCTGTTGGAGAGAATCTGAAATCTGAGCCGGGTGGTTAGTTATTATTGGACACGGGAGCACATGGTCTTGCTGAGAGCAGCATAACCAACTTACGATTTTGATTAAAAAACCGTTTACAAGATCAACGTTTGCTGTTGGTATTTTCTCAATTATTCGTTTCAAGCAACATTCCTGACGATAAACCTATTTCCTAGGATATCTGCACAAACGGACAGAGAGAGGCAGGAGCACAGCCATTTTTATTATATTTTATTTGTGAGATTGGCCCAGTTATTTCCCCCGGAATGGTGTCTTGTTTCCTTCATCACCTACACTGATAACATCTTTCTATTTCTTTTATCTTTGCTTCATAGCTTGGCAGTTCATTCTGTTGTACATTTTTTCCTCTGCTACCTGCAATTTAAACAAGAGGAAGGCTGAACTTACCCCCAAGCAGACCATGCCCAACGCTAAACCGGCTGCGAGAGAGTAAGATTCTCTGTCCGTGCAGTACTCCATTTCAGGACCTGGGGGACGTCCTTTATAAAAAGGAAACAGCATGAAATTAACCTTCTAAAATTCTAACCAACCTAGCCATTCTGGGGTGCTACATTTCCAATAATGTCTCAGAGAGGTTGCAAAAGCAACGAGGAGTCCTGTGGCACCTTGGAGACTAACAGATTTATTAGGGCATAAGCTGCTGTGGATAAAACTCTCTCCATCAGATGAGTGGGAGTGGAAGTTACAGAAGCAGGAGTACACATAAGCAAGAAGTTGCTTGTGCTAATGAGGCTAATCAAGTCAGGATAAAAATACCATTCACAGCATTTGGTGGGGAGATGTGAATATCCAGAGAGGGGAAATTGGCTTTGTACTGCGTTAACCAGTTGAAATCCTTATTCAGTCCTAAACTGATAGTGTTGAATTTGCAAATTCAACACTAATTCAGCTGTCTCCCTTTGTAACTGGTTTTTGAAATTCTTTTGTAGAAGGATGGCTGCTTTCAAATCCATTACCGAATGTCCAAGGAGGTTAACGTGTCCCCTGAAGGTTTATGCATGTTACCATTCCTGATGTACGACTTGTGATACTGTTTTGAACAATGTTATTTGTATATATAACTTAAAACAAAAAGCAGAGCCGCTTGCGCACAGAAACAGAAAACAAGTTACAAGTGACATTTAACATAGAAATCTAAACATTTACCTATTACAAAAAGGGTGAACTTCCTACAAACTTTGCTACATAGACCACCTAAAATGACACATTTGGGACCATCCGAAACACCGGGGAAAAGCAATGGCTACATAAACACCAACCAAAAGAGCTCAGATAAGCCAGCAAGAACAGCCTTTAGGGTAACTATCGTTTTGTTCCCAACGTGTAAGTCGAAATGATTTTTGCACAAACCAGTAAACAGAGACACATTTCTGTGTTCAATTCCAAATGGATTTGTACTTGTAGGATCATCTTTTGGCATGCGCGAAAGGTGGCGGAAGAGCCATTTTATAATGTTTCATCCTCTCCTCCCCTTTACGCTAGTCGTGGTGGAATTCCCCAAAGGTATTCAATAAATCATCGGTCTGCTCTTTCACTGGCCTAGCACTGACGTGAACAGACTGTGGAGTGACAGCAGAGCAGGCAGCTGTATTGTTTCTTTACACAGCTGGGGTAAAGAAGTTGGGAAAGGAGAAGGGTGCAGCGTGGGTGCCATGTGAACCAGCTGGCTGTAGGTAAATGTTTCAAAGCATGCAAGCATCATGTCAACCATACACATCCCACTGAGCCTCGGATGAGAGGGGTTTACCTATCTCCGCCAGCAGAACCTCTGCCGTGTGCCGGTGAGCTGTTCCTTGGTACACCAGGCCTATTCCTATCACCGCCGCCACCTGCACGTTATGAGGGACGTCCAGCTCGGTGGAAGTGGGCGGCAGCAGAGCAGGTATGTGGATGCTCAGGAGCCGAGTGATAGCCATATCCATTGTGCCTAGCTTGGCAGCAGACACCCCAAGCAGCAGCCCAATACTCGTCATCTCATGGCCCTGAAATCGGGAGCAAACAGAGGAATCAAAGAACCGCGAGCCTCACACACGGGTGCGCGTATCTCGCTGAGATCAAAGGCGGTGAAGGTCACACGCACCCAGTAACACATGAAGGTGCAAGGGCAGGACAGCTGCTCTGCAGTTCTGATGAGCTGTGTACGGTCACTCTTTCGGGATGCTGCCCGCTGACTGCTAAATGAGTAAACGTCTCTTCTGCGCTTACAACCGCAGCACAGATTGACATACGGGACAGATTTCCCCCAGGGAAAACCCTTCCCCGAACCAAATGTTGAGGTTTGGCTCCGAGTTCTCGCATGGAGCCATTCTGTAAAGCAAAAACCCCCGGTTCCCAGGTTAGATTGGGTGTTTATAATACAAATCGGAGCAGCCTGTTCACCCTGGAAGGAAGCAGTGGTTTTCAGCCTGGAAGACCATCCCTTCCTTTGAAATTAGGCAGGGGTCTGCAAATGAAAGCAGCTTGAAAAGCACTGCTCCAAACGTTGCTGACAAAGAACCCAGCCTTCCATTTACTCTCATCAGCATCGTTTTGATCTCCGAGTCTAATCACATTTTTGCCATTTTTGAAATCCAAGGCTGGGTTTAAGGAATATGTTTGATTCGCTGCCGTTTAACGGCGACTCTAGAAACCACTGGGCACTCGGCCATCAGACAGGCTCGAGGGGAGTTACATGAAAGAGAAGACTAAAACCACAACGAGTCGTGCTGGAGGCTTTCTGAAACAAAAGGAGTTCCAGTAACCTGGACAGGCACGGACGCTGTGGTCTCCAATGCAGGAAGAAGGGTGTTCCGTAGCTAACAATGCAAGCAAAGGCCACGGTGGTTTTGGTGGGCGTGTTGAGACCCGGCCACGGGAACCGCTCTTTGGGGAATGGCCAGAACCAGCTTCAGACATGCCCTGCCAGCCCCGTCTGATCTTCTAGGCAATGGAGAAGAATCCCGCAACCAACACCATTTAATTCTGCCCATAACTTTGCTCCGAGAGGCTGCCTGTAAGCAAACCATAACTCCAAAGCCCTCGCAGTTCTGTGCCCTCTTGCCTTTAGATCACACTACATACCAATCGCGGTTCGAGCATGCCTAGCGCTTACAGCCTTCTCTGCCAAGGAGCAGAGGCTAGACCCCTGTCCCTGGTCACACACTATAACCAGGACATCCCAAACGCACCAAGGGAAGTGTGCGTCCTGCCCAGTGAACTGAAACGGGACCTGTTTGCTCCTAGATGAGGAACGGAGACAGCCTTTGTTGATTGCACTCCAAGAACTCAACTGTTGGAATTGGGCTCTCCCAACAATAAGCTGGGGAAAAGCAAGCTGCTAAAGTGTATGACCAACACCACGTTTCCTCGTACGGAGAGAGCCTGTTGAGACAACCCGGTGCTCTCGATGATTCATCACGAAAACGACGTGCGTGTGTTCCCGGAGACAAATGGACGGCAGGGTTATGGAACACCGTCTCAGAACTTCCCAGCCCAACGACGAGTCAGCAGCTAGCGGGGCGAGTGACACTCCCGTGCACTAAGAAACCCACAGTGCAATTTAACAAAAAAGAAACCACCACGACGCCCACAGCCGCGCCCACGCCCACGCCCGCGCCGGCTGTTTTCTGGCACCCCGGACAGAGAAAGGCAAAGTCACTTCCATCTCCACTCCGAGGGAAGGCCTCACCTTGGTCAGGTAGTCGTGTATGTTGAGTGTGGCGAGCTTCGTGAGGTGCCCGTTCAGGCCCAGGGCCATGAGGAAGCCTGCGTATTCGTTGGCTAGTTCTGCGTTTTTTGGCTTGTTGTAGACGATCCAAGCGGAGTCGATCTGAGAAGCAGGTGCAATCTTCAGCCCCGCAGCCACGCCGTTGTGGAAACTGGCCCAGCAGGCCATGTTGGGAGGGACATCGATGTTCCCACTATTCAGGTCCACGGTCGTGTTCCGAGGCGGAGCCCGGCCTGCCCAGAAGAGAAGCGTTGAGAAACACACAACAACGGAAGTTAGCTTGCACCTGAAATGGCTTCGTTTAGCAGAGTCCTCATCGACTGTCAGAGGAAAAAGACGAGGGCCAGCTATGCATCACCAATTCATCTATATCTGAAAAAGGCTTCCAAATGAGCACCTCTTATGTGTACCCCTAACACAAGAACTAGGGGGTCACCAAATGAAATGAAAAGGTAGCACTTTTAATACAAACTAAAGGAAATATTTCTTTAAGCAACACAAAGTCAACCTGTGGAACTCCTTGCCAGAGGATGATGTGAAGACCAGGACTTTAAGGGTGTGTCTAGACTACAGGGTTTTTTTGAAAAAAACTTCCCCTGCATCTAGACTGCTGCCGCACTTTCAAAAGCACTTTACTTTCAAAAGTAAATTGAAAACGCAGCAGTTTTTTCGACTGTGGAAAACCTTGTTTTATGAGAAATAACGCCTTGTTTGGAAAGTGCTCTTTGGAAAAAAGGTGCTATGGAATGCAAACTCTGCTTTTTCGAAAGACAGTGTCTAGCCTGCCTGGGTGCTCTCGTTCAAAAAAGTGGCTCGCTATTTCGAAAGCACCGGTTGTAGTCTAGACGCTCTCTTTCGAAAGCACCGGTTGTAGTCTAGACATGGCCTAATAGGGTTAAAAAAACAACTAGATAAGTTCAGGGAGGTTCGGTCCATCGATGGCTGTTAGCCAGGCGGGGCGGAGATGGTGTCCCTGGCCTCTGTTTGTCAGGGACTGGGAATGGGTGACAAAGGAGGGATCATGTGACGAGTCCCTGTTCTGTTCACCGCCTCTGGGGCACCTGGCATCGGGCACTGTGGGCAGACAGGACCCCGGGCTAGATGGACCGTCGGTCTGACCCAGCCTGGCCGCTCTCAGGTTCACCGATTGGTCAGGGGACAGCAGATGGGTGCTCTGCCTCCCACGTCCCAGCTCTAAGCAGCCGCGCTCACACTGCGGGTCACCAGGGCTGGCGTGAGAGGGCTGAAGCCCGAGTCCCACCTCCAAAGCCCGAGAAGTGGGAGAGCCCCTGCACTGACATCGCCCAGCTCCGTGAGCGAGGGCGGGTCCTTCCACTTCTTCTGTTCTCGCCCCATTCTCGCGTGTCAGAGCCCCGGGGCAGCGCGGCACTCCCGATTCCCTTCGGCACGCCGGGGCTGAACAAGATCTACCTGCCTCCGCAAAGCACTCGGAGCCCCAGGGCTGAACAGTGCTACAGAAGGGAAGGGTTGCCAGTTTCCCCCGGGCAGACAATTCCCCAGCTGGGCCAGCCACTCAGAAATCCAAGACAAGAAACAACTGCAGACATGGGGTAAGTGACCCACCAAAACCACGGGCTTCACCCCGAAAAAGCTAGTCAGCCTGGAGACTCCACCCTTCGTACTCCAAACAACAGCATCTGCTTTGGAAAAAGATGCCCTTGCAGCCAGCTTCCCAAAAAAGCACCGTCCCCTTGTGGCAAGGGTGTACGGACGCACACAGACCTCACTTGTTACTAAACTCAAGGGTTCTTTATGACTCAGAGGCAAGAAAATGAAGACAGCTGTTCCCTCCGAAGCCTGCCAAAAACGGGAGCACGACACAACTAAAAGGTGTCATAAGCCCAAGATTTCCATCTGCAAAAGAAATCTGAACATTCAGTGGCGATGAATGAATATGGGCAGCTGCACTTCTCAGCCTTGGGTTTCCAAGTGCTTTGCAGAGGAAGGTAAATACTGGCCGCTGCTGGCTCTAATGTACAGAGTTAGCAGAACTAGTCAGAACAGTCACACAACCCTGCAGATGACTGACAACGCAGAGTTCAAAACACCGGCTCTGCAGATACAGACTGAACCTCTCTGGTCCGGCAGGACCACGGACACTGCTGGAGCAGAGAGCCCCTGGAGACGCTGCTGGCAGCTGGGAGAGGAAGGATGACAACAGCACGGGGGTGGGGGGGGGGAGGCAACAGAGCCTGGTAGCTGGAGAAGGGAGCAGCGGGAAGCCTGGCACCCACTCCCCCCTCCCAGATCCCGGAAGCCTGACCTCCCCTGGTCCAGGAACTCCCTCGTTCAGGACCAGTGGGTCCCGAGGGTGGTGGACCAGGCAGATCCAGCTTGTTCGCTCTTTCCCGCGCACTAATTCAGTGGGGGGCGATCCGTGGCCCAGTGGGGCTCTGTGGGAGACGTCTGGTCTGCTGTGGCCCACGCGCAGGTTCTGCTGCATCCTTTGTTCCTTCCGGCGTGACTAAAGTGCCACGCACGCTCACCCAGGGCCCGCGCAGCCACTGGCCGGGAGAGCCACGGGCGCCCAATGGCAGCGCTGCCACGGCTCACCTCCCACAGAGCCGAGACACGCCAGCGCCGGGAGAGCCACGGGCGCCCAATGGCAGCGCTGCCACGGCTCACCTCCCGCAGAGCCGAGACACGCCAGCGCCGGGAGAGCCACGGGCGCCCAATCGCAGCGCTGCCACGGCTCACCTCCCGCAGAGCCGAGACACGCCAGCGCCGGGAGAGCCACGGGCGCCCAATGGCAGCGCTGCCACGGCTCACCTCCCGCAGAGCCGAGACACGCCAGCGCCGGGAGAGCCACGGGCGCCCAATCGCAGCGCTGCCACGGCTCCTCTCCCGCAGAGCCGAGACACGCCAGCGCCGGGAGAGCCACGGGCGCCCAATCGCAGCGCTGCCACGGCTCCCCTCCCACAGAGCCGAGACACGCCAGCGCCGGGAGAGCCACGGGCGCCCAATGGCAGCGCTGCCACGGCTCACCTCCCACAGAGCCGAGACACGCCAGCGCCGGGAGAGCCATGGGCGCCCAATGGCAGCGCTGCCACGGCTCACCTCCCGCAGAGCCGAGGCACGCCAGCGCCGGGAGAGCCACGGGCGCCCAATGGCAGCGCTGCCACGGCTCACCTCCCGCAGAGCCGAGACACGCCAGCGCCGGGAGAGCCACGGGCGCCCAATGGCAGCGCTGCCACGGCTCCCCTCCCGCAGAGCCGAGACACGCCAGCGCCGGGAGAGCCACGGGCGCCCAATGGCAGCGCTGCCACGGCTCACCTCCCGCAGAGCCGAGACACGCCAGCGCCGGGAGAGCCACGGGCGCCCAATGGCAGCGCTGCCACGGCTCACCTCCCGCAGAGCCGAGACACGCCAGCGCCGGGAGAGCCACGGGCGCCCAATCGCAGCGCTGCCACGGCTCCCCTCCCGCAGAGCCGAGGCACGCCAGCGCCGGGAGAGCCACGGGCGCCCAATCGCAGCGCTGCCACGGCTCACCTCCCGCAGAGCCGAGGCACGCCAGTGCCGGGAGAGCCACGGGCGCCCAATGGCAGCGCTGCCACGGCTCACCTCCCGCAGAGCCGAGACACGCCAGCACCGGGAGAGCCACGGGCGCCCAATGGCAGCGCTGCCACGGCTCACCTCCCGCAGAGCCGAGGCACGCCAGCGCCGGGAGAGCCACGGGCGCCCAATCGCAGCGCTGCCACGGCTCACCTCCTGCAGAGCCGAGACACGCCAGCGCCGGGAGAGCCACGGGCGCCCAATGGCAGCGCTGCCACGGCTCACCTCCCGCAGAGCCGAGGCACGCCGTGGCAGCGCTGCCACGGCTCACCTCCCGCAGAGCCGAGGCACGCCAGCGCCGGGAGAGCCATGGGCGCCCAATCGCAGCGCTGCCACGGCTCACCTCCCGCAGAGCCGAGACACGCCAGCGCCAGGAGAGCCATGGGCGCCCAATGGCAGCGCTGCCACGGCTCACCTCCCACAGAGCCGAGACACGCCAGCGCCGGGAGAGCCATGGGCGCCCAATGGCAGCGCTGCCACGGCTCACTTCCCGCAGAGCCGAGACACGCCAGCGCCGGGAGAGCCATGGGCGCCCAATGGCAGCGCTGCCACGGCTCACCTCCCGCAGAGCCGAGACACGCCAGCGCCGGGAGAGCCATGGGCGCCCAATGGCAGCGCTGCCATGGCTCACCTCCCGCAGAGCCGAGACACGCCAGCGCCGGAAGAGCCATGGGCGCCCAATCGCAGCGCTGCCACGGCTCACCTCCCGCAGAGCCGAGACACGCCAGCGCCGGAAGAGCCATGGGCGCCCAATCGCAGCGCTGCCACGGCTCACCTCCCGCAGAGCCGAGACACGCCAGCGCCGGGAGAGCCACGGGCGCCCAATGGCAGCGCTGCCACGGCTCACTTCCCGCAGAGCCGAGACACGCCAGCGCCGGGAGAGCCATGGGCGCCCAATGGCAGCGCTGCCACGGCTCACCTCCCGCAGAGCCGAGACACGCCAGCGCCGGGAGAGCCATGGGCGCCCAATGGCAGCGCTGCCATGGCTCACCTCCCGCAGAGCCGAGACACGCCAGCGCCGGAAGAGCCATGGGCGCCCAATGGCAGCGCTGCCACGGCTCACCTCCCGCAGAGCCGAGACACGCCAGCCCCGGGAGAGCCATGGGCGCCCAATCGCAGCGCTGCCACGGCTCACCTCCCGCAGAGCCGAGGCACGCCAGCGCCGGGAGAGCCACGGGCGCCCAATCGCAGCGCTGCCACGGCTCACCTCCCGCAGAGCCGAGGCACGCCAGCGCCGGGAGAGCCACGGGCGCCCAATCGCAGCGCTGCCACGGCTCACCTCCCGCAGAGCCGAGACACGCCAGCGCCGGGAGAGCCAGGGGCGCCCAATCGCAGCGCTGCCACGGCTCACCTCCCGCAGAGCCGAGACACGCCAGCGCCGGGAGAGCCATGGGCGCCCAATGGCAGCGCTGCCACGGCTCACCTCCCGCAGAGCCGAGACACGCCAGCGCCGGGAGAGCCATGGGCGCCCAATGGCAGCGCTGCCACGGCTCACCTCCCACAGAGCCGAGACACGCCAGCGCCGGGAGAGCCACGGGCGGCCAATGGCAGCGCTGCCACGGCTCACCTCCCGCAGAGACGAGACACGCCAGCGCCGGAAGAGCCATGGGCGCCCAATGGCAGCGCTGCCACGGCTCACCTCCCGCAGAGCCGAGGCACGCCAGCGCCGGGAGAGCCACGGGCGCCCAATGGCAGCGCTGCCACGGCTCACCGCCCGCAGAGCCGAGACACGCCAGCGCTGGGAGAGTACCCTGGGTACGACAATGGTGCAGCCCACTGGGATGCCACTCACTGGCCCCGACTGCCCATCACTGCTCTAATGAGCTTTGAGTATTTTGCTTCCTCACTAGGTGAAGGGTAAATCCAGCCTGGGTGAGGAAGGAGCCTAAATACCAGTGGGGAATCGACAGGACCTCGGCTCCCAAGTGAATGAGGCTTTTGGAAGTTTGACCACAGGTGGGCCCCTCTCCAGTAAGTGGCTGTCCAGGCAGGACTCTGCACCCAGCTGGAGTCGCTGCAGACCTCAGCTGCACGAAGCTGCACATGGTCCCAGCTGTAGGATTTCTACAGTAACGATCTACAGCACCAGGAGGAAATCGTGGCTCCCACCCCGTCAGCGGCTAAACTCTCGGACCTCAGCGGGGCCAAGATTTCATCCTCGTAAGGGTGAAGCACAAACCACGATCGGGTCTCGTGGAATCCGGCTGCGGGTTCTTGGATTAGAAGGTGGAATCGTTCTACCTCTGGCGGCAGCTCCCTGATTTCATGGATCAGCTGGGGATCTCGGAACACTGCGCACCTTCTGCTTCAGTAACCACTAAACGCAATCATCCGCTCCCGGGCCTGCCCTGCCGGCACGGCCAAGCCCCGGGCTGACCCCCACAAGCCCTGGGAAAGCTGAGACAGCGCCAGGCACAATTAACCCCCCACGGGCTGGTTCACGCTCCTGGTCTGAGTAACAGCTAAAATGCAAATGAGCTCTGGATCCAAAGCACAGTCACTCCTCCGGCTTGGCAATTTGTATATTGCCAGCTGAGCAGATTCCAGGTCTGATCTCGCACTGCAATCCCTGACGGGTGAGAACGCGCGCTGTAGAACTGCTCCTGAGGGTCAATTTCAAGAATCTGAAAAGTAATTTCTTTTGCTCCTCAGCTGTGTTTTATTTATTTTTCTAATGGATTGTTGTGTGTCTGCCGCGTGTACCAGAACACCACCCTTAACCAACCGCCTCGCCACGGTGTTAGAAGGCCGGCGAGGAGAACTCAAGGGTGCACAGAGGAAGTAGAGCAGGCTCAGGAATGCCCCCCCTAGCGCAGAATATTGTTCAGTAATTGCCTAGGTCCACTAGAAAAATACCGTGCAAGGCACAGACAACGCTTCCCGGAGCATCACAGCAACCACAACTCTCCAACACGTGCAGCCTGTCCTTTGCCCCTAGAGTGCACTTAGCGCACACACAGCCTGGGCTCAGCACACACCCCGGGCCCTGCTCAAATTGGCACTGGCCAGAGTGAAAACAACCGGGAGCAGGAAGGGGAGAGTAAAGGAGTAAAAGCGATTTCTGCCGGGAGCGCTGACGTGGCTCAAGAGCAGCACTGGTAAAGAGACGACTGTGCACACCTCCCCGTGCCCGCAGCGAGCAGCCCCAGCAAACAGGCTCGGGGCGCTACGTGGCGAGCCGGTCTGGACTGTTTGGGCTTTTCTCCTCTTCGAGGCGAGGGGGACGCGCTGACCTACGTACCGGTGAGATTCAGTTTAGGAATAGGCAGGGGCTCGGTGGGGACCGGGTGATAGGAGAACAGAGTGAACATCCCTCGGCCCAAGGGGAGCGCCATCGTCCGCTGGCACAGCTGTAGCAACCTGTGGAGGGAATCAGACAGAAAACCAAACTGAAAGGTCCCCGCGGCCATGGTCACAACACAGCACCCAGCAGATGCCAGTCCTGGCCGGCACGATGGGAGTCCCCCCCGAACAGCCTTCGGTTTCTTTATAACCCCGGCGGGGCAAAAGAGCTGTAGCTCTCGGCTTAGCCCTGTGGCCACGCCAAGAGAAATGCAAAGCTACCCAGCAGAGGCGGACAATCCCACATCTGCACAGGGGCTTTGCCACGGTTAGCGGCTACTGAAAGGTGGGTGTCCCTCCGGAGAAGTGTTCATTATTCTTACTCGTTAGTGATAATTATTCGCTATTTAAGTACTACCACATCGTGCAGCATGGCCCAGGCGCTGCACGCAAAGCGAACAAAGACTCCTTGCTCCCAAAAGCTTCCCGTTCTCAATACTGCAGCTGAAGTGATGCTGGGCGCACCCAGTGCGTATCAACCAGCGCAGCCTCACGAGGAACGTGGGGACGGAAGAAGCCAGCTTGAGAGATGGCCGCGAACAGCCCTGCTTTGACTAGTGGTAGCGCCCCGTTACCGCTCTTATGCAACGCGGGTCCTCAGAGCCGGATCTCTGTTCTACGGAAGCCAGGTCCTGACTCATTGGGAAGACGCCGCTCTCCAGGCTCGCCAGAGCACTCGGCTTTTTCAATCAGACTGTATTTCCCGATGGCCCTTTTCCTTCCTACCGCTGCGGGTCGCTGCCTCTGAGCAGCAAACAAATCGCTCCCCCAGAACAAGCTCAGCAGCCCCTACCAACCCTCAGGTGAGGAACCCGCTGAACGGGGCACAGCCAGGCCGCCAGCCCGCCGCAGGGCTCGGGTTCCGTCGGCCAGCTGCCGGGCACCGGCCGACTCAGCGAATCGGCGCTCCGCGGCTGCAGGAGATGAACCGGTGAACCAGCTGCAGCCCAAGAGCTGATGGCATCTCCCCCCGATCCATCTCGTTCCATGTGCTATTTCCCACGGGACGCTCCTCCCCTTCCCCCAATCAGAGCAAGTGGTGCCTCCCGGCAGGGGGCAGAGGGTGGGAAGTTCTGCTGCATTACGCTCCCCATCCCCTGGGGTCCCCCAAAGGCCGCTCTCCAGAGCAGCTGCTCTCCCTGCGGCTGTGATGCTGCTTCCAGCACCACTCACTCCGGGGAGCCCCCGCTAGGACACTCGGAGGCTTGGCCTGCCCTGGGTTTGAGGGCAGGGGGCAAACGTCAGCAGCGGAAAGGCCAGGAGCGGGCGGGCAGAATGACTAGGCAGCGCCCCAGAGCAACAGCCCGGCTCCCCCCTGCCCGCCGGCTTTGGGAGCCAAACGACCTGCCTGTGGCAGAAGGGGCACACGCTCCGCCCCTTGGGGACACAGACGCCCCATAGGCCCAGGCTTGGGCATCTCCCATCTCCGCGGGGAGCACTCGCGGCCCCTCAGGCACCGGCCAGGGCACCCTGCAGCGGCCCGGTCTGCACACGGCACACTGGAGCAGCTGATGGCCACCTGGCAAGCGGTCTCCAGCCAACCCCCGCGCCCCAGCGACCATGTGTCTCTGCAGCGGGGCCTTCAGCCGGTGCCGCCTCCGACGCTAGACACGACCGTGAGAACGGAGCGGCCCCATTTCCACGGGATCCACGTAGTCGATAGTCTATAAGAAGCTTTTGCTTATCGGTTAATCAACTGCACGATGACACGCCTGACAGGGACCCGGGTCATTGTACCAGTTTGTGGCTGTCCGGTCAGCTATTAGAGAGGCCAAGCTACACTGCGGGAAGCGGCTCCTCTCTGGAGGCTGAGCCACTGAAAGCACTGGCACGGTGCGTACTATCGGACTGGCCAACTACAGCGTCCTGAGGCTGGCAGGGCCCCCGCCCTGCCTCCCAGCCCTTCCCGCGCCACAGCAGCGCCACAGCTTCCAAGAGCCTGTCCCAAAATGCCCTGGCCTCCCCAGAGAGTAACATGGAGGAAAACGGACCGCCAAGGAATACTTCTTCTGAGCTACGATTCTTCTTTCAAATGCGCCCTACCGCTCAGAAGCCCGACATGAAAGGGAATTTCCAAGACACATTTTTATTCCAGAAACACTCCCCAGAGGCGTTTCAAATGGGGGGGGTCCTGCAGCAACTCCCCCCTACGCGAGGCGTGACCGAGCCGCCGCACGAGACACGGAGCCATTACCGCTTTCAAATGGGGGGGGGGTCCTGCAGCAACTCCCCCCTACGCGAGGCATGACCGAGCCGCCGCACGAGACACGGAGCCATTACCGCTTTCAAATGGGGGGGGGGGTCCTGCAGCAACTCCCCCCTACGCGAGGCGTGACCGAGCCGCCGCACGAGACACGGAGCCATTACCGCTTTCAAATGGGGGGGGGTCCTGCAGCAACTCCCCCCGATGCGAGGCATGACCGAGCCGCCGCACGAGACACGGAGCCATTACCGCTTTCAAATGGGGGGGGGGGTCCTGCAGCAACTCCCCCCACGCGAGGCGTGACCGAGCCGCCGCACGAGACACGGAGCCATTACCGCTTTCAAATGGGGGGGGGTCCTGCAGCAACTCCCCCCGATGCGAGGCATGACCGAGCCGCCGCACGAGACACGGAGCCATTACCGCTTTCAAATGGGGGGGGGGGGGTCCTGCAGCAACTCCCCCCACGCGAGGCGTGACCGAGCCGCCGCACGAGACACGGAGCCATTACCGCTTTCAAATGGGGGGGGGGGGGTCCTGCAGCAACTCCCCCCACGCGAGGCGTGACCGAGCCGCCGCACGAGACACGGAGCCATTACCGCTTTCAAATGGGGGGGGGTCCTGCAGCAACTCCCCCCGACGCGAGGCGTGACCGAGCCGCCGCACGAGACACGGAGCCATTACCGGTTTCAAATGGGGGGGGGTCCTGCAGCAACTCCCCCCGACGCGAGGCGTGACCGAGCCGCCGCACGAGACACGGAGCCATTACCGGTTTCAAATGGGGGGGGGTCCTGCAGCAACTCCCCCCTACGCGAGGCGTGACCGAGCCGCCGCACGAGACACGGAGCCATTACCGCTTTCAAATGGGGGGGGTCTGCAGCAACTCCCCCCTACGCGAGGCGTGACCGAGCCGCCGCACGAGACACGGAGCCATTACCGCTTTCAAATCGGGGGGGGGGGGGTCCTGCAGCAACTCCCCCCGACGCGAGGCGTGACCGAGCCGCCGCACGAGACACGGAGCCATTACCGCTTTCAAAGGGGGGGGGGTCCTGCAGCAACTCCCCCCGACGCGAGGCGTGACCGAGCCGCCGCACGAGACACGGAGCCATTACCACTTTCAAATGGGGGGGGGGGGTCCTGCAGCAACTCCCCCCACGCGAGGCGTGACCGAGCCGCCGCACGAGACACGGAGCCATTACCGCTTTCAAATGGGGGGGGGGGGGTCCTGCAGCAACTCCCCCCGACGCGAGGCGTGACCGAGCCGCCGCACGAGACACGGAGCCATTACCGCTTTCAAATGGGGGGGGATCCTGCAGCAACTCCCCCCGACGCGAGGCGTGACCGAGCCGCCGCACGAGACACGGAGCCATTACCGCTTTCAAATGGGGGGGGTCTGCAGCAACTCCCCCCGACGCGAGGCGTGACCGAGCCGCCGCACGAGACACGGAGCCATTACCGCTTTCAAATGGGGGGGGGTCCTGCAGCAACTCCCCCCGACGCGAGGCGTGACCGAGCCGCCGCACGAGACACGGAGCCATTACCGCTTTCAAATGGGGGGGGGGTCCTGCAGCAACTCCCCCCTACGCGAGGCGTGACCGAGCCGCCGCACGAGACACGGAGCCATTACCGCTTTCAAATGGGGGGGGGGGGGGGTCCTGCAGCAACTCCCCCCACGCGAGGCGTGACCGAGCCGCCGCACGAGACACGGAGCCATTACCGCTTTCAAATGGGGGGGGGGTCCTGCAGCAACTCCCCCCACGCGAGGCGTGACCGAGCCGCCGCACGAGACACGGAGCCATTACCGCTTTCAAATGGGGGGGGGTCCTGCAGCAACTCCCCCCGACGCGAGGCGTGACCGAGCCGCCGCACGAGACACGGAGCCATTACCGCTTTCAAATGGGGGGGGTCTGCAGCAACTCCCCCCGACGCGAGGCGTGACCGAGCCGCCGCACGAGACACGGAGCCATTACCGCTTTCAAATGGGGGGGGGTCCTGCAGCAACTCCCCCCGACGCGAGGCGTGACCGAGCCGCCGCACGAGACACGGAGCCATTACCGCTTTCAAATGGGGGGGGGGTCCTGCAGCAACTCCCCCCTACGCGAGGCGTGACCGAGCCGCCGCACGAGACACGGAGCCATTACCGCTTTCAAATGGAGGGGGGGGTCCTGCAGCAACTCCCCCCACGCGAGGCGTGACCGAGCCGCCGCACGAGACACGGAGCCATTACCGCTTTCAAATGGGGGGGGGTCCTGCAGCAACTCCCCCCACGCGAGGCGTGACCGAGCCGCCGCACGAGACACGGAGCCATTACCGCTTTCAAATGGGGGGGGGGTCCTGCAGCAACTCCCCCCGACGCGAGGCGTGACCGAGCCGCCGCACGAGACACGGAGCCATTACCGCTTTCAAATGGGGGGGGGTCCTGCAGCAACTCCCCCCGACGCGAGGCGTGACCGAGCCGCCGCACGAGACACGGAGCCATTACCGCTTTCAAATGGGGGGGGGGTCCTGCAGCAACTCCCCCCTACGCGAGGCGTGACCGAGCCGCCGCACGAGACACGGAGCCATTACCGCTTTCAAATGGGGGGGGGGGGTCCTGCAGCAACTCCCCCCACGCGAGGCGTGACCGAGCCGCCGCACGAGACACGGAGCCATTACCGCTTTCAAATGGGGGGGGGGTCCTGCAGCAACTCCCCCCACGCGAGGCGTGACCGAGCCGCCGCACGAGACACGGAGCCATTACCGCTTTCAAATGGGGGGGGGGTCCTGCAGCAACTCCCCCCGACGCGAGGCGTGACCGAGCCGCCGCACGAGACACGGAGCCATTACCGCTTTCAAATGGGGGGGGGTCCTGCAGCAACTCCCCCCGACGCGAGGCGTGACCGAGCCGCCGCACGAGACACGGAGCCATTACCGCTTTCAAATGGGGGGGGTCTGCAGCAACTCCCCCCGACGCGAGGCGTGACCGAGCCGCCGCACGAGACACGGAGCCATTACCGCTTTCAAATGGGGGGGGGTCCTGCAGCAACTCCCCCCGACGCGAGGCGTGACCGAGCCGCCGCACGAGACACGGAGCCATTACCGCTTTCAAATGGGGGGGGGGTCCTGCAGCAACTCCCCCCTACGCGAGGCGTGACCGAGCCGCCGCACGAGACACGGAGCCATTACCGCTTTCAAATGGGGGGGGGGGGTCCTGCAGCAACTCCCCCCACGCGAGGCGTGACCGAGCCGCCGCACGAGACACGGAGCCATTACCGCTTTCAAATGGGGGGGGGGGTCCTGCAGCAACTCCCCCCACGCGAGGCGTGACCGAGCCGCCGCACGAGACACGGAGCCATTACCGCTTTCAAATGGGGGGGGGTCCTGCAGCAACTCCCCCCTACGCGAGGCATGACCGAGCCGCCGCACGAGACACGGAGCCATTACCGCTTTCAAATGGGGGGGGGGTCCTGCAGCAACTCCCCCCTACGCGAGGCGTGACCGAGCCGCCGCACGAGACACGGAGCCATTACCGCTTTCAAATGGGGGGGGGTCCTGCAGCAACTCCCCCCGATGCGAGGCATGACCGAGCCGCCGCACGAGACACGGAGCCATTACCGCTTTCAAATGGGGGGGGGGGTCCTGCAGCAACTCCCCCCACGCGAGGCGTGACCGAGCCGCCGCACGAGACACGGAGCCATTACCGCTTTCAAATGGGGGGGGGTCCTGCAGCAACTCCCCCCGATGCGAGGCATGACCGAGCCGCCGCACGAGACACGGAGCCATTACCGCTTTCAAATGGGGGGGGGGGGGTCCTGCAGCAACTCCCCCCACGCGAGGCGTGACCGAGCCGCCGCACGAGACACGGAGCCATTACCGCTTTCAAATGGGGGGGGGGGGTCCTGCAGCAACTCCCCCCACGCGAGGCGTGACCGAGCCGCCGCACGAGACACGGAGCCATTACCGCTTTCAAATGGGGGGGGGTCCTGCAGCAACTCCCCCCGACGCGAGGCGTGACCGAGCCGCCGCACGAGACACGGAGCCATTACCGGTTTCAAATGGGGGGGGGTCCTGCAGCAACTCCCCCCTACGCGAGGCGTGACCGAGCCGCCGCACGAGACACGGAGCCATTACCGCTTTCAAATGGGGGGGGTCTGCAGCAACTCCCCCCTACGCGAGGCGTGACCGAGCCGCCGCACGAGACACGGAGCCATTACCGCTTTCAAATGGGGGGGGGGGGGTCCTGCAGCAACTCCCCCCGACGCGAGGCGTGACCGAGCCGCCGCACGAGACACGGAGCCATTACCGCTTTCAAAGGGGGGGGGGTCCTGCAGCAACTCCCCCCGACGCGAGGCGTGACCGAGCCGCCGCACGAGACACGGAGCCATTACCGCTTTCAAATGGGGGGGGGGGTCCTGCAGCAACTCCCCCCACGCGAGGCGTGACCGAGCCGCCGCACGAGACACGGAGCCATTACCGCTTTCAAATGGGGGGGGGGGGGGGTCCTGCAGCAACTCCCCTCGACGCGAGGCGTGACCGAGCCGCCGCACGAGACACGGAGCCATTACCGCTTTCAAATGGGGGGGGATCCTGCAGCAACTCCCCCCGACGCGAGGCGTGACCGAGCCGCCGCACGAGACACGGAGCCATTACCGCTTTCAAATGGGGGGGGTCTGCAGCAACTCCCCCCGACGCGAGGCGTGACCGAGCCGCCGCACGAGACACGGAGCCATTACCGCTTTCAAATGGGGGGGGGTCCTGCAGCAACTCCCCCCGACGCGAGGCGTGACCGAGCCGCCGCACGAGACACGGAGCCATTACCGCTTTCAAATGGGGGGGGGGGTCCTGCAGCAACTCCCCCCTACGCGAGGCGTGACCGAGCCGCCGCACGAGACACGGAGCCATTACCGCTTTCAAATGGGGGGGGGGGGTCCTGCAGCAACTCCCCCCACGCGAGGCGTGACCGAGCCGCCGCACGAGACACGGAGCCATTACCGCTTTCAAATGGGGGGGGGGTCCTGCAGCAACTCCCCCCACGCGAGGCGTGACCGAGCCGCCGCACGAAACACGGAGCCATTACCGCTTTCAAATGGGGGGGGGGTCCTGCAGCAACTCCCCCCGACGCGAGGCGTGACCGAGCCGCCGCACGAGACACGGAGCCATTACCGCTTTCAAATGGGGGGGGTCTGCAGCAACTCCCCCCGACGCGAGGCGTGACCGAGCCGCCGCACGAGACACGGAGCCATTACCGCTTTCAAATGGGGGGGGGTCCTGCAGCAACTCCCCCCGACGCGAGGCGTGACCGAGCCGCCGCACGAGACACGGAGCCATTACCGCTTTCAAATGGGGGGGGGGTCCTGCAGCAACTCCCCCCTACGCGAGGCGTGACCGAGCCGCCGCACGAGACACGGAGCCATTACCGCTTTCAAATGGAGGGGGGGGTCCTGCAGCAACTCCCCCCACGCGAGGCGTGACCGAGCCGCCGCACGAGACACGGAGCCATTACCGCTTTCAAATGGGGGGGGGTCCTGCAGCAACTCCCCCCACGCGAGGCGTGACCGAGCCGCCGCACGAGACACGGAGCCATTACCGCTTTCAAATGGGGGGGGGTCCTGCAGCAACTCCCCCCGACGCGAGGCGTGACCGAGCCGCCGCACGAGACACGGAGCCATTACCGCTTTCAAATGGGGGGGGGTCCTGCAGCAACTCCCCCCGACGCGAGGCGTGACCGAGCCGCCGCACGAGACACGGAGCCATTACCGCTTTCAAATGGGGGGGGGGGTCCTGCAGCAACTCCCCCCTACGCGAGGCGTGACCGAGCCGCCGCACGAGACACGGAGCCATTACCGCTTTCAAATGGGGGGGGGGGGTCCTGCAGCAACTCCCCCCACGCGAGGCGTGACCGAGCCGCCGCACGAGACACGGAGCCATTACCGCTTTCAAATGGGGGGGGGGTCCTGCAGCAACTCCCCCCACGCGAGGCGTGACCGAGCCGCCGCACGAGACACGGAGCCATTACCGCTTTCAAATGGGGGGGGGTCCTGCAGCAACTCCCCCCGACGCGAGGCGTGACCGAGCCGCCGCACGAGACACGGAGCCATTACCGCTTTCAAATGGGGGGGGGTCCTGCAGCAACTCCCCCCGACGCGAGGCGTGACCGAGCCGCCGCACGAGACACGGAGCCATTACCGCTTTCAAATGGGGGGGGTCTGCAGCAACTCCCCCCGACGCGAGGCGTGACCGAGCCGCCGCACGAGACACGGAGCCATTACCGCTTTCAAATGGGGGGGGGTCCTGCAGCAACTCCCCCCGACGCGAGGCGTGACCGAGCCGCCGCACGAGACACGGAGCCATTACCGCTTTCAAATGGGGGGGGGGTCCTGCAGCAACTCCCCCCTACGCGAGGCGTGACCGAGCCGCCGCACGAGACACGGAGCCATTACCGCTTTCAAATGGGGGGGGGGGTCCTGCAGCAACTCCCCCCACGCGAGGCGTGACCGAGCCGCCGCACGAGACACGGAGCCATTACCGCTTTCAAATGGGGGGGGGTCCTGCAGCAACTCCCCCCTACGCGAGGCGTGACCGAGCCGCCGCACGAGACACGGAGCCATTACCGGTTTCAAATGGGGGGGGGGGGTCCTGCAGCAACTCCCCCCTACGCGAGGCGTGACTGAGCCGCCGCACGAGACACGGAGCCATTACCGCTTTCAAATGGGGGGGGTCTGCAGCAACTCCCCCCTACGCGAGGCGTGACCGAGCCGCCGCACGAGACACGGAGCCATTACCGCTTTCAAATGGGGGGGGGTCCTGCAGCAACTCCCCCCTACGCGAGGCGTGACTGAGCCGCCGCACGAGACACGGAGCCATTACCGCTTTCAAATGGGGGGGGTCTGCAGCAACTCCCCCCTACGCGAGGCGTGACCGAGCCGCCGCACGAGACATGGAGCCATTACCGCTTTCAAATGGGAGGGGGTCCTGCAGCAACTCCCCCCGACGCGAGGCGTGACCGAGCCGCCGCACGAGACACGGAGCCATTACCGGTTCTCTTTCTCCTCTATGTACTCGTGGTCGCTGACTTCTGGCATCTGCACTACGCTGACACGCACGGGGTGGGCACTTTGAAGGAGTCGGCGCACTTCCTGCACCCTCAGGTCCTCACTCCAGATCAGCGACATCACTTCCTGATTCATATCGTTCATCCCATCGTCCTCCTCCTCTGCCTCCGCTCCCGAAGGCCCATCGGACGAGAGCACCTGGGCCACAGACTGGGGGGGGAACAGATGGGGGGTCATTTCTGAACAGGCCGCTCAAGGAGCCAACAAGACACTCGCCCTGTAACCCCCGGTCTGAGGGGCCGCGGGAGCGAGGCGCTCGGAGAACAGCGCGCCCACACATCCCTGGGACCTCTAGACTTGGATCAACTCCAGCCATCCACACGGACAGGGTCAGCCCCTCCCAACGAGGAGAGAAAACGGTTCCTGTGGCCTCCAAGGCGAAGCCAGGGAAGTTCAATGACTAACCCCTAGGGCAGTGGTCACCACCCAGTCGATCGGGATCTACCGGGAGATCTTGGAGCCTCTGACCGGGGATCCCGACTGCTTTGGCCAAGAGGCTGCCAAGTGCTGGCACTTCAGCTGCCCCTCCCGCCTCTCCTGCCCTTTGCCTTGGAGCTGCCTTTCCCCGGGAGCCTCCTGCACGCTGTGCAGGGCAGGGAGAGGAGGGGGTGATGTCAGGACGCCCCCTCACATCCTGTATCTCATCTCCACAGAATGGGGGGGCAGATAACGGCTTGGAGTGGAGGGGGTTCACTGGCTGCTTTAGGGAGTGGTGCAGGAGCAGCGTAGGGGTCAGTCTGCCTTAGCCCCACTGCACCCCCACCCAGGAGCCACCTGAGGTCAGCAGTGTCCAGCTGGAGCCAGCTCCGATCCCCTGCCCCAGTCGTGAACCCCTCCTGCACCTCAAACTCCTGCCCTACCCTGAGCCCTCTGGATCCAAACTCCCTTACACCGCCTGTACCCTGAACCCCTCCTGCACTCCAAACCCCTGCCCTACCCTGAGCCCTCTGGATCCAAACTCCCTTACACCGCCTGTACCCTGAACCCCTCCTGCACCCCAAACCCCTGCCCTACCCTGAGCCCTCTGGATCCAAACTCCCTTACACCGCCTGTACCCTGAACCCCTCCTGCACTCCAAACCCCCGCCCTACCCTGAGCCCTCTGGATCCAAACTCCCTTACACTGCCTGTACCCTGAACCCCTCCTGCACCCCAAACCCCTGCCCTACCCTGAGCCCTCTGGATCCAAACTCCCTTACACCGCCTGTACCCTGAACCCCTCCTGCACTCCAAACCCCCGCCCTACCCTGAGCCCTCTGGATCCAAACTCCCTTACACCGCCTGTACCCTGAACCCCTCCTGCACCCCAAACCCCTGCCCTACCCTGAGCCCTCTGGATCCAAACTCCCTTACACCGCCTGTACCCTGAACCCCTCCTGCACTCCAAACCCCCGCCCTACCCTGAGCCCTCTGGATCCAAACTCCCTTACACTGCCTGTACCCTGAACCCCTCCTGCACCCCAAACCCCTGCCCTACCCTGAGCCCTCTGGATCCAAACTCCCTTACACCGCCTGTACCCTGAACCCCTCCTGCACTCCAAACCCCCGCCCTACCCTGAGCCCTCTGGATCCAAACTCCCTTACACCGCCTGTACCCTGAACCCCTCCTGCACCCCAAACTCCTGCCCTACCCTGAGCCCTCTGGACCCAAACTCCCTTACACCGCCTGTACCCTGAACCCCTCCTGCACCCCAAACTCCTGCCCTACCCTGAGCCCTCTGGACCCAAACTCCCTTACACCGCCTGTACCCCAAACCCCCGCCCTACCCTGAGCCCTCTGGATCCAAACTCCCTTACACCGCCTGTACCCCAAACCCCTGTCCTACCCTGAGCCCTCTGGATCCAAACTCCCTTACACCGCCTGTACCCTGAACCCCTCCTGCACTCCAAACCCCCGCCCTACCCTGAGCCCTCTGGACCCAAACTCCCTTACACCGCCTGTACCCTGAACCCCTCCTGCACTCCAAACCCCCGCCCTACCCTGAGCCCTCTGGATCCAAACTCCCTTACACCGCCTGTACCCTGAACCCCTCCTGCACTCCAAACCCCCGCCCTACCCTGAGCCCTCTGGACCCAAACTCCCTTACACCGCCTGTACCCTGAACCCCTCCTGCACTCCAAACCCCCGCCCTACCCTGAGCCCTCTGGATCCAAACTCCCTTACACCGCCTGTACCCTGAACCCCTCCTGCACGCCAAACCCCCGCCCTACCCTGAGCCCTCTGGATCCAAACTCCCTTACACCGCCTGTACCCTGAACCCCTCCTGCACGCCAAACCTCTGCCCTACCCTGAGCCCTCTGGGCAGTGTATTAGTAGCAACAGAGCTGACTTGAATGGGGCCTGCGTGTCGTGTCGTCTTGCCTTCATCATTGTATTCATGCCCGTCAGTGCAAAAGAAGCTATTTGCATATATATACACAACCACACTTCAGTGGCGGTCCTCGGCATGGGCTGTATCACTGTGGCCCCTGGGGCTTCCAAAGTTGAGTAGCCCTGATCTAATGGGCTGCGGCTCCCGCCCCGAGCTGCCTAAAAGTTTGTATGATCCAATATCAGAAAGGATCGTTAACCATCACAGTTCCCAGCACATGCTGGTACCAGTAAACATACCGGCGATGAACGAAAAACAAACCGATTTCACTAAGTTCAGACCTGATAGCACCACCCCACTCGCCAGTGCCTCCTTTGAAAGAGGAAACTCCACCCTGCCCCTCTGAAAGAGGAGAAGCAATCTGGCTTGGGTAGAGCACTTTCTCCTTTTAAGGTAACGTTTAGGACAACGCCTCCCAAGCCCAGGGACACGAGGCAGCTGCCACAAATCTCACTGGGGTGAAAAGGTCGCCGGGGAGAGGTAAAATGAGTCTTTAATGAATGGTGGCCCAGTACGGGAGGCTTGTGAATTGCTCCTTTTCATTCAGAAGAAAACCTCGGAGTTGTGTCACACACACGGGCGCTGCTGTGAGGCAGCTGGGTAAAGGCAAAGCTGCTTCTTAGCGGGCACTAAACAGCTGGTGGGGAAGGGCCTTTGCCGGGCGCGCAGAGAGGAGCGAGCGCTCGCTCTCTGTGGCGTCTCAGCGCAATGCACACTCTCGACGTCAGGGCTGGGCACGAGGACCCCTTCGTTCTAGTGTGTGGTCCTGGGCTGGCGACACCCCCGGAAGGGGCGGGGCTGGGGACTAGCCTCCCCCCGGAGTTGTCTGGGGAGAGAGGCTTTGAATTGAAAACACAACAAAGGGCTCCTCGCGGCTCCCGGCCCCGCCGCTACCCGCGCTGCCTGCCAGCCGCCTGGGTTGATGTGGTTATTTAAAGGGCTCGTGGCTCCAGCACCTGCCGGGGTAGAGCCGCGAGTGGGAACCGTGAGCCACTGAACGAGGATCCTGCTGCCAGAGCCACCGCCTGGAAAAATCGGTGGCACAGGCAGCAGGCTAGAAATAGAAAGCAGCCAGCTGCAGCCCATGGGCCGGATCCAAGTGTCAGGCAGGCCAGATCCAACTCCCAGGCCGCACCTGGCATGCTCTCAAGCTAGCAAGCAATATTTCGTCTTGGTACAAAGGCCCCGAAAGAAGGCACCCATGGACAGTCAACCTGAGAGGCCCTGGTGACTCCAGCTTTCAGATGACTTTTTTTTTTAAGGCACGCTCTAGGGTTTACAGAACAGAAAAACCCTTAAGGGCGAAAGAAGAAAAACATGTAGAAAAACATCCAGCGTGCTTCTGAAAGCGTGTCAGATTTCCCACAATGAACAGGAAGAGTGCGCTCATGTCAAGCCAAAAGAGTCAGAGAAGGAAATACCTGGCTTCCTGTGCTCTCGTGTAACTGTTTCGCTGCCACACGCCGAGGGCAGAGCATGGAGACTTGGGACCTGAGAAAGTCACAGCTTTGCAACGCAGCAGCAGTGACAGAGGAAATTCTAGTCACTCCGTAGGTAAAACTCCGCTGAGATTTGTACTTAAGGGAGGATTGAAACCCATCTGGTTTACACTCGATTTAATCTACATATTTAAACACACTCCCACGCTGTCTGGTGCCGGTAGAATTTTCTGGTAAAAACACTGACTGTTTGTAAACCACACGCCGCCCGGGCTCACCAATCTAGAGTCCTATATACCATCTCTCCTACACAAAACGAGCGGTTTTGGCCAGCTCGGAAGTCAAAAGAGACTAGCCCAACTTTCTAAGCATTTAGAAAGCATGCGGAGCAGGCAGGGTGATACTGATATCTGTCTTTCGGAAGTCCCCCGTTATGTCGATACTCACAGATTTGCCCTTTGCCAGGTTCCCTTCGCATGCCTGTTTGGAAAGATCTTGACGCCCAATCAAGAGACAGACAGCTTCCGGCCAATCAGAGGCAGGCTGCTCTCGGCAGTGATATATGGCATCTCTGATAGGAAGCGCGACCCCAAAGGGGAGAGACTCCAGATCTCTTAAGGTGAAACCTTAAAATGAGAGGAACAACCTTATAAGGGTTTTTAAAAAGGCATCATCCTGAAACTGGCCAAAGTGACTGTCAAACATCAGACTGTGACATGGGGTTACTGTCAGCGTGCAAAATGGTAAAAGCTTTTCTTACCTACACTAGTCATCCAGACAACCAGCTTTTCCGCAAGGCTGGAAACAGACGTGCTTTGTCTGAAACTATACCTACAAAAAAACGGGAAAGCAGACCCTTGTGACTCAGAAACAGCAGTATCACAGCGCAAGTGCAGAATTCATCAATGTTCGAGTTACCGATCGTCATCTTGTTCTGTTGGCTGTTTTCGTTGCCCTGAAACAGAAAAACAAGTTGTCTTGTTGCCAGGTGACTGTAGGAACAATGGGAACTGGTGTCTACAGGCCAATACCCAGGCCACCCGACAGCCTCTTCCAGCCCATTGTACCTGGAGTTATCCTGAACAAATAATGCGAGGCTTCGTCCGAAACGGCGCTCTCATCACCCAGCACGTACAGCGCGACACTCTGTGTGCGGGAAAGAAACGACATTATTGAACACGTTGCCAAGGACCAGACCAATCACTGTCCGTGGAAGCCAGCAGCGAGAAATACACTGCTAATGACGGCACGCAGAACCTCAGCTCCTTATGAAGACGAGTAGCAACTCCCCAATTGAGAGGGCACCGAAATTTTCCCTGGCGCTACGTCTACACTGGCAACTGAACGACAGAAACGTTGTTGCTGAGAGGTGTCACATGACACACACTCTCTTATGAAAGACAAAAGTAATGCCGACAACAGCTCTTTGCTGGCAGGAGAACTTTCCTGCCACAAAGCTAATGCTGTTAGTTGGGAGGGAAGAATTCTGTCGGCAAAAGAGATGCCAAAGCAGCTACACTGCCTGACTTCCCGGGACCCGGCTGTAGCGACCCCGCTGTGTTGCTAAGAGCTGTGTAGTGTAGACAAAGCCTTGGAGGACTCAACACTCTCAGTTTTACACATTAATGGCAGGTTTTAACCTCCACGTCTGGCAAAGCATCTCTTACAAAGACAGCTGGATCTTCCAGGGTGTGTTTTCAAAGAAACGCTTATCGGAAATGCTCCCCTTTGGAATTTTTGCCCTGCACCTCTCACATTTCAAACACCAGCCTTCTAGCTCCTGCAACCCCTCACCCCCTCCCCCAGCAGGTCAGTCACTGGCCACTTTGCCAACACGCTGAACACAGTTATTCCTCAGTTAACAAGACCCTCCTGGCATTTCGCCCTGGCTAGCCAGGGACCTGCTCTCCTCCAGTAGCCGCCTCCACTGCCAGACGCTGCAGCCTCGCAAGAGGCAACCTTCCCTCCCAAAAGAGTCTGGTTTTCATCGAGAGCGCCTGGCCAGCCGAAAGCCCGAGTCCACCCAGAGGCTCTGCACATGCTGCTGGTGGGGCAGAGAGCCTGGGGAGGCAGACGGGAAGCCAGAGCTAGGCACTGACTGGATGTGAGGGGCCGGCAGGCAGCCAGGGGCTTATGCAGACGGGGTTTACTGGAAGCAAGGGGGCTTGCAGGCCGAGAGCTCTTGGTGCTGGGCTGGCCGCGCCTGCTGGGCGCCCTTGGTGCAGCTGCCTCACCTTCCCACATCACGTCCCAGGGCATTATCCCGTACTGCCCTTCCAAACAAGGACACCCCCCCGCAGTCAGGCACACCAGTCACACAAACCCGGAGCCCAGCATGGGCAGGCAAGCGCTTGCAGCATCGACACCTCCCTCCTGATCTGCCGTGCAAGGCCTGCGGCCAGGCGGGTACCTACCAGCACCACCAGCTTGCTCCTCTCGCAGACCCCGGGGAGGTACGGGTACGGCAGGGCTCCTTCCCCCTTCAAGCAGGAGCTCAGCCACTGAAAGATGCTGGGAGGCTCCGCAGAAAAAAACGAGGGATGGTGCATGAACCCTGTTTGGGCTTAATCAGACGAGCAGGCGTCACACGGGGCACACGAGAAACAAAGGCACTGGGGCGGTGACGCCAGCCCGAAAGCACAGGCCAAAGGCCACCGCGCTCTGCCGCTAGTTCTTCAGCAAGCGGGCGCGAGGGGCTAAACATTCCCCCCGACCACTCTGCTTCTGTACGCTCCGGGGTCTGCTCAGGAAGTTCCACACTTCAAGGATAAGCCTTTCGAAAAACCACGTCCTCTCTGCAGTCCAAGACCCCAGGGCATGGGACGGTTTCTCACACAGCGGAGCTGGAGAAGCACCGTCCTGCAAGCAGCTTCTAGGACTCGCTTTGCTAAGAGAGGACAACCCCACTGGGCTTCCCCCGCCTTTCCTCTTTGCCAACGCCGGCTAGACGGTTCAAAAGCCCCTTCTTAGCCAGTCAGCAGCTTCTCTTGCGAAAGGGCCGTCTCACCAGCTGGGGGGCGAGGTTGGGCAGCCAGAAGTGCCCCTGATTTAAAACCCCCCAACAAAATATTGTTTCCAGGAGGGGCGCAGTGCCAGCTCAACGGATTGTAGGCCTGGAGCCAGAGAACAGGCGCAGAACGGGCTCCTCCGCCCTCCCAGCCAACACCCCTCAGCCTGTCCCTGAAAGGACAATTTCTAAGGATGAGCGGGTCACTGGGTCCCAAGTCTCTGAGCCTCTGCGAGCCCCCAAGGTGCCGGTGTCGGCTGCGACAGCGTTCGCTGTGGGCACTGGGCCGACACCAGCAGCCCTCAAACGGTTCGAATTTCAACTGGCTGCCACGCTGTGTCCGGCACAAACCCGGAACAGACGGGCTGGGCCAGCAACCCCCGGCAGGGAGCAAACAAGGGACAAGGCCATCAGACCGCTTGCCATCGTGTCCCGCTCCCGTCGCTCTGCCCAGCTCTGATTCCCAGCTCGCACCTGACCCCCCCACTGCGCCTTCTGCCTTTTACCTGTGGGTGGCTCTTGATCCACGTAAAAGGCAGAGCCGCAGCGGGGTTAGCTTGCGGGACCGGGCGCCAGCCCCACCGCGGCTCTGCAGTTTCCCCCTTATCGACCCATCGAGCAGCCGACGGGAATTCCGCCAACCACTCGACTGGCGGATCGAGCGCCCCGCGACTGCGCCGCGCTGGCCGGGAACTCACCGTGGTCGATGAGGCACGTCTGCCGGGGGCTCTGTGCCAGCGCGGGATACTCCCGGAAGTAATATCCACGTAGGCGTCGAGCTGCAAGTCCCTACGGGCGAGACAGAGCAGCCGTTGCCTGGGCCGCGAGGGGCGAGCTGCCGCCGGGCGCGGGCGGATGGCCTAGGCTGGGGCTTTTCCTACCGACCCGGCGCCCAGGCTCTCTCTCCCCTCCCCACGCCAGCTTGTGAGGTCAGGCTGTGGGCCGCGGGAGTCAGTGCCCACAGACTGACAACAGCACACCCAGGCCCAGGGCAGAGCAGTCGATGGGCCGCCCCGCACAGACAGGGTCTGCCTGGCACTGGGCGGGAGGGGGGTCGGGCTCTGGGAGGAGGAGCAATGACAGGGGGTTGGGTACAGGAGAGAGTCAGGCTCTGGGAGAGGGTGTGAAGGTCGTGCTCTGGGCGGGAGGAGTGCAGGAGGGGGCCGGGCTCTGGGAGGGGGTTTGGGGGCGGGAGGGGGTCGGGCTCTGGGAGGGGGGCAGAAGGGGGTTGGGTACAGGAGAGAGTCAGGCTCTGGGAGAGGGTGTGAAGGTCGTGCTCTGGGCGGGAGGAGTGCAGGAGGGGGCCGGGCTCTGGGAGGGGGCTTGGGGGCGGGAGGGGGTCGGGCTCTGGGAGGGGGGCAGAAGGGGGTTGGGTACAGGAGAGAGTCAGGCTCTGGGAGAGGGTGTGAAGGTCGTGCTCTGGGCGGGAGGAGTGCAGGAGGGGGCCGCGCTCTGGGAGGGGGCTTGGGGGCGGGAGGGGGTCGGGCTCTGGGAGGGGGGCAGAAGGGGGTTGGGTACAGGAGAGAGTCAGGCTCTGGGAGAGGGTGTGAAGGTCGTGCTCTGGGCGGGAGGAGTGCAGGAGGGGGCCGCGCTCTGGGAGGGGGCTTGGGGGCGGGAGGGGGTCGGGCTCTGGGAGGGGGGCAGAAGGGGGTTGGGTACAGGAGAGAGTCAGGCTCTGGGAGAGGGTGTGAAGGTCGTGCTCTGGGCGGGAGGAGTGCAGGAGGGGGCCGGGCTCTGGGAGGGGGCTTGGGGGCGGGAGAGGGAAGGGCTCTGGGAGGGGGCGGGAGGAGGAGCAATGACAGGGGGTTGGGTACAGGAGAGAGTCAGGCTCTGGGAGAGGGTGTGAAGGTCGTGCTCTGGGCGGGAGGAGTGCAGGAGGGGGCCGCGCTCTGGGAGGGGGCTTGGGGGCGGGAGGGGGAAGGGGGAAGGGCTCTGGGAGGGGGCGGGAGGGGGTGTGGGAGGTCAGGCTCTGGGAGGGGGGAGTCAGGCTCTGGGAGAGGGTGTGAAGGTCGTGCTCTGGGCGGGAGGAGTGCAGGAGGGGGCCGGGCTCTGGGAGGGGGCTTGGGGGGCGGGAGGGGGAAGGGCTCTGGGAGGGGGCGGGAGGGGGTGTGGGAGGTCAGGCTCTGGGAGAGGGTGTGAAGGTCGTGCTCTGGGCGGGAGGAGTGCAGGAGGGGGCCGCGCTCTGGGAGGGGGCTTGGGGGCGGGAGGGGGAAGGGCTCTGGGAGGGGGCGGGAGGGGGTGTGGGAGGTCAGGCTCTGGGAGAGGGTGTGAAGGTCGTGCTCTGGGCGGGAGGGAGTGCAGGAGGGGGCCGCGCTCTGGGAGGGGGTTTGGGGGCGGGAGGGGGAAGGGGGAAGGGCTCTGGGAGGGGGCGGGAGGGGGAAGGGGGAAGGGCTCTGGGAGGGGGCGGGAGGAGGAGCAATGACAGGGGGTTGGGTACAGGAGAGAGTCAGGCTCTGGGAGAGGGTGTGAAGGTCGTGCTCTGGGCAGGAGGAGTGCAGGAGGGGGCCGGGCTCTGGGAGGAGGTTTGGGGGCGGGAGGGGAAAGGGCTCTGGGAGGGGGGCAGAAGGGGGTTGGGTACAGGAGAGAGTCAGGCTCTGGGAGAGGGTGTGAAGGTCGTGCTCTGGGCGGGAGGAGTGCAGGAGGGGGGCCGCGCTCTGGGAGGGGGCTTGGGGGGCGGGAGGGGGAAGGGCTCTGGGAGGGGGGCGGGAGGGGGTGTGGGAGGTCAGGCTCTGGGAGAGGGTGTGAAGGTCGTGCTCTGGGCGGGAGGAGTGCAGGAGGGGGCCGCGCTCTGGGAGGGGGTTTGGGGGCGGGAGGGGGAAGGGGGAAGGGCTCTGGGAGGGGGCGGGAGGGGGAAGGGGGAAGGGCTCTGGGAGGGGGCGGGAGGAGGAGCAATGACAGGGGGTTGGGTACAGGAGAGAGTCAGGCTCTGGGAGAGGGTGTGAAGGTCGTGCTCTGGGCGGGAGGAGTGCAGGAGGGGGCCGCGCTCTGGGAGGGGGTTTGGGGGCGGGAGGGGGAAGGGGGAAGGGCTCTGGGAGGGGGCGGGAGGGGGAAGGGGGAAGGGCTCTGGGAGGGGGCGGGAGGAGGAGCAATGACAGGGGGTTGGGTACAGGAGAGAGTCAGGCTCTGGGAGAGGGTGTGAAGGTCGTGCTCTGGGCGGGAGGAGTGCAGGAGGGGGAAGGGCTCTGGGAGGGGACGGGAGGGGGTGTGGGAGGTCAGGCTCTGGGAGGGGGAGGGAGGGGTGTGGGAGGTCAGGCTCTGGGAGGGGGGAGTCAGGCTCCGTGCTGGGACAAGGGAAACGATCGTTTCCCAACGGGCGCTTCCAGTGAGCAGACAGAGCGGTCAAGGCGCCGGGGCTGGAAGCTCAGGCTGGACGGCCCCACCCTGGGAACCAGCCCGAGTCACCGGGGGGGGAGGGGAGGCGCTCAGTCCCTGCCGTAGAGGCGCGGTGTGGCCTGGGGCGGCGTGACCTGCTGGCGGTACCTTGCCAGCTGAACCAGCAGGACCACCAGGGCCCGGGTGCCTTCCCCCATCAGGCTATTCAGTTTCAGCTCCTCGTAGGTGAGATGAAGCACGTAGAAAACAGCCGGGATGTGGGTGAAGAGGAGGGTTGAGGAATCCAAGGTGAGGCTGGGGGGAAAGTCGTCTTTGGGAAACGAAGTGTCCACTGGGTCCAGTCGCAAAGCTCGGGCCAGAGGGTGGGACTCGAGGTTTCGGTGGTAGTCCGAGTGAAGCAGGTAGTCCCAGTCCTAGGGCACACCAAGAGAGACACTCCCTAAATACGCCCCCTCGCTCAGAGCCCTGCACAGAGATTTATTTCATTCAGTGACGTGGGGGGTATAAAAAGAGCAATTTACAAGGGCTGAAGCGACCTGACCTCTAGCGAACGGGCCCGTCATTAGCTCTCTAAGCTACTTGGAGAAAGGATCCCGCACGCTGGGATCTCGGGGCCCTGCAGCCGGCTGCCTTGGCTATTTATTACAAAAGGTACTAACAGCTCGCTGGCTCGATCATCCACTGCCCAGGGACCCTGGGGACGGGGAGTGCGTGTAGTCTAGAGCATTAACCTAGACGCTTCTGATTATCGGTTAGGCGACTCCACTGTCACATCCCGCAGTAGGGCGTTGTCCAAGTGCACAGAACAAACGACAGGATTGGGGCCTGGATGCTCCTTAGCACGTTTTCCTTCCCCGCTGGAAGAGGCCCGGGACGCCTCGCGTGAGGATCAAACAGCAATAAGGCAGCTGAGGCGTTAGGCCGGATAGAACTTCTGCTTCTCTCCCCGCAGGAACCGGGAGCAGGAACCCCCCCCCCCCAGTCTGTGCCGGGAACGAGCTGCAGAATTGTGTACTGCTGGCCTGTTCCAATGTACAGCACGGGCAGGGACGGGACAGGCTAACGGGGCAGAGCGCCGGGGGAAGCTCTTGGGAGGAACAGTTGAGCTTTGCTGCTGGAGCGAAGTACAAATCAATATCATGGAATCCTAGAACCCCAGGGCTGCAGACCTCAGGAGGTCAGTGAGTCCAGCCCCTGCCCAAGGCAGGACCAACCCCAACTCAATCAGCCCAGCCAGGGCTTGGTCAAGCCGGGACTTGAAAACCTCTAGGGATGGAGATTCCGCCCCTCCCTAGGGAACCCGGCCCAGCACTCTCTCACCTCCCTAGGGAAAGAGTTTTTCCTAATATCCAACCAAGACCTCCCCCACTGCAACTTGATCCCATTGCTCCTTGTTCTGCCACCTGCCCCACTGAGAACAGCCTCTCGCCAGCCTCGAACATGAAGTACAGGTTGAACCTCTCTAGTCCGGCACCCTCCGGACCTGGCCAGTGCTGAACTAGAGAGTTTGCCAGACCACAGGAGGTCAGTATTATCTAGCAGCATGACCAACACTTCCACTGCTTGCTGGGCTCTCAGAAGACACAGAGGGGTAAATTAGAGCCAAATCACAGCCCAGAACACTGAGAGCCAGGACTGGTGGCTGTAAACAAACTTTATGAGACCACAGGGAACTTGGCCACGCCCATGACAAGTGGACATCCGGCTCACTCAAACCCTGCTGGACCATGGAGGTTGCAGGACCAGACAGAGCCGGACTAGAGAGGGTCAACCTGTGCTATTTATATATTGGTACAGATGAGAAGATTCACCACAGTCAGGGGCACACTGTGAAGACAGGGCACAGACAGCAGATGACGGTGCATCCCACAAGGACCGACAGCCCCACGCAAACCCAGTTGAAAGTAGTCAGCTTGCTTCCTCTGATCTGCCTACATTTTAAATGTGGGATCTTTCACTCAGTGAGTAACCTGCTTTGATTTTTAGCAAAGGCTGGCTCCATCTCTTACTTCGTCTGATCCTGCCTCCGAAGGTCGAGCCTTCTTGGGAGCAATGACAGGGGAAAGGGAGCCTTCAAAATCAAGCTGCAAGAAGTAAAGATGCAAAATTAGCTATTGTGAAACCTTGACATTACATCCATGAATCAGCAACAAGAACGAAAAGTGAAATATAACGTGTGCACCAACGTTTTGGGAGGTTTGGCACAGCGTTAAAAATTGCTTCCATTACTTTAAAAATCAGGTTCAACAAAGAAGGGAAACCAATTATCTGTGTATAGAAGCCACAAGTGCATTTGGTTTGTGAATTTCACATTCAGGCTGGCTGATATTTAGTGGGTTTTTTGGGGGAAAGAAATGCTAATATTTGTGCTGGGCTAACACTGCAAATGCATTTCAATGGACTTTGTTTCAGCAGTGTGCCACCCTGGAGTTTGCTTTCTGTGAATCTACTAGCAAATGAATGTTCTGGCATGTCGCTGACACAGAAAACCGAGCGACGGCTCCATAGTATTGCAAGTTTCCACACTGCAGAGCCGGTTCTTAAAGGTGCACGCGTCCACTTGGAGAACGGACCTATAAAGTGTCCCTGTGTGTTCTATCAAAGCAGCATGAACGTTAACTGCTCACAGCTGAGAATGATCCCGCTTCAAGAGCAGGGGGCTCAGAGGTGAAAGGGAACATGTCATCCTGGGACGGTTGTTTCTATGCGGCCCAGATATTATGGTGATGGGCACTTAATAAACGGCGCAGGCACGCTGAGTCGAGTAAGAATGTGCATCTATTTACCAAAAAGATACATTTGGAAAAGCGGCCAGCGTAACTCAGAGATGCTTTATTTAAAACCGGCTCAGGCATGCTGCTGTGAACTGACTGTATTTGGATAGACATCTTGGATGCTGTGAAATGATGAATTAGGCAAACAATGAGCTGGTATTAATACGACGTCCAGAAAACAAACCAGGACGTGGCGAGTGTACTTACATTACGTGTCCACGCCAAGCGGTCCGTATTGTAACCCATCATATTCATGAGGCAGGTGACAAATAAACTCCACTCGGAGTGGTAACTTGGTCCTCCAGGGGCATTGTAGGCATTGTACCACTTGACAAGCATCTGCACGGCTACCTCTCTGGGCAGGATAGACTTAATTCCTTGTAAGCACCTTTTCACTGTTGGGGGCGGTGAAAAACGTTAGACTAGTTGGTCCCATCCACGCTCATGCAATGGCGCCAAGCCCATGACTCCACGACTACGGCTGTAAACCCATGTTCGAGCTCTACTTTTGGCCCTCTGTCTAAAGGAACTCTAGACAGTTCCCCCCATCTATGGGCCTGGAAATTCCCATGTGTCATTGCAAGCCAAAGGAAAACTGGCTTTGTAGCCTCTGTTCAGCTTCAGAAAACTGGAAATGTCATCCTTTTTCGTTCATTCCTAAAGCCGTGTTAAGAGACCAAATTTCTCACGATCTTACTCCTTAAATAACAGTGCACACACTTTTGTAGGCCAGTTTGTTTCCGTTCCCAGGGAATACTATTGGTTATGCATCACTGAACCTACAGAGCATAGCTAGCTATAAGCCAGCAAGTCTGTCGCTGATCACATAAAGGGTACGTCTACGCTGCACGGCGATTTCAAAAGAAACCATTCCAAAACGGCTTATTTCGAAATAGCACGTCTACACTATGAGTCTGAGGCCGGCTTCCCTAATGTAGAGGCGCTATCTCGATTTAGCACCCCAGGAGGCACTGGGGAGGAATACCTTAGAACAGCCCTGAGGAGGGGCTATTTCCAAATAGCAGCAGTGGAGCAGCTCAAAAGAGCTATTTCGGGAGAGGTGTTATTCCTCGTAGAATGAGGTTTACAGATTTCGGAATAAGCCGTCCGGTATTTCGAAATTATTTCAAAAGAACAGAATGGCTGTGGAGACGCTCACATTGTTATCTCGAAATAACAGTGCAGTGTAGACGCACCCAAACGTACAACATTAGGTGCCACATCATCATGGCCCGATCGCCGCACTGCAGAGCGGTAGAATGAAGAGTGCAGTTGTGTTTTATGCACTGGATCCTGTCCCTTACCTAGCTCCGAGGTGGCGATTTCAGGCATGGTAATCCTAACCATCGAGCTATTGCTGAGTTCCTGTAAAAAAAAAAAAACCTGAAGTCAAATTCCGAGGGGCATTTCTGGAAAAAGCAAGATCACGCCCCGCCTCTAGAGTATGTTTTATACACCACCGAGCTGTTTGCTAAGTTTGAGACTTGCGAGGTGTGGGGGAGAGCCGTTGGCTTAAAGGTGCTCAAATTCCTGTAAGTGGTAAGAGGTAGTTTTCAGAAAGAGGACACGCTCTAGGGTAAGGGAGTGCCCGTAGCATAGGGAAGTGCAGCGTCTGGCTGCGAGGTAGAAACGCTTCAGAGAGCGTGCCACACAGGAGGGACGAGGGCTGATTATACTTGGTTTGGCCCATTTAATAGACTCCTACAATGAGAAGGGACCTCGAGAGGTCATCGAGTCCAGTCCCCCGCCCTCCCGGCAGGACCAAGTACCGTCTAGATCATTGTTCAAACAATCCTCGGAAAAAACCTACCAGAGTTACTCTGTTGTGAACAGGGTCTCGCACAGAGTGAATGAAAGTTCCGAGCTGCTGGAAAGTACAATCCTCGATGTACGTGGAATCATGAAGTTTGGAAGAATCCCTCAGCTCTGGAACCGGAGACAGCAGCACCCCCTGCCAAGGGACAAAGCGACCGGTCAAAGCTGAAATCGGGGGTGGGTGGGTGAACAGGCCTGGGCGCGTGAACAGGCCTGGGCGCAGGATATTCTGAAATCAATCCTCATTCTTCAATGTTAGGGATTCCAGAAAGACACTAATGAGTAAGTGTGATGCCGGGAGACCAGGTACCATCTCGTGCCCAAGCCACGACCAACACAATCAGCCGTGACACACTGCAATCAGTCTGGCTCCTGTATGTGAGAAGTGGTAAAACCAGTGCAGGTTGAACCTCACTAGCCCCGCACCCTCGGGACCTGACCGGAGCTGAACCGAAGAATTTGCCAGACCACAGGAGGTCAGTATTGTCTAGCCGCATGACCAACACTTCCACTGCTCACTGGGTTCTTAGAAGACACGGAGGGAGCCCAATCACAGCCCAGAACATGGAGAGCCGAGTCTGGTGTCTGAAAACAGACTTTATGGGACCACGGGAAGCTTGGCCACCCCCATAAGAAGTGGACGTTTGGCTCCCTCAACTGACGCCGGACCGTGGATGTTGCCGGACCGGAGAGTGCCGGAGCGGAAAGGTTCAACCTGTATTAGAATTCTACGAATATGTTTAGTGTTAAGTTTTTATTGAATGCTAGTAAGTTGCTGCTGGCATCAATCTCACCTCTACCGTGTGTATCCCATTGTGTAGGGTAATCTGAGCGGCTGTACCGAGCCTCCATGACCGTAAATCTCTAGACCAGTGGTTCCCAACCTGTGGTCTGAGGACCCCTGGCGGTCTGTGACGGTACTGCAGGGGGTCAATGGAAAGTTTAAAAATAAGACTGGCTCACGACAATGGGCCGGATCCTTACTTTTCTTTTTCTTTCCTTACTTTTGCTTTTTTTTCTCCCCCAGTGAGGGGGGGTCTGTGAAATGTTAATAGATTGAAAAGGGGTCCATATGCTCGAAAAGGTTGGGAACCACTGCACTGGACAGGAGAGAGACATCAATGAGTGTGAAGGGCTGATCTTCAAAAGACGGGGTTACGCCCTTCCCAACAGGACAGAGTCATCCACAGCTGGACTATTGAGGGATGTTAAAGAGGGAAAAAGAAATCTGTTGTTCTGCTCTCCACCCGCACACCAGACCAAGAGTCACATACACGGACACGCCCCTCAGTGGAGTCTGCAGCTGAGAGCACGTGGAAGAAAGGGGATTCAACGAGCAAAAGAAACTATCCCCATGCACCCTGGACTCTGCCGGGAAATGTATTTCTAAGCACAAGCAAGAGATCCCCAGCTGCTTAGCCTGGCTAAAGAACAGACAGAGCTTGCTGATTGCGCTCCAGATGTTAATTCATTTGTGTCTCTCTCTCTACCTCGTACATAACGCTCTACAATCTGTTTCCTATGTAATAAATCTTGATGGAGCTTACTGTAGATCCGGCTACAAGCACTGACTTTGATGTGGATCTACACTGCAACTGAGCTGGGGCTTGGGAACTGGTCCTCTGAGATTGGGAGTAACCTAAATACAGCCGTGATCCTTGGCATAAAGGACCACCTAACCCAGCGGTTCCCAGCCACCGGTCTGCGGACCACTGCCTGCCAGGCCACGCCCCCAGCAGCAAATAAGCCCCCGCCCCCGGTGGGGTTCCCCACGCAGCAGCAAGGTGAGTGGCCCGGGGCAACCGGGTATGCTGAGGCAGCCTCACCATGGCCGGGCCACGCGATGGGCAGCTGCAGCGCTCAGCTGGGGTCAAGCACTGTGCACAGCCCGGCTGCCACGGCGCTCGGCAGGGGCCCGGCACGGTGCAGGCTCCATGCAGGCTTCCTGCCGTGCAGAGAAGCGCTCTGCGCTCAGCTGGTGGCAGCAGCAGGGCTAGGTGAGGGGGGCGGGGCTAGTGCTGGAGGACTCTGGGGGGGCAGGGCTGGCACTGGGACAGGGCTAATAACTAGGGGATGGCACGGGGGGAACCCGGGGGATTGGGTGCAGTGGGGCTCTGGGAAGGAGGCTGGCACTGCGGCACTTGGGCAGGGGGCTGGCACTAGGAGACCCTGCGGTCAGCGGCTGGCACTGGGGGGCTGTGGAGAGGCGAGGAGCTGAGGGGCTTTTTGTGCCACACACCAGCAAACCCATTCACAAACTTTTGGCAGACCAGTAACATTGTATTTGCGTATTTGAATATTCATTATTTGCACAATGAGCATGCAAATATGCGAATAGCCCCCCAGAGATGTGTGAATGGGTTTGCCAGTCCCGGTATGAAGAAGGCTGGAACCGCTGAGCTAACGTCCGGGGAGCTCACCGGGTGAGGAATTCGAGCGGCGCACCCCAGGGCCGGCCTGGGCCTCCACACTGAGGCTGGTGCGGTGAGAGGGGCCTGTCTGCTATCTGGGTGGAGACAGCGGCGTACAGACCCCAGCTGCGTCGGGGTTTGTACCCTGCTTCCGGGGGGGGGGGCTCTCCTGCCCCTGGATCGCAGGCAGCGTTACGCTCGGCAGGGAGACGCGCGTTTCCACTGGCTGGCAGCCCAGAGACGTGCCCCTCCCCCGTCTCCTGTGCCCCTCCCCTCGTCTCCTGTGCCCCTCCCCCCGTCTCCTGTGCCCCTCCCCCCGTCTCCTGTGCCCCTCCCGCACAACGTGTCCCTCTCCCCGTCTCCTGTGCCCCTCCCAGTCTCCTGTGCCCCTCCCGCACAACGTGCCCCTCCCCCCGTCTCCTGTGCCCCTCCCGCACAACGTGCCCCTCCGTTCTGACAGACTGTCAGGCACATGCCCAATGGGGCAGAGGAGCCATCTCAGTGGGGGAGCCCGTCCCGGAGGGAGGCCTGGCAGCGCCCGGGGCAGAGAGCACAGGGGCTCTGAGCTGTAGGAAAGGGAAGGGGAGAAGCTGAGTAGCAAGAAGTCCCTGTGAGGAGCTGTCAGAAGCTCAGCAGAGCAGAGATCTTCTCTGGGCAGCCCAGTGGCTTCTCCCCTCGTCTCCACAGGCAGGAAGCCCAGGCCCTGCCCATGCTCGCTGGGCCGGGCGGTGCGGTAGGGGGCTTTTGTGTGTTGCTGCTGTGGGGAGGGAAGAGGGGGGTCAGTGGCGTGTGAGCTGGGGAGTTAAGGGGGAAAACACAACCACAGGCTCAATCTCTGTCCACGTCCCAGCAGCGGCCACGGTCGACCCTCCTGCCCCAGCTGTGGCCCTGTCTCCGCTCCAGCGTTCTGCTGGCAGGGATCTGTCGGTCGCGGCGCGGTCAGACCCACGCCGACAGAGCACTGGGGGCAAAACGGGGCAGCGGTTACTCAAGCAGAACTGCACTTTCCCCGGGAGAGCCTGCTTCACGGCACAGGGCAGGGAATGAGCAACACCCAAAAACGTGCACCAGGGCCTAGTCCAGCAGCATCATGGTTTGTGAGAAAACACGACAGCCTTTTTCAAGACAACCCTTTGCTTCTCTCACCTCCTCCAAGGGCCCCAGGTACTTGCTCAAAGGCTTGGAAGGAGTGCTCAGGCTGTCCAGAGGGGTGCTGGGCCGAGGCATTTGGTTCGACATTGTCAGCGACGGGGCGGGCAGCCCAGGAATGAAAACCTTCCCGACCTTTTTATGGAAAGGAATGGTTAGTTTGAACATGCAAACTGCCCTAGCGGGCATGCAGTCAGGTCAATGGGAGCAGCGATTATTAATACATCAAAGAACAAGGGTAAGAAAAATGGCTGAATTCAAACATCAAGAGATGAGAGAAAAGCCGTCGCATTTTAACTCTTTTTTCCCAAGCTTTGATGCCTCACAGTATTTGCCAATCCTACTTCTGTGTGTTTCCACACGCTTGTAGCATCAATGTAAAGCTATCGCAGTGTCAATTTTAAAAGTCGACTTTTCAACCGTATAAAAGTATCTACAGAAATCTGGGTTACACAGTTTCCAAATAAAGCAAAAAGCACAGTGTGTCTTTCTACGTAACTTAAAATAGCCCACCCTATTCTACCTGTAAAAATATAAAAAGCATGTACAGCTGACTTCTGCAAAGCAACAAGTGCTGCCATGTCAAACCCAGAGACACCTCACGAGAAAGACGGAAAGCTTCTTGCTTGGGAGAACTTCCGCTGATTTCGCACATTTGTAGGATTCTCTTTGTTCTTAATAACTAAAAAGCCGAACAAGAAAACCGCACATAAAGCAACATTATCTCCAGGGCAAACACTTTTCAAACTCTTCTGAGGTGCCAATGGCTCGAGAGCAACAATCCCAACAGAGTCTGCGGCCAATCGGAGAGCAACGCCTGCGATCCGTGGGATACCATCCCAGGGCCTGCCCACCTCCCTAGGAAGCTCATGACAGAGGTCTCCTGAGACGGCCTGACGCAGTTAGTGCTGAAGCAGCTTACTACACAGCAAACAGACTTGGCAGGACACTGGTAACGGAAGTTACAAGAGCCCCACTGTGACATAGGGAGTGTCAAGTGTATTCGACTTCGGCTACTAAGGGTTTTCACTCGATTGTACGATGGCACGTACCCGAACCACTCCAGTGTACAGCACTAAGTTTCCATTGCCTTCCAGAACCAGCAGCGTGTCAATGCTCTACAAAGATCAGAGAGGGAGTTAAAACTTCTTGTATTGGAGTGAACACTACATTCAGCCATGGAAAGTGACCAAGGACAGCAAGGTTCTCTACTTCACACACACACACGCGCGCACACACACACGCGCACACTCTTACCTCCACTGGGGCTGCATCTTTTGCCTGTATATTAGTTACAGACCCAAAGATCAACTGTGACTTATCGTTACTTTCTTGAAACTTTACACAGCTAAATATTATGGAGAGGAAAAAAAAAAGATTCAATCAAAAACATTATAGATCAGAAACTCTCTCCTACGTGATATTATGGAAGAGGGAGAGGATATTAAAACACGACGTCTGTATGGGAACTAACCATTTTCACTGCGGTATCCTTCCCTCTTTTAACACGCTATAACCTGGTTTACAGAATCTCTAACATGAGGAATGCTGGTTTTAACGCTGATAATTAAGTCATTCAAAATAATAATCTATGTTAAAGTACCCAGAATGCTTATAAAGTGACAGCGTGGGAAAAGCAAGCAGGCCACTGGAAATATATAATTTTTTATTTTCTTGTCCAAACTTGCGCCTGCTCTAGCTGCACACATGCATCAGGTTAAGGTAAAAGATTTCACTAGCTCTGGAGCGTGTCCACACAAGCCCGCCTCTCGCTAGTTATTTATTCAGCTCTAAGATCTATTCAGCAATTCAAACTACCCAGAAAACCCCACACGTGCTTACCGCAGCTGCAGCTGGGATTCCACTAAAAAGCACAAGAACTTCTGCCCACAAAGGTCGGTGGTAATAAATACTTTGGAGGCCTGGGAATTCTTCTCTCTGTCAATAATGAAACAGGGGCAGGGATCAGACCAGCGCTTTGGCTTCAGGGTCAGCGGACGTGTTCCTGAAGAGAATATTAAGCACAGCGAGCTGCGGGAAACAGCCAACCAGCGCATAGGATGAGCAGAGAGAGCCCCGCACCGGGCGTGGCCCTATTCTAGACAGTAACATGCCTGGATCCCAACCTGCCTGCTCCCTAGTTTTGGACACTCAGTGCCCAGGTTTTACAGGCCAACCCATGTGTCAGATTTTAGCCTCCTTTTCTGCCTAATTCCAACTACAGGCAACCTCGGGACCTGACCCGTTCTGAACCAGAGAACTTTCCAAACCACGGGAGGTCAATATTGTCCAGCAGCATGACCAACGCTTCCACTGCTTCCTGGGCTGGGGTAAGTTAGAGCTAACAAACCGCACAGGACACCGAGAGCCAGGCCTGGGGGCTGTAAACAAACTTCGTGGGACCACAGGAAACCTGGCTGCACCCATGCTAAGTGGACTCACTCAAATCCTGCCGGACTATGGATGTTTCTGGACCAGAGAGTGCCGGACTAGAGGGGTTGAACCTGTATGGCTCTAGTTAGGGGGTCTCCCTTTGGGTCCTGCAGCATCCTCCTTGAAGCGATTGGCACCGATTTCAATCACCGAATGCACGAGAACGTGTGTCGTGATCTCACGAGCTCCATTCGCTTTGGAGTCGAGCTGGCTGCGGGACGTTTGCACGACAACAACAAAGCACCGTGCTGACGAGGGAGGGAGGGAACTGCCCGGTCGGGCCAGCTTTCATGTCAATTGGCGCCTATGCGAAGGGGAGCGCTGCAGCCACCGTATCCTAGCAAACGCTGAGTCCCATGGGATGGAGCAAGCTCCCAGCCACCACAGGGAATGTAATCCCTGCAAGGAATGTAATCCCCTCCCGCCCACCCCCCACCCCGGTGGTGCTAGACATGCTAAAGCCGGAGCGGCCCTGTCCTGCCCCTCTTGCAGTAGGGCTGCACCAGCCCTGTAGACCCACATGCTCCCCTCTTGCAGAAGGTTCCAGCCCTGGGCTCATCCTGGCTGCAAAGATTCCAGCATCAGGAGTAGCTCCCCTCTGGGCAGCTCCCCCGACAGTCCGCCAAGCACACAGGCAGCAGCGCTCAATGCCAGCTGTGACACCCCTGTGCTTTCAGTTAATTTGGCACCCTCAGTAACGAGCTAGGAGAAAAGCAACCGGCGAACTGAATCACAGACGGGTCGGAGAGGTGCTGCCAACACCAGAGACAGCGAAATCATAGAAAGGTGCCAAGAGACTTCAGTTATGGGCCGGTACCAACACAACATGACGGCCCCTGGGGAGGGCTACTGCACACGCCGCCCCTTCGCCTTTGGCACAGTTGGCAGCAGCAGGGATTTGAAACTAGGCCTCCGTGCCTCAGGCAGGCAACAGGCATGCCTGCTCCACTGCCCAGAAGCCAGTCCGGATGTGGTGTTACCCTGCGGACAGCCCCCCCCACTCCACAGCACACGGCCACTCGAAGGTCTCGCAGCCAAGTCGCGATCAGACTCAACCCTGCTTTGCTCATGAAACCCACGGTAACAACCAGCCAGTGTCGACAGCTACAAGCTACTGAACGGATCAGATGTGCCCAAGTCCCATTTCAAAAGTGAGCTGGGCACTTGAGGTATGTGTTACCGTGGTAGGCAATACCCGGATCGGAACAGCTACACTGCAGGTAAAGAATCCCTTAGCCCAAGTTAGCCCACACCGGCCAGCATACAAATCCTTTGGAGCCAGACTTTCACTGAGCCTTAGTCTCCAATTAGTCTCCTATGTCATTTTTGACAGAGGGACTTAGGCCTTTTCTACACTAAAAGGAAGACTGCTGCTGCCACGATCGATCTTCCGGAGTTCAATTTAGCGAGTCTAGTTAAGACTCACTAAATCAAACTCAGAGCGCACCCCAGCTGGTGTCCTGTGCTCTTGATCTTGCCACAGGAAGATGGCGAGAGTGTTTGCTCTCACTGACCTCCTGCTGAGGGGATGCCGCCAAGCCGACTCCAGCTACGTATTCTATGTAGCTGGAGTTGCTGCCAGGTCTAGTGTAGACCTGGCCTTAGGCAGTTTTGAAAAACTTACCCAGCAATACTGGGTCTCCTGCAGTACTTTTGTTCTAAGAGGCAATGGCTTGCAAAGAGTTTGTACTGGGGGCAACTTCACTTCTAGTCTTTGCTAGTGGAAACCCAGGTCTCTGTAACCCAAACACAAGCTTCCAAACCTCATGGTCATGGCGGTTTCTGTCCACAGATGGTCTATGCACAGCTCTGGAACAATGGGCTCCGTTTCTGGAGCGAGGAAGGACTCGCTGGAAGCGCTGGCTGGAGAGTGGCTAACGCTGTGCCTCCGTGGCGACTGGGTGTTACTGGAGAAGGTGAATCTCTGCCCTCCGGAGAAAGAGTGCACCCCCAAGGCAGGAGAATGGGAACGGCTGCAAAGAAAGGCAGGGGCCATTACGGACAAGCTGAGACGTGGACAGCAGAACCCTCTTCTCCCAGGGCAGCAGGGAGCGGACACTAGCACCGGGCTCTCAGCGCTGCTAATTCACCAGCCCGTGCTCACAGGGACACGCCAGCCCTCCGCACAGTTGGCTAAATACGTCTGGCGGAGGCTTCAGGAGGAGGGGAGAAAGAGAAGGGGAAAAATCAAAAATAACTCCCCCACACTCCACAATGCCCACTCCTGTTCTGCGGAAAGCTAGTCCCAGCCAGCCAGGGCATTCCCGATGTCCTGTTTAGGCGACAAGCTCTGTCTTGAGCCAGGACTGATCGAAAGTACAAACCGCTGATTCCTGAAGGAAATAAAGCTCTCGGGGGCCTCCAAAGGGCGTCCTAGGAGCAAGACAATGAAGTGCGCAGGGGCTGAGGTTTTGCCGCAGACTGGCTACTGAAGGCCATTTGCAGGCAGGGAGAGGACGGAATGATCTACGTGCAGCATTCTGTTCCTGAAATAGCAGCACCAGGGCCCAGAGAGAACCATGCTAGATACTGAAGTACCACACAACTGGTTTTAAGAAGGCAGCCTAAACTCAACGTGTACACAACTCAGTCAGGGGAAGGAAAGGAAATCCACACGAGGCAGATTCAAAACCAGACTGCAGGGAAGCTAGAGACGGAAAGTCGAGGCACTTACAAAAGAGGGAGAGAAATGGCCCAGTGATTTTGGGGAAGCAAATTCCACCCCATGGGACTAAGGAAGGGTGCCGAGCTGAGCTGCGACAGCAGGAGGGCAACAGGCAAGCTTCGTGCTCACAGGTATTTGGACTAAAGGAGAAGGCTGCAATTGTAGCTGTGGCTACACCTTCACAATGCAGTTCTGCTCTCAAAAAGCAACTGTGTTTAAAAGGCACCTTCGTATTCAGCTATCTACAGGCGACAGATCTGCTGACTTAGTGGCAAAAAAATACGGCTTTGCTGCTTCTTACTCCTAAAAACCCTGTAGAGCCAACACAGCTCAGAGCGAGTCGCATTGGACTCCTTTTTTCAGCCCAACCGAGTTATTTACTTGACTCCAATCAGTTATATTTGTAGAGCCCGTTGAAGAAAAGTGATTTGTAACGAAGGGCCAAATGCAATCGGCAGAGCACTTCTTATTGGCAATGATGCACATAATGGAAAGAAGCCAGCTTGACTCAGAGAGCACCGACAGAGTCTGCAGGGCTGGTCAGCCTCTACCAGACAGAGTTTTTGGCTTGTTTTATTAATAGAATGGGCTGCTCTCTAGTGGCCCTTTGAAAGGCAAGAAGAGGAGAAATATACCACATTTCCACCACAGTGCAAATACCACCAGCAATCTAGCTGCAGGAGATAATCCCCAAAGAATAATATTCTAACTATCTGAATTTTGAAATGTGTCTTTTTGTTAGTGCTGTCAATTCATTGCAGCTAACTCACATGAACTAAAATAATTAAATCGCAATTAATCCCACTGTCAAACAATAAAATACCAATTGAAATGTATTAAATATTTTGGATGTTTTTCTAACGCTCTCAAATATATTGATTTCCATTACAAACACAGAAAAAGTGTACAGTGCTCACTTAATGTCTGATTACAAATATTTGCACTGTAAAAAAGAAATAATACCTTTCATGTCACTGCATACAAATACGGTAGGACAAACTCTTTCATCGTGAAAGTGCAACTTACAAATGTAGAAATGTATTTGTTTACATAACAGCACTCACACACAAAACAATGTAGAACCTGAGAGCCTATAAGTCCACTCAGTCCTACTTCTTGTTCAGCCATTCGCTAAAGACAAGCACGCCAGTTTACATTTATGGGAAATAATTCTGCCTGCTTCTTATTTACAATATCACCCAAAAGTGAGAATGGGTGTTTGCATGGCACTTTTGTAGCCAGCATATTTATGTGCCAGATCTGTTAAACATTCGTATGTCCTTTTCTGCTTCAGCCACCATTCCGGGGGACATCTCTGCATTAGAAGTGCTCATCTTTTACGCTATTAGTTTCACACAACTCATTTAGCACCCACCTCAGAGCCGCCATGTTGGATATGGAAGGGGAGCGGGAATGCACGCTGGGTGACGACACCGACCTGCTCTGGCTATGCATAGAGGAATAATTCTGGAAAGGGGACGGCATGGGGGAGTCTCCTTTCGAGAGACTCCTGAGATGGGCTGTCAAAGAGCTGCTGGCGGCCACGTGCTGCGGTGTCCCCACCTGCTCAGGGAACTTGAGGACTGTGTTCTGCTCCTGGAAGAGACGAGAGAAGCTGTACGGGATCAAAGCAGCCCGAGTTTCCTGGGGTCACTGACTCAGCCCTCCCGTTAGATGTGCCACACACTCATTTCCTGCAAGACTTCTCAACCCTGTTGGTCCTGTCGGTAATACCATAGCAGACTCTGAAGAGGCTAACATTCTCCAGGGACACGGTCATTTCCGTTAAGCCATCAGGGAAGTAGCTTTCATGCAAGGGCCCCACAGAATGGTGGGGAAGGAACTTGCCTTTCCCCTAGGACTCCTGAAAGAGGAGCTGCCCCGGAACAGCCACTGTTTTGATCAGTTTAATGCTACCATTACATGGGCTGGATTGTAGATACTACGCTTATTTATTTTCTCTCTCTCTCTCTCTCTGAGAGAAAACCTCCACTTCCTCTCTCACATCCACATGCACACACAGAGAACCTCCACTTTTAAGGCAGCAGTTCTTTCTTACCTCTGGTTTCACTCGGCGAAGGGCCCAGACAGCGTGCAAACTCTGAACGGTGTCGTACGTCATCACAATGGAAGGCTCCTCGTTGAGGAACACGATGCGCAGTGTGTAATCAGCCACATACTGTACTCTGGCTGAGCCAAACACACCTGCTAGAGAAGCAGTGCTCAGGGTAAGCCCATCTAAATCAGAAGGACAGTTTCTGTAACAGCGTCGTTAGTTACACTAAGCGACCGTTTCATGGCCATTTCTTTGCACCTTTGGTGCTTTCCGCATACAGCCCCACGCTCCCGGGGAGTGTGTGTCAGGAAAGGCCAGTTTGCTGCCTCCGAGCAGTTTCAAAGTTGTGCAACTGAGTGGCAGCATGACCAAACAACTACGTCGCTGCCCGGGACGCAGGACACCAGGTTCTATCTAGCCGGGAGCACAATCTAACCCAGTGCAAAGGCTGGAAGTTGAGGCTAGACAGACACAGATTGGAAATCAGGCATCCATTTGTCACCGTGTAACAGCTGGACATCGGAACAGCACTAGCAAGGGCAGGCTGCATGCTCCAACACCGGCGAGCTGTACATCGACACTGGACGTTTTCCTAAAAGCTCTGCCCTAGAAACGGCTCTGGGGCAGGTCTCTGGCCTGCGCCATGCAGGAGGTCAGACCAAATGGCAACAATGGTCCTCTTGGCCTTGGGATCTATTCATCCCTTCCCAGCTGTGTTGGTGGGTTGCTGGGGGGCCATGGGTATATCCCCTCTCTTCCTGAGGTTTCCCATTTGTCGAACGGGGATAATGCTGCTGACCTCCTTTGTAGAGGGCGCGGAGATCTACAGCGGAAAGGCACATTGCTATAGCTGCATGAGGCTCCTAACCCTACCCAGTGCTGGAGTTTCACTCCGGCCCCTCCCTTTGTGTGAGACACATCCTGCTTGTAGCAGGGCAGTTGCCTCATTTTGGCAGGCAAGGGGTTAAAGCAGGCTGCAGGGAGCCAGAACAGAGCCTCAGCCAATGAGGAAAGGGCTCTTAGAAGGAGCCAATCGGGGGCAGCTTGCTAGGGCAGCCCTGCTTATAAGAAGCTGCTGGGCAGAGCAGAGGGCAGTTGGGTTCTGACCAGGGAAGGTACAGGACTGGTGCCCAGAGAAGCACCTTAGCGGGAGCAGGCTCACGGGAGCTAGAGCAAGGGAGGCTCCAGCCTGAGACATGCCAGGCTGCGGCCTTGACGCACGGGCCAGGAGGGAACAGGGGTCCCAGGGGAAGTGGCGCAGGGAACGGGAGGCAGTAAAGGGGAGTAGTGGAGGGCAGGACAAGGCTGCCGCCAGAGGGTCCCTGGACTGGGACCCAGCAATGGGCGGGCCTGGGTCCCCTCCTTGCACCACACTGAGGAGTGGCCTTCCTGGCACGCAGCTTGCCCCTGAGGTGGGGGGCTAGCCTGAGGCTGCAGCTGGCCACAGGGGCCAGTGCAAGACTGAGGGCACCTGATGCCCCAGCCCACACCTCCAGGAGAGGCAACCCAAGGGAGTGTGAGGCTCTCAGAGCACTTAGAACGATCGGCCTTGGGACAGCGAGCAGCGCTGCACTGTAACGAGAGCTGCCACTTGGCTCAAGCGCCGGGAAGGGTTCAGCTCGGGCGGGGAGTCGGCTGCAACGTGAAGATCACGACTCCTGACCCCGTAACCCGCTGGGCAATCACCACAGCTTAGCAGCACCGAGGCTACAAATGTACCCAGGAAATACAGCAACTTTCTCCCCTTTGCCGAATCCCTGGTTGGTGCCCCTCCCCCCCCCCGGAGGTCGTTTTGGAGAACTCTGAGATCCTGGCGCCACGACGTCAACGATGGAGTTTGTCTACACGTCCACTTACTGTGCAGCACGCCAGGCTGGAACTCTACAGCAATGCACGCAGGGCATCTTTGACTGCAGAACGGCAGAGGCGCTGTGGACAGTCGGCACGTGGCAGGCTAGCGTGGGCTAGATTTATATGCCAGCCTGCCACAAGCTAAGCGTTCATATCGGTAAGTCCCAAGTGACATGAAATCCTAACTCATTCTACTAACATGGCTACAGTGACACTGCATACATGAAATCCTAACTCATTCTACTAACATGGCTACAGTGACACTGCATACATGAAATCCTAACCGATGGAGCAGCTAAAATAAGCCATTTCATTGCAATATACAGACTATACGAGGGGGAAGGTAAACTCTCAATGCTGTGTTCAGTAATATGTCAGCTGAATGACTCATTTCTTTATATGGATTTTCGGGTGTTTTGTTTTGCTGACAACCTACCTCCAGACTTGCACACAAGAGGCGTTATTTCATCTAAAGGGTGCAGCATGCTGAACATAGTAGGCAAAGGTTCTCTGGAAAGGAAATGGAAAAACATCTGTAATAACTAACAAATGGATCACAAACACCCACTGCAAATTTAACCGCCAGCTCGTCAAAAATACACCCATGACATACACGTTCCACTAACAATCGCTTGTATGGCTCACCTAACACATCAGCAAACCCCCACCTTTATCTAGTGCATTATCGTAGAAACCCTAAGTGATACCCCTGTATAATTTGGAAGACTTCACCCCACACCGAAGCGATGCTGTTATTTAACAGCGGAGCATTGGAAAGGAGGAATATTACATCCCACAGCAATTGCAAGAGGAATTTGCCAGATAAAAACGTGGCAGAAAACAAGGACCGAAGAGCCAGGAGATCTCTGCTGACCACAGTGAACATGGCAGCGTGAAATCTTAGCTGCAAGCTAAAACATTTTGTGTACGATTGCCTTTTTACTGCGCAGGGCAAGGCTGCAAGTGCCAGCAGACATGCCCAAAAGGGCCGTTCTAAACTCCATTGTGTGAGCTCCCAGCTTGTTCGCCAGAAAGATTCCTCCGGCGCTCATCACATGCCACAGCAGAATTTTTCTGCAAAACACCAATACAATTAGAGGAACCATTTTTCTAGTTTTTTATGGCCTCAGACAGCCAGCAACCAAAACCAGCTCAGCTGTGCATGTTCAAACTGGATCAGACACGCCGTCCTGATGGAGTACACCTGCCTTTCGCAAGACTGAAAAAAGTGGAAGTTCTAAATTGAAAACTTCCCAGATGCAGACTGCTACATGATGGCTTACTCCCCCACTTTTCAGAGCCCCCTTAGCTCTGTGGTATCTCAGCACGGTTCTAAATGAGACCCACATCCCCGGGATGTATGCTCATAGCTCCAGGGCAGCTGCCCAAGCTACTCCCCAAGTTCAACCACCTCCACAGCCTGGATGCCGTCTTTATGCCAGGATTTAAAATCAGGATTTAAACTGGCAGGCAGGAACATTGATTTGAACCCTGCTTTGCATCTGCACTTGTTAGAGGTTTTTTCTCTAAGGAAAGGTTGGTTCTCCTTCATTGGTAACCACTAACCCATTGATTAACAATTATAATGATTGCCTTCACACTCAGCTGGGGGGATTTTGCACTATACCGATGAATGTTAACGTAAGCAATTCAAGAGCTCAGCATACACGTATTCAGGTGCTTAACTTGTATTTCAGTTCGAAAACAATGAACAGCACATTTTGTGACGGGGGCTCATGGCCCTTTCGAGGCCCCCGGGTCCTACCATACCCCTCGCCACCCCACTGAAGGAGCAGTGAAGGGGGATTCTAGAGAGGCTGAATGGAAGCAGCCAATTAATTAAAAGGAACGGCTGGGTCTGAGCAGGTCAGGACTGAGGGAGGGAGGGAGGGAGCTCCCTGCCGGTCAGAGGAGCTGGACAGAGAACCCAGTGGCACTGGCGTTCAGTGAGAAGGAAGAGGGTCTGAGCACTTCAGCCCCCAGGGAAGGGGGAAGAGAAAAGGCCCAGGGAAGAGCAGCAAGGAATTAAAGGCAGCAGTGTGTGACTGGCCTGTATAGGGCCCCTGGGTTTGAACCTGAAGTAGCGGGGCAGGGCCAGGTTACCCCTCCGGCCACTGGGAAAGTGGCCTATGCCCTGAGAAGAGGGCCAGGCTGTGTTGGGAAGCCTAGGTGAAGGGCGGGATGGAGAGGGCCGAGACAGGGCTGAAGGCTCTGAGAAGGGTGCACCAATAGTCGTGGCTGGGCCTCAGTTACCCCAGAAGGGGCTCGTCCACTGCACTGTGTGACTAGCCCAGAGGGCTGAGCCGCTGAAGACCGACCTAGCCAGGCCAGCAGCCCCCTGGGGCACACAGGAGGAAAGATTGCAGTACCACACCGAGCCATTAGGAGGCGAGGGCAGCACCCCGCCCTATCGTGCTTGATTATTTACAAGATGATTCATTGTTTTATCCGTGACTTGCATCAAGCTACGATTAGATGGCCATTGGAATTCCATTAACAAGGCACACAACTGGCATTTGACAAGGATTTTTTGTAGAATAAAACTATCCTGAAAGCGCTGGAAATCTACTTATGTTTTTACCATCCCCATGTTTAAAACTAACTGGCTGGCTACACAGAAGTAGTACTACCCGTCGTTAGTGAAGGGAATTGATTGCTCTGGTCACCAGCTTTTTCTAGTGTTAGAACCGGCAGATCTTGCTCTCTCCTTTTTAGTCAGAGTTTAAATGAGGAAAACAAGCTTCCCGGTTTGCTTACCCCCTAACTGGTTTCTCAACTTTGCATGAAGTAGTTGAATAAAGTGAAATGTAAAAGCTGTCAGGCTCTTAATAAGTTTAAAAAGCAGAGGAGTAGCAGGGGGATCGGATGTGAGCCAGAAAACCACTGATTCCCAGCTTGCTCCCGGTCCCCCTCGCTGCACCTTTGCCTCTGATAGAGGTAGCAAGCTGGGGGAGGGAGGGAAGCAACTAGTCGAGTCACTACTCGATAAGCATATGCTTATCCGTTAGTCGACCAGTCGCTCACATCCCTAGGTTGGACATTAGGAAAAACTTAGGGTGGTTAAACACTGGAACAAATTGCCTAGGGAGGTTGTGGAATCTCTATCACTGGAGATATTTAAGAGCAGGTTAGACAGACATCTAGAAGGGCTGATCTGGACCAACGGTGGGGAACCTTTTTTGGGTCAGGGGCCACTGATCCACAGAAAAGTCAGTTGGGGGCCGCACACAAGCGAGAAGCAAAAATAAACAAACAAACAAACCCTTGCTGATGTGGCCCCCAACTGAGGAGAAAGACACTCCCCACAGCAGGCAGCAGGTTTAAAACAAACAAAAGGAAGTTTTTCTTCACTCAGCGCACAGTCAACATGTGGAACTCCTCGCCAGAGGATGTGGTGAAGGCTAGGACTTGAACGGGGTTCAAAAAAGAACTAGACAGATTGATGGAGGTTAGGTCCATCAATGGCTATTAGCCAGTATGGGTAGGAATGGTCTCCCTAGCCTCTGTTTGTCTGGATGTGGGTGATAGGAGAGGGATCACATACAGATTACCAGTTGTGTTCCCTTCCTCTGGGGCATCTGGTATTGGCCACCATTGGAAGACAGGACACTGGGCTAGATGGACCTTTGGTCTGACCCAGTACGGCCGTTCTTACATTCACATTCCCCTTCCACACCAAAGCCTAGGACGGCCCCCACCTAGTAGATTTTGTGTGCTCCGGCCCCTTGGTGGGGCAGCAAGAGGGCCAGTGTGGGCTCCCCAATGCTGAGGGGGCCCCTGAGCCTTGGGGGCCACATCCTGTTCCCCCACCTGTGATCTAGACGGTGCTTGGTCCTGCCGTGAGGGCAGGGGACTGGACTTGATCTCTCAAGGTCCCTTCCCGTGCTAGTATTCTGGGATTCTAAGACAGACACTCAGCAACCCCTCTCACTACATACCTGGGTGGGCTCAGAGGAACTTCGTGGGAAGAGCTGCTGCGTTCAAACAACAAGCCATACTTGGTTGGCCAGACATTTGCTACCTACCAAAGATACAAACATTTTAAAAACTGACTTTAAAACGCTCCCACGCTTGAGCATGCAGTTAGTGTAAAACCAAACCACGTAACCGTTGTCTAGGGCACAGAGAGCAACGTTACAAATGAAACACAAAAGACTTTCTCTGTGTCTGAACACAACCAGTATATAAATCTGACAACATACCTAGATCAAGCATCCTGGGCATTGGATTAGCACTCAGGAGAAAATAAGCTACAAGGAGCCATGTTTTCTCACCGATCCGGAAGTTTTGGCGTCTACTCAAAGGTTTTATACTGTAACCCATCATTACAGTATCCAAGTATCTTCCATGTAAAATAGAGTGGCAATAACAATGTTCCCCGTAGGATTCAGAGTGTCTATGGTGGTGGTCCTTCCCCCCCGATCAGAACAAGGAGTAGAGTAAAGTCTTCTGAGTCTCAATCCAACAGCCAGTTCCCTAGGCCACACCTCCGTCTGCTGTGTCTCACCCCCATTTGTTAGCACAATTATTATTAAGTAGTCACCCCAAAGATTACTAAATTATAACTACGTTGCAAGCACCATACACACCAACAGGAACCAGGAACAACTACAACAAAACGCACACTGAAATACATGGAAGAGTTTTAGAAATTAAAAAACCACCACCACTTACCTGAAAAGGTAAAGAAGCAATGTAATCTTTGCCTTTTAGGCTATGAACATTTATGCAGGAACTCTGCAATATGCAGATACATTTTTCTACTACTTCATCACTATCTGAAATTGAAGAGCATAAAAATAACGTGTTGCCCTAGATCAAGTTTCTCTACACACAGAGTAAGGACTGTTTAATTATATCATTAGCTGTGCAGTTCTAAAATGGGTGGTTAGCTTCTGTTGCAATAAGGGGGTCTACAAATTTACCCAAATTATAAGTTTAATTGTAAAAAGTACATAAGAGTTCATAAGACCATACAATAATCTAGAACAATAAATGTTGATGTGGAAAGGAAGAAAGAAACAGAATAACTGAATCCCTCTAAACAAAAAGGCCAAGTTAATATGATTCAAGAATTGTGTTGAAATTACGCTTTTTATAAAACAGGAGATGTGGAGCTGGACATTAATGACACCAAACTGGTATATTAGGCTTAAGTGGTGAACAAAACAACGAGAGGATGGGCTATTCCATCCATCACTCCTTTGGGGTCCTTAAGTGAAAGAGATTTTGTGGGGAACAGTATGAAAAAACCTCAACCCCCAAGAACAAAGAGAAGAGGAGACAGAAGAGGCATCGGCTACTGAAGCGAGTGTCACCATCGTTTAGTTGTCACCCTCCTCCCCCCTCTATGATTTTCCGGGACCCAGGGCCTTCATCACCCTGCTCTGGAGTGGGTCACCTGATCAGAACAGGTCAGAGAGGGAAGCAAGTGATACCACCACCCCCCTACTGACTCCGGCTGACTCCCAGACACTTACTGGGGGGACATTTATAACCATCTCTGAACCCTTTTGAGACTGGAGACCTTCCAAAAGCTGTCTACAGAGGCAAAGGGACAAGGGGTGTTGTTACAAGGAGCACCTGACTTGATACTTTACATTTCAAACGCTTCCGTTGTTTTCCCCTCTTTTCCAAATCTTTAATAAAAGGATTTTTAATAGCGTTTGCCCCTTGGTGTCGAACAGCCTGACGTCTCTGCATGCCAAGCCTCAGGCTCTGTTTAACACAGTTCATTACTGGACAACAACTGGGTTGTGTTAACACCTTTGGCCCATATATTCCACCTCAGTTACTACACCACTTCCCAAGTCTAGAAAATTAAACTCAGACCAAATATTAGCTTGACAGTAAAGTAAAATATGAATGAGACTTACTGTCCAATTTCTCAGATTTCTCCTGGGGCACAGTGAAATCACACCACAATGCCTAAAAGCCAAAAAGATCCAATTACTTATGAAGGACAACCTGGTATTACTACCAAATCCTCTTTTTCAATGTTATGGTGTAACCTACTGTCCCGTCCCCACCGCTCCAATACAGGTGTTCGCCATGTTTCAGGTAGCTAGTACTGACCAGCTGGTTTGCAGCCATTCCCATGGCTACCGTTTCAATGGTCCATACCTGCAGAACAGGGCTGTCCACAGTGAAAGCCTTATACACTGCTGATGCCTGGCTTTTACTTCCTTTGCTCCAAATGACCATGTTGCCAGCCACATACAGTTCTTCATCGTATTCCACTTCTTCCCCCACATCACTGACACCTCTCCTTAAAAGCCAACTTTCCTGAAAGCCAAGAGGATTAAAAAAGAAGTCACAATTTCTTCCCTGGGGTGGGCTGATAGTCTCAATGTCTGTGTGATGCTAAAGGGTGGGCTTTTTTAGTATAAATCCATCAACTCAAGATGTGGGGCAACACTGCAGAGGAGACTGGATTTTGTGTTTTCACTGGTTTTGTTCTGGTTTTCCCAGTTTTGAAAAAATATTCCACACGAGGAGAAAAACCTGAACTCTCAATCGGATTCGAGATCATGCCTGGTGCCAGTCAGAGAGCACAGACAACGACCTGCTTATCAGGAAGTGGCGTGTCCCCTACCCTGGCTCTGCATCCACAGAAAATCACCAGGAAGACGCTTCAGGGACCTTCTGCTGCCTTGTGTCAGGAAACCCAGTCGATGTCCCTGTCCTGTGGGTGGTGCGCCTGGGGAGTCTTTGTACAGTGTGTCCTTTTCTCTTTTTACAGGGAGACAGGAAGCCCTTCGCCTGAATCCCAATTAGCACAGGACCTCGATTTATGGGCCACAATCGTACAGGAAAGCTGCCACACAAAGCACTTTTTCCTGACTGGCGGAGGGGGAGGAGGGAATCACAACATGAAGTGACGTGGACGAAGAGCAAGTTGGCATCTCTTCACATCCTAGCGCCTACAGTGCACTGGAAACAGCTTTGCAAGGGTTTGGTGGACAAGCGAAGTGACGCAGGGTGCCACCCTGCAACTTACGCACCCGCCTATTGTAATTCTGAGTGAGGGAAAAAAAGCATCCATCTGGGGCTAGGCTAGAGGGCCTTGTCCAGCTCCTCAATCCACTTAGTTTAAACTAAGCCAAGCTCCAAGTTGTCAGACAGGCATGCCTGATGGAGAGGGGCCTGCACGCACACGTACAATTGTGAGACAAAAAGCTTAGGCCTAGATATTCAAAGGGAAAACTTCAAAGTTGTTACTTAATTTCTTTACCTAAAGCCACTACAATACCTTGGAGATTATTCAGTCTGTTTCATGCTCTGGTTCTTCTCAGTTGTGTATTGTTTTCCCATTGACATTTAAAAAAAAAATCAAAGAGACATTCTGACGGCCTTAGCTTTCATGGCAGCTTGTTCTCACACTACCTAACACGAACATGGAGCAGCGGATGTCAGACTGACAAAGCTACAATTTTGTTTGTTCCCCAAGTACACGGAGCAGGAAGAGCAGCAGTGGAGACGCAGCTCACTCCGGTCCTGCAGAAAGCACCCGATGAACAAGGGGGCAACCTGGACTCCAGGCTCATATGCTCTTTTACTTATCGGCAAAGGCTGCGGGTTCATGCTCCAGTTGTGAAACAGGCACCTACCCACAACTACTCCACACCTGCCTTTGTTTTGACCATGTCACAGTATTTCTCCTAACAAGAAAACAACATACAATGATGCAGTATGTTTCTGGGCTTAAAGAGTGCATCTCAGTAGTTGATGTACCAGAGGTTTATTTTGTTACCCTGATGAATACAGACACACACACACACACACACACATCCGTATTCATCAGGATGCAGACACAAGACACTTCCCTGTATTCTCTGGATCTGTTCTGGAAGTTGGTCTTGGCTGGTTCATTACAGACTGTTTCTCTTCAGCACCCAGGCACCATCCAGCCAGCTTTTCACTGGCAAAAGCTTTGCTTTCTTTAACAAAGCCAAGAGATGGCCTTGCTGTCAGAAAATACTGCTCTTTAGCTCCTTCCCGTAGGAGCAGCCCGCACTCAGTAACGAACTCTGAGTTCAAAGAGTCATTTGCCTACCTGAGGGAAGAGCAGTTTGCCCAGAGAAGTGCCTTGCAGAGTCAGTTTCACAATTCAGCCAAGAAACAGGAAGGAAACGTTTCCTGGGCAGCGTTCCCTCCTGGCGTGGGACTACTTAAACCTGGTCTACACCCAGTGTTTGCACGGATATTGATTAGGTAGCCAGCAGCCAGGCTCAGTCCAGGCTTGTGACAGGTCCGGGACCTACACCTGCTGCAGCTCTGCGTTTAAAGTGTATTAGGAGCAGGCAGGCAGGCAGGCAGCCCGGCTCAGTTCTGCCTTGCACCAGGTCTGGAAGCTCAGACCCATCCTAGACAGGGGCTGCTGCCTCTTTATCAGAGGAAGCAGCACAGGGTGACAAGCAGCCGGTCCGCGAGGGGAGCTGGTTTTTAAACTGGCTCCCCTCGTGGACCAGCTCCCACCTGGTACTCGGCGCTGATGCCTCTGATTCAGAGGCAGCTGCGTGAAATGGCAGGGGGCTCTTTGGGAGTGGAGCCGGAGCGCACTGGCTGCCAGCCTCACCCCCAGGGACAATAGAATAGTCGACTAACCAATAAGAATTCATGAGGCTACTCAACTATTCAATTAGCCGATATTTAACATCCCTAAGCTGCACCCAAGCCCCACTCGCGCCGCTGAAGCGATACGCACCGTGCATGACGATTTCCCTTAATGCTTCTGCTCACAGGACGGGCATCAGTACTGCAGCAGCCAGTTTGTGGAAGCGAGGCCATTGAAGCCAATAGCCGTTTTCTGCCATAACAGGATGAGAGCCGGGCAGGAACGGGTGGAAGAAACCCTTCTGATTGGCTGCCTTCTCTACCTCCTAGGGCAGAACTACCAGAGCTGCTGTCTGAAGAGCTCTCCCGGCCCCGACGCCATTCTCACAAGAGGGCAAAGTGAGCAGAAAACACCCAGCGACTCATGCACCTCCTGCCTCCTGTGAGCAACAGGGAAGGCTCATTGGTTCCTCCCTGCAACACCCAGCCTCCTGGCAGTGTGGGGAGGTGGGAAGAAGAGCTCCAGAAGACCCACCACCACCACCAAGGCTGAGCATGGACTCCATTGCAACCCCCTGGTCTGAGGAAGGGGCTGAGGAGCCTCTGGGGGAATAAACATGACTCCGGGGGGCTGGAGGACAGAACTGTTTGGAGGTTGAGGGGCAGGATTTCTAGGCAGATATGGGGGTGAGTTTTTAACAAAACAAATCTTACACTGCTTGAAGACAACAACCCACTAGTCTGTTTTCTCTTGGAGAAGACTGCACAAATCTAGTGCTGCCGCATTATAGAACAGACATACTTTGCACACAGCTTGCAAAGGACGTTTTCCTCCAGCTCTTTCTTTAAGGGTACGTCTACACAGCAGGCAGTTATTTCGAAATAATGTCAAAATACTGCCAAGCTGGAGGACTACTCTGACTCCTGTAACCCTCATTGTGCGAGGAGGAAGAGAAGTGGGAGGAAGAGTGCTCTGTTTCGAAGTAAGGGCTGTGTGGACGCTCCCAATTTTGAAATAAGCTCTGCAATTGACGTAGCTCAATTGGTGTCGCTTATTTCGAGCGAAGCCCTGCTGTGTAGATGCACTCTAAAAGTCAAGGGTCTGGTTTCATCACTCAGAGGCACACTGACTCAGGACACAGAACTTTACCTTCTGTTTTTCATGGATTGTCACCTCCTGAAGGGATCCCACCAAGCCGGCAGCTCCATCGGAGGACCACAGCTCAGAGGCTGGCTGCAGCTGCCGGAGTTGAAGGTTCAGGGCATTAGGGTGGTGCCTGCAGTGGTCACGGCCAAAAGGAACAAACTCCTGCAAATCCCCTGCTGCAATCATCGTTACCCTCTCTTCATAGTTGTTCGACATGGGTTCCAAATATCAACATTATTTCTGGAGGAAAAACAAAACACTGGTCTGCATCCATGGCCATTGCTGGGCTGGGGCGCATGCAGCTTGCCTTGAGAACGTTTGGCAGCCAAACGTTTCTGGACAAGACTTAACTCCCGTTTCCAACAAATAAATAAAAACGATGATTCAAAGCCCCGTCTCGTTAGTGGGGGTAATTCTAATCATTAATGTTTTCAGTTATTTCTATTTTGCCTCTCGTAGCCTCGGTAATGCCAGAACAAAATTGACTTATATTAGGGAGGAGAACAAGAGAAGAAAACAACAAGAAGATTTCAGCTGATTTTAATTCTAGTGCTAGCTTCCTTTCTGAGGCCTGGTGGACACGAGGAAATTAGGTCCAAATATGTCGCTTAAGAGTGCAACAAAGCCACAATCCTGAGCAACACACTTGAACTGCCCTAGCCCCCGGTGTAGACAGGACTAAACAAAAGGCAAAGGCTATCACCTCTTGGAGTGGAGTACTTATGTCAAAATGCCTGTTTTGACAGCCATAGGTAGTAGGGATGTCAGCATATAGTCATTTAAGTTATTAACCAATAAGCTTGGGCTTAGCAGCTAATCCAAATGAGAACATGCACTTACCCCACCCCCTGCTGCCCCTGTATCACAGGCAGCAATGGGGAAGGGGAGCCAGCTCCCATGGAGCCACTTCCCCTCTCCCCCCCGTGTGTGTGTGTGTGTGTGTGTGTGTGTGTGTGTGTGTGTGATGGGTGGGGAGACGAGAACATGCACTGGCGAGGATGTACTCTGTGTGGGGGGGGATGTGTGGAGGTTGGGAGATGTTCTCTCTAGAGGGGTAATCTCCGTAGGGGGTGCATACACCGGTATGCTCTCTCAGGGAGGGGTGCTGGGGGGATACTTGGAGGGGATGTGAAGGGGAGACAAGCACGGTCCGCCTCAGGTGGGCTGGGGGGGCAGGCGCGGTCTCTCGGGGGGGGGCAGCCCAGAGGGGATGGGAAGGCAGGTGCAGTCTCTCGGGGGGGGGGGGGGGGACAGCCCAGAGGGGATGGGGGGGCAGGCGCGGTCTCTCGGGGGGGGCAGCCCAGAGGGGTTGGGGGGGCAGGCGCGGTCTCTCGGGGGGGGCAGCCCAGAGGGGTTGGGGGGGCAGGCGCGGTCTCTCGGGGGGGGGCAGCCCAGAGGAGTTGGGGGGGCAGGCGCGGTCTCTCGGGGGGGGCAGCCCAGAGGGGATGGGGGGGCAGGCGCGGTCTCTTGGGGGGGCAGCCCAGAGGGGATGGGGGGGGCAGGCGCGGTCTCTCGGTGGGGGCAGCCCAGAGGGGATGGGGGGGGCAGGCGCGGTCTCTCGGTGGGGGCAGCCCAGAGGGATGGGGGGGCAGGCGCGGTCTCTCGGGGGGGGCAGCCCAGAGGGGATGTGGGGGCAGGCGTGGTCTCTCGGGGGGGGCAGCCCAGAGGGGATGGGGGGCAGGCGCGGTCTCTTGGGGGGGGCAGCCCAGAGGGGATGGGGGGGCAGGCGCGGTCTCTTGGGGGGGGCAGCCCAGAGGGATGGGGGGGCAGGCGCGGTCTCTCGGGGGGGGGGCAGCCCAGAGGGGATGGGGGGCAGGCGCGGTCTCTCGGGGGGGGCAGCCCAGAGGGATGGGGGGGCAGCCCAGAGGGGATGGGGGGGCAGGCGCGGTCTCTCGGGGGGGGGGCAGCTCAGAGGGATGGGGGGGCAGCCCAAAGGGGATGGGGGGCAGGCGCGGTCTCTCGGGGGGGGGGGGGCAGCTCAGAGGGATGGGGGGGCAGCCCAGAGGGGATGGGGGGCAGGCGCGGTCTCTCGGGGGGGGCAGCCCAGAGGGGTTGGGGGGGCAGGCGCGGTCTCTCGGGGGGGGCAGCCCAGAGGGGTTGGGGGGGCAGGCGCGGTCTCTCGGGGGGGGGCAGCCCAGAGGAGTTGGGGGGGCAGGCGCGGTCTCTCGGGGGGGGCAGCCCAGAGGGGATGGGGGGGCAGGCGCGGTCTCTTGGGGGGGCAGCCCAGAGGGGATGGGGGGGGCAGGCGCGGTCTCTCGGTGGGGGCAGCCCAGAGGGGATGGGGGGGGCAGGCGCGGTCTCTCGGTGGGGGCAGCCCAGAGGGATGGGGGGGCAGGCGCGGTCTCTCGGGGGGGGCAGCCCAGAGGGGATGTGGGGGCAGGCGTGGTCTCTCGGGGGGGGCAGCCCAGAGGGGATGGGGGGCAGGCGCGGTCTCTTGGGGGGGGCAGCCCAGAGGGGATGGGGGGGCAGGCGCGGTCTCTTGGGGGGGGCAGCCCAGAGGGATGGGGGGGCAGGCGCGGTCTCTCGGGGGGGGGGCAGCCCAGAGGGGATGGGGGGCAGGCGCGGTCTCTCGGGGGGGGCAGCCCAGAGGGATGGGGGGGCAGCCCAGAGGGGATGGGGGGGCAGGCGCGGTCTCTCGGGGGGGGGGCAGCTCAGAGGGATGGGGGGGCAGCCCAAAGGGGATGGGGGGCAGGCGCGGTCTCTCGGGGGGGGGGGGCAGCTCAGAGGGATGGGGGGGCAGCCCAGAGGGGATGGGGGGCAGGCGCGGTCTCTCGGGGGGGGGGGCAGCCCAGAGGGGATGGGGGAGCAGCCCAGAGGGGATGGGGGGGCAGCCCAGAGGGGATGGGGGGGCAGGCGCGGTCTCTCGGTGGGGGCAGCCCAGAGGGGATGTGGGGGCAGGCGCGGTCTCTCGGGGGGGGGGGGCAGCCCAGAGGGGATGGGGGAGCAGCCCAGAGGGGATGGGGGGGCAGCCCAGAGGGGATGGGGGGGGCAGGCGCGGTCTCTCGGGGGGGCGGGCAGCCCAGAGGGATGGGGGGGCAGGCGCGGTCTCTCGGTGGGGGCAGCCCAGAGGGGATGTGGGGGCAGGCGCGGTCTCTCGGGGGGGGCAGCCCAGAGGGGATGGGGGGCAGGCGCGGTCTCTCGGGGGGGGGGCAGCCCAGAGGGATGGGGGGGCAGCCCAGAGGGGATGTGGGGGCAGGCGCGGTCTCTCGGGGGGGGGGCAGCCCAGAGGGGATGGGGGGGGCAGGCGCGGTCTCTCGGGGGGGGCAGCCCAGAGGGGATGGGGGGGCAGGCGCGGTCTCTCGGGGGGGGCAGCCCAGAGGGATGGGGGGGCAGGCGCGGTCTCTCGGGGGGGGCAGCCCAGAGGGATGGGGGGGCAGGCGCGGTCTCGGGGGGGGGGGGCAGCCCGGGGGGGGGGTCCCGAACCTGCGTGACTCGGGAAGGGGCGGTCTGTCTGTCTGTCTGTCTGTCGGTCGGTCGGCGGCGAGTCGGGCTCCGGCGGCTCCTCCCCGTGTGTCCGGCAGCGCAGCGCGACTCCCCGCAGCTCTCACACGGGCGCGGCCATCTTGGAACTCCCAGCAGCCCCCGCGGGCGGGGGGCGGTGCCTGCGAAGAGTCTGCCTCCTGGCGGGGGGCGGCCGTGGAATTCTGGCGGTGTCGCCATGGCACCGGGGGGGGCGGGGTTCTAGAATCCTTTTGTGTCACCATGGCAGCAGGACACTGGGCGGGGTGTGTGGAATTCTTTGGTGTCACCATGGCAGTGGGGAGCTGGGGGGGGGGGGGGAGTGTGGAATCCTATGGTATCACCATGACAACAGAGATGCTGCTGTCACCATGACAACAGGGAGCTGGAGTGGGGGGGTCTGGAATCCTTTCGTGTAACCATGGCAGCAGGAAACTGGAGGGAGGGTCTTTGGAATCTTTTGGTGTCACCATGGCAGTGGGGAGTTGGGGGGGGTCTTTGGTGTCACTATGGCAGTGGGGAGTTGGGGGGGGGAGTCTTTGGTGTCACTATGGCAGTGGGGAGTTGGGGGGGAGTCTTTGGTGTCACCGTGGCAGTGGGGAGTTGGGGGGGAGTCTTTGGTGTCACTATGGCAGTGGGGAGTTGGGGGGGAGTCTTTGGTGTCACCGTGGCAGTGGGGAGTTGGGGGGGAGTCTTTGGTGTCACTATGGCAGTGGGGAGTTGGGGGGGAGTCTTTGGTGTCACCGTGGCAGTGGGGAGTTGGGGGGGAGTCTTTGGTGTCACCATGGCAGTGGGGAGTTGGGGGGGAGTCTTTGGTGTCACTATGGCAGTGGGGAGTTTGGGGGGGGGTCTTTGGTGTCACCATGGCAGTGGGGAGTTGGGGGGGAGTCTTTGGTGTCACCGTGGCAGTGGGGAGTTGGGGGGGGGAGTCTTTGGTGTCACCATGGCAGTGGGGAGTTGGGGGGGAGTCTTTGGTGTCACCGTGGCAGTGGGGAGTTTGGGGGGGGGTCTTTGGTGTCACCGTGGCAGTGGGGAGTTGGGGGGGAGTCTTTGGTGTCACCGTGGCAGTGGGGAGTTGGGGGGGGGAGTCTTTGGTGTCACTATGGCAGTGGGGAGTTGGGGGGGGGAGTCTTTGGTGTCACTATGGCAGTGGGGAGTTTGGGGGGGGGTCTTTGGTGTCACCATGGCAGTGGGGAGTTGGGGGGGAGTCTTTGGTGTCACCGTGGCAGTGGGGAGTTGGGGGGGGGAGTCTTTGGTGTCACCATGGCAGTGGGGAGTTGGGGGGGAGTCTTTGGTGTCACCGTGGCAGTGGGGAGTTTGGGGGGGGGTCTTTGGTGTCACCGTGGCAGTGGGGAGTTGGGGGGGAGTCTTTGGTGTCACCGTGGCAGTGGGGAGTTGGGGGGGAGTCTTTGGTGTCACCATGGCAGTGGGGAGTTGGGGGGGAGTCTTTGGTGTCACCGTGGCAGTGGGGAGTTGGGGGGGGGAGTCTTTGGTGTCACCATGGCAGTGGGGAGTTGGGGGGGAGTCTTTGGTGTCACCGTGGCAGTGGGGAGTTTGGGGGGGGGTCTTTGGTGTCACTATGGCAGTGGGGAGTTGGGGGGGAGTCTTTGGTGTCACCGTGGCAGTGGGGAGTTGGGGGGGAGTCTTTGGTGTCACTATGGCAGTGGGGAGTTGGGGGGGAGTCTTTGGTGTCACCGTGGCAGTGGGGAGTTGGGGGGGAGTCTTTGGTGTCACCATGGCAGTGGGGAGTTGGGGGGGAGTCTTTGGTGTCACTATGGCAGTGGGGAGTTTGGGGGGGGGTCTTTGGTGTCACCATGGCAGTGGGGAGTTGGGGGGGAGTCTTTGGTGTCACCGTGGCAGTGGGGAGTTGGGGGGGGGAGTCTTTGGTGTCACCATGGCAGTGGGGAGTTGGGGGGGAGTCTTTGGTGTCACCGTGGCAGTGGGGAGTTTGGGGGGGGGTCTTTGGTGTCACCGTGGCAGTGGGGAGTTGGGGGGGAGTCTTTGGTGTCACCGTGGCAGTGGGGAGTTGGGGGGGAGTCTTTGGTGTCACCGTGGCAGTGGGGAGTTTGGGGGGGAGAGTCTTTGGTGTCACCGTGGCAGTGGGGAGTTTGGGGGGGGTCTTTGGTGTCACTATGGCAGTGGGGAGTTGGGGGGGAGTCTTTGGTGTCACTATGGCAGTGGGGAGTTGGGGGGGAGTCTTTGGTGTCACCATGGCAGTGGGGAGTTTGGGGGGGGTCTTTGGTGTCACTATGGCAGTGGGGAGTTGGGGGGGGGAGTCTTTGGTGTCACCGTGGCAGTGGGGAGTTTGGGGGGGAGAGTCTTTGGTGTCACCATGGCAGTGGGGAGTTTGGGGGGGGTCTTTGGTGTCACCATGGCAGTGGGGAGTTTGGGGGGGGTCTTTGGTGTCACCATGGCAGTGGGGAGTTTGGGGGGAGTCTTTGGTGTCACCATGGCAGTGGGGAGTTGGGGGGGAGTCTTTGGTGTCACTATGACAGCAGGGAGCTGGCTGGGCTGCAGCGTGCCTGCCACTGCTGGGGTCTGGGGCATGGGGAAGAGATGTGTGCTGGAAGGGTCAAGAGACACAGAGGGCAGGTGCAGATCTCCAGGTCACAAAGGAACCTAGGCCTGCACCTCAGCAGCTATGCAGGGATTATGGGACAGTTGCTCCAGAAGTATCTGAAGATTTCCCAAAGCAGAAGGAACATCACACACACACCCACCCTACACACACACACCCACCGTACACACACACACGGGCTGTGTCTAGACTGGCCAGTTTTTCTGGAAAATCAGCCACTTTTCCGGAAAAACTTGCCAGCTGTCTACACTGGCCGCTTGAATTTCCGCAAAAGCACTGACGATCTCATGTAAGATTGTCAGTGTTCTTGCGCAAATACTATGCTGCTCCCGTTTGGGCAAAGCCCTTTTGCACAAAACTTTTGCGCAAAAGGGCCAGTGTAGACAGCCCAGATTTGTTTTCTGCAAAAGAGCCCCGATCACAACAATGGCGATCAGGGCTTTTTTGCGGAAAAGCATCCGTGCTAATCTAGACGCTCTTTTCCGCAAATTCTTTTAACTGAAAACGTTTCCGTGAAAAGCATTTGCGGAAAATCCTGCCAGTCTAGATGTAGCCACGCTGTTTCTACTGCAGATGGATCAGGTTGCTGGAGCAGAGAAAATTGGGCACAGGGCACCACTGTCATGGCCCCAAGCTAGGCAGGATTCTCATAGATGGGATCCGCACTCTTTTAGTAAGATTTCCCCAACTTTTACCTCTTGGTCCTTAAACCAGTGTTTCCCCCGTTTTTGAAAGCTGATTGCCCACCTCAGAAAAATGAAATCTGCCAGACACCCAGTACCCCAGCAGGTGCTGTGAAAGGGATGCCCACAATGACCAGACCCTCCCAGTGTGCCCCTCTCCGTGAGACGCTGCCTGTTTCGATGGCAGTGCAATAATCCATTACGCTGACATTTCGAGTATCATCACTAATCTCTGATTTAACTCTCATTACCATGCACAGGGCTGCTCACATTGGCACCTGCTGTCTCAGGCTCTCTCCAAACTCACACCTGTTACGGTTGGAGCACATTTTGCAGGGTGTGTCTGGAGCCCTAACAGGTAGCACCAGTGCTGCCAACTCTTCATTTGATCAGGCGTCTCATCAGGTTTTGTGATTTTCCCAGCTCCTGGAGTTCTGTAATCACAGGAGAAACTCTTCCACCATTTGAAACCCCTCCCAGAAGTTTCTTGCCCTTGTGGCTGATAGCAGGAGGCAAATAAAAGGAATCCGACGTTTCGTTATTGTTGGGGGTTTTTAATCTCATGGTTTTTAACCCCAGAGGTTAGCAATACCGAGACACTTGCTTCTTTTTGAACTGGAAGCAGGAGGCTCTCTAAAGAGCCCTTCACATGCATTAGCATTCTCATGCCGTCCAAACCGCTTCCCAAGGCAGCAGTAGCAGGCTGGGAGATGGGGGTACATCTATGTCACGGCATGTCGGGGGGTCCCCGACCCTGCACCCCCATACCCAGTCAGATGTGACTCTCCAGCAGGTAGAACAGAAGGTTTATTGGTTCACAGGAACAGCGTAGCCCAGGATCGATGTTAACACAAGTACCAAGAGCAGACAGCATTATTGATCTTGGGGAGAAGGAGTCCCGGATCCTTTATCCCCCTTGTCCTGCTCCAGGCCCTTCTCTCATCCTAGCCCAGAAGAGACTGACCCTTCCCCAGGCCCTACCAGCCATCCTGCTGTCAGCCCCACCTGTCCTTTGTCTCCTTTCCCCGGGCAGGAGTTATCATCTCCTGTGTCTGGCCCTCAGGAGTCTGGGCCCAGTACACATCTGGAAAGAGTGATGCTCAGCCTCTCCCTCCTCATGCACAGAGTGCTGCAGTGGCCGGGGAAAACTGAGGTATGCGTGTGCACGCATACACGCATGCACACACACACACACACACACGCACGCACACACACACGCACACACACAGCAAAGAGTGAATGTAACAACACCCCCACTATGTCACAGTCTACACTGCAGAGGAAGACCGAAGCTGTTGTAGTTGATCTTCGAGGGTTTGAACGAGTGGGCCTAGTGAAGACAGCTCATTCGAAGTGAGAGGGGCGCTCCGATCGACGCCGGTCGTCCTGCTTCCATGAGGAGGAAGGGAAGTCGAAGGCAGAGTGTTCTCCCTTCCACTTCCTGCAGTGCGGACAGCGCCAAAAGCCGAAGGAAGCTACTTCGACTTCAGCTGCGCAATTAACGGAGCTGACATTGCACATCTGAGTTCAACCCTGTCCCCTAGTATAGCTGGACCCTGAGTTATGCCCCACTGGGTCGTTGGGTACCAGCCAGGACTGTCTTGAAATCGACTCCTTCCTGCCTGCTGTCAGCTAAAGGAGCTCCCCATAGGGGCAATACCTCCCCTCCCCCATTTGTTTCCAAGTTCCCTGTCTTTGCAGAACTCATGGAGGAGTTGGGGGTTTAAAACTCTTCAGTTGCCATCCTCTGCTTTTCCACCGCCACTGGCCATGAGCATGGCTGAGGTGCTGTTCTGCGAACTCTGAGGGCCTCCAATGCAATTATCTAATGCAATCCAATGCAATTATCTATGGTCCCATGCCCAGGGCTTTATTCCCTTTGCTTTGGCATTTCTGCCTCCCTCCGTTTCAGTTCTTTGCCCCAAGTTACCAGCTCTCTCTGCGCTTCCTTCGTCTTTCCAGCTTCCAGCTCTGAGAGCTGTTGTTCAAGCAGATAAACATGGCCAGGCGGCAGCATCGCAGGAATCTGTCTAGTGCAGGGTCTGGCCTTTGATGGGGCCAGAAGTGGTTCAGAGCTCTCCTTGGAGCATAGCCCAGGCTGAGATGGTAACTTTAGATAAAGGCAATTTCACGTCCTTGAGGTTTTCATGCAGTGAGGATTTCTCCTGTTTCGTACAGTCTCCATTCCAGCTTGCTAAGTTATCGCTCCCCGTTTCAGCTCCCTTCTAATGTCCAGTCATGCAAAGTCTCATCTTTGTCACGATCCCTCATCCACAGCCACTATCCTCTGTCATCCGTTTTAGGATTTCGTTCATCCTCCACCGGACGATTGTTTTCCTCCAGCAATTGATTCACAGAGCCACGGTTGTGCATTCTGAACTGTGTGGCTTCACTGTTTCATGGCACCCTACATGGCAACAATCAGACAACACACCACCATATGCCAAGAAACAAACATCCACTCTTGTATGTTGGTCCCTTGCAGCGCAACTGGAAGAGAAACATCAGAAGAAAAAAAATTAGAAGAAATCCTGGTTAAGCAAAGATCCTTCTCTAGGTTGTTCAGTGTATTTGCCTAGTCTTCTTTCAACCAAAAGCACGTGAACCAGCAACATTTTCATCCATAGTTCTCTCAGACAACTTTATATTAAACCCCAAATGAGCAATAGTCAGCCAAAAATACAATGCAAACAAGACAGTTCTTAGGTCTCCTGCACTTTCCACACAATATACTCCTGCCTTTCCTTGTCGTGAGTGTAACCAGCTGGACTCAGCTACAAGCGGTTAAAAGGCAAAAAATTGGATTCGACTTGAAGTCAAACAGAATCCTTTCAACCTCAACCCCCTCAACACCACTCGCTGGCTTCGTGAGGCTCCTACCCTGCACCCCCACGCAGGGGTACTTCTGTGGCCCAATGTCACAAGGCTGCGGGAGGTTTTGTACACCAGGTGGGAATGATGCTGGGAGGAATGACAACCAGATTGCATCTCCAACTACCAGCACTAGGTGTCAGGCCACTCCCATCTGCCACTCTTCCACTGGAGCTAGTCACTGTTCTGGGGAGTTCTTCGACAATGATACGACAGGCAATTGTATTTAATCAAGTGTCACAAACGCCTCCCTCAGATAGTCTAGTTCCTTGGTCTCCGCAAAGTAGCCTGTCATCTCAACACCCGTACAAAGGGAGGGGGCAACTGAGCTGGAGCTAACCGGCTGAGAACCAACACGAGGTAGTTTCCTTATACCTTGGTGCACGGCTTGGCATTTTAGTAAGGCAGGAAAGAATTGTCCCCCATGCGCTTGACTAGATCCTTGCAGTGTTCGTGTGAGCACCATGCTGCCTGCACCACGAAGCCCTGGGGTAGCACGTGTGCATTTCAACCGTCAGACAAAACCCAAGAGCAGTGTTCTCCATAAGCTGAGCGCTTGGGCAGCTGCCCAGGAGAGATTCAGATGCCGCCTAGTGGATTAGTAGAGCGCCCACAGGCTCATACAGCTGACAGCATGTGTGTCTACTGGTGGTGCACGTGCCTCAGTGCACAGAACAAAATTTATTCTGCATGCAGATGGAAAAACTTAAAGGGAATATTGCCCAAGCGCTGCCTTTACACCAGTGCTTAGCATCTGCACTTCCAGGCCTGTGCGCACACTGGAAGTCCGCCCTTAAGAATGCCAGGACGTTTCCCACACCCCTGCCGGTTTACAAATGTTCCTGCCTTCAGGGGACTGACATAGAGTGTAAAGTGAAGCCTGTGTCCAGGCCACGCGAGATCGAGGCCTGTTGCAAGCACTTATGCATGAGAGCCCGGGCAATGGAGAAAGTTTCCCTGGGGGAGTTCAGCTCCCTCTTCTGCCTCTTTGGCCCACGGCCCTGCCCACACTCCACTCCCATGCCCACGCCGCCCCAGGGTCTCTCCCTGCTCCTGCTTGCCCACTCCCTGCATCCAAAGCCAGCGGAGACTAACTCACACTCAGCAACCGGTCTGGCCCTGCAGGCAGCCCCGCCTCCTCCTCTGTCCAGCTTCCCCTGCCAAAGATGTCACCTGCTTGCACCCCTCTCCCAGGCTCATTGTGAACATTCTGGCCCGGGCAGCCTCCCCTCAGGGAGGCACCCCCCAAATTCCCATCTCCATCTGGGCACCGGTGTGGTGCCCAGGGAAACTGAGGCACGCACACAGAGTTACTACACAACAGTACGAGACAGTAGAAATTACAAGCCACATAACAAGTGAAGAGTGCGACTACAATCCCCACTTTGTCACACCACGATGGGGCCCCCAAAAGCCCATGTGTGTCTCTGCCAGTACATGGCCTTGGCAGCAGTATTGCTAGTGTGGCTAAAACACCGGCACTCCTGAGATGCAGTAGATACGGGGTAGATGTGAGAACGTGCTGCAGAAGATTAGCACAGGAGCACCCTCCACTAATGCCAGATAAGAGGAAGTTTTGTCCAAGACACCAGGAACACGATACAACGGGAGGGAACAAGCAGGCGCTCTGAAATACGTCGGTGGAACGGAAGCTTTTTGTCTCAGTCTATCAGTATCGGGGCACCTCACCGTGACCCTTTGTGTGGGTGAGGGGGCAGCAGACAGTCCCATTGCTGGCTTTGCCACTTGTCACGGGGCACTCGTGTTACTGGACCTATAACTCCTAACCTGCCCAAGTGCCTTTGTCACTGAGCTGCCCCTGTGGTCATTCGGTATGAATAACATGGAGGTCTGGCGAACTGGCAGACTGCGGTCTATGCTTGTCTTAACAATATAAGGGACAGAAGCAGCTGGAACAACCCAAAGCAGCCCCTGAACTGCATTCCCATGGCAGCGACCTTCCAGCCCAGAGAACGAGGAACATGCAATTAGCAATCGCCTGTGAAAAGTTTGGCTCCACACTGCCTAGGAACTGTAGGGCAGATGCAGGGGTACAAAGCAAACCTCCAAGGTAGCATTCCAATGATTTGATCACAAGACCACCCTTTCTCTTCCTGCCATCCCGTCTCATTCACTGCACAGCCTGCAACGAGTAAGATGGGGGGGGCCCCTAGAGATTCCTTCTTCACCACAAAGCTCTGATCCTGCCCCAAAGAAGGTCCGTCCCGTGCAGCAGATGAGGTAGGAATATTGTGGCAAAACCAGGATAGGGTTGCTAATTACATACAAAGAAGGGGGCACAATTAAGGTGGCATAGGCAAACCTACTGTGGCATTTCCTTGCTCCTGGGTGCTTGGATTCTGCAACCTTACTCATGCTCTTTTCACTCAGCTTTATGTGTTTTCTTTGCTTTTCCTAGAACTTAAAAAAACCAACTGAAAAAATACAAAATTCCATGATGCGGCGTCATATTGAGAGCCACCTGGGGCAGCAGGACGGCTGGACTCTTGAGCAGGTCTGTAAAATCCCACTTAGTTAATCTTAGGTTAGCCTAGCATGGAATCGGTTAACCGTCTAAGCGGGTTTGCAGGGTTCCCTCTAAGGTGCGTGCCTGGGCGGGCGGGCGGGCGCGCACCAAGAATTTGAGGGCTGCCCACCTCCTCAGCAGAGCCACACGGCGGCTGCTCGGCTGCTCCGGGTAGGGCCGTGTGGCAGGCAGCTGCCCCACCCCAGGAGCAGCAGAGCAGCCACCACGCCCTGCCCTAGGGCTGTGTGGTAACCGGTGGCAGCTGCTGCAGTGGCCTTGGCCAAGGCCAGAGCCGTGTGTCTGCAGCAAGTACCCCCGTCCTGGGGAGCAGTCGCTGGTCAGCAGCAGAGCCCCTGCTGCCCTGGACTGCCCCCAGAGAGCAGCTGCCCACCATGCCACCATGCCGCTGCTTCAGGCTGGCCACGAGGAACGGAGCCACGCTAGGTAAGTCTTCTTGTGCAGCGGTGCGCAACCCGTGGGTCGCGACCCCCAAAGAGGTCGCAGCCGTCTTCCTTGGGGGCCACAGAGTTTTGATCCAGGCCAGCTGGCATTTTGTTTTCCTGGCTCACCGCCCGATGTACATGCAGCGGGGGCGGGGGTGGGGAGAGTGGCAGGGGAGCGGACTGGCACTTTCAATTAAAGAGGCCGCAACAAAATGTTCCCGGTGAGGTGGTTTTGGGTTTTTGTTTGTTTGTGCTCAACAAAATATTCTCTTGGCGTTTTTGTTTTTTTTTCTCAACAAAAATTTTCCTGGGGGGTCGCAAATGAAAAAAAAGTTGCGCACCACTGCTCTAGTGAATACAGGCAGTCCCCGACTTACGCGGATCCGACCTAAGTCGGATCCGCACTTACGAACGGGGCTTTCTCGCCCTGGAGGTCGAGGTGGCGGATTGCTGCCTGCGAGCTCCGGGGCGAGAAAGCCCCGTTCGTAAGCTGCTCTGGTGCCCCTGGTCTGCTGGAGACTGTCTCCAGCAGACCAGGGGCACCGGGTGGGTTCCCGTGCTTCTGAGGTTTTGCCAGAGCAAAGCCTCAGAGGCGCGGCACCCCGCTGCCGCTGCAGCTCTGCTCCCCGTGTCCCTGGTCTGCTGGGGGGGGGGGAGGCGCGGCTAGTGTGCCCCCCCCCCCAGCAGACCAGGCTTTTGTTTTGGACCCTGGAGCAGAGTAGCTGGGGCGCTGCCGATTGGTCCTGCAGCGCCGCTCTGGGCACTACTGGACCAACCCAGCAGCACCCCAGCTGCTCTGCCCCAGGTCCTGATTCAGCCGCTGCTTGTCAGTTTCAGCAGTGGCTGAATCAGGACGCCTGGGGCGGGGCAGAGCAGCTGGGGTGCTGCTGGGTTGGTCCAGTAGCGCCGAGGGGTGCTACTGGAGCAACCCAGCAGCACCCCAGCTGCTCTGCCCCAGGCGTCCCCAAGTCAGCCGCTGCTGAAACTGACCAGCGCTGACTACAGGAAGCCCCAGGCAGAGTTGCTCTGCCCCAGGCTTCCAGGAATCAGCGCTGATCAGTTTCAGCAGCAGCTGACTTGGGGAAGCCTGAGGTTCTTAAGTTGAATCTGTATGTAAGTCAGAACTGGCGTCCAGATTCAGCCGCTGTTGAAACTGATCAGTTTCAGCAGTGGCTGAATCTGGACGCCAGTTCCGACTTACATACAGATTCAACGTAAGAACAAACCTACAGTCCCTATCTTGTACGTAACCCGGGGACTGCCTGTAGATACATGCATTCAGTGGCTGAGGCAGTAGCTTGGATTGCATGAATTGGGGCTTAGCTCCATTTTGCAATAGCCACAATTTGCAGTTGTTGGATGGCAGTTGGTGCATCTGCACCAGTGCTGACTCCTTAGGCTAAATAATAGCACATGCAGGAATGTATGCTAATTAAGGTGACAATTAGCCTTTTCCATTGGGATAATCCCTGATTAGCTCTCCCAGTGCAAATCCCAATTTGCAGTTGTCTACACTTAGGAGTAAGCACAGATGCAGCTAATGTACAACTGAACTCTTCTTCAGTGAGCTGAGAGTGTGGGTGGCCACCCAGGAGAGAGTCAAATGCTACCCAGCTAATTACAACATGACCCACTGCTAGCAGCATGTGTTTCTGCTGGTGGTGCACATCTGCACGTGCCTCAGTGCACAGAACAAAGGCTATGTCTACACTCGCGGCTTCTTGCGCGAGTAATATGCAAATGAGGCTAAGCATGGAATATCGCTGAGCCTCATTTGCATACCTAATGAGCCACCATTTTTTTCAGAAGAGGCTCTTGCACAAGAAGGAGAATCTACGCTGCCCCTCCTTGCGCAAGAAAACCCCTCTTGCACAACGCCGTTCTTCCTCTCACGTAATAGGTGTAACGGCGTCGTGCAAGAGGGGTTTTCTTGCGCAAGGAGGGGCAGCGTAGATTCTCCTTCTTGTGCAAGAGCCTCTTCTGAAAATAATGGTGGCTCATGAGGTATGCAAATGAGGCTCAGCGATACTCCACACGTAGCCTCATTTGCATATTACACGTGCAAGAAGCCGCCAGTGTAGACATAGCCAAAGTGTATTCTACATGGAAGGAACATTGCCTGCCACCATGTATTACTGGTGTTGTATAGCAGTGCAGCACAGGTCTTTAAGAAAAACAGCTTATTGTTCACACCTTGCCGGTATGTGCGTGGGAGCAGGGCGGAGGGTGATGTCTTTTTACCTTATCTGTAACTGATGGCATAACACAGCACATTGGCACTTAGGGGCAGTCATAATAATAAGGGTGTTTGGGTGAAAGTTCTGACTTACCAGCTCTTTTTATTCTTTGTGACCGGGAAAGGGATGTCTTAGTATTCTTTCTTCCATAGCATTTCATCTACGACTATGATATTTGTTAGTAACTGCTGGGTGCTGTCTGAACAAGTGCACAATACTGGAGCACAGGTCAAAACTCACTCCACTCATGGATGGAAAGGGTTAGTGGGAACATTGCCAGGTGGGGTACCACTCAGCCTCCAGCCTCCGGGGCTCCTGCTCCCAGCTCTCATGCTGGGGAGTGACGGATGATCACTGGGAGCACAGGAGACGGACTCCTGGCTGTTAGTTCCACATATGCCTACTGTAGCCTAGAACTGCAAATGCAGGGACAGTCCTGCATGGAGCATGTCAATGTTGACAGACTCTTCCAGGTATTATGCTGTGAAGCACTACCAATTAGGTGCAAACTGTGATTTATTTTCATCGAGGCTTATATAACCTGACCAGGCTTGGTCAGATTTTCTGGAGACAGCAAAACAAACCTCCCGGATACCATAGCCAGCCCTTTGCAAAATGTCCCGTCCCTGCTCCTGAGTTTGGGGGCACTAGAGCATCCAAAAGAAAAAGTCACCAGCTTTTTTTTTGAACATGGGTAAAATCATGTAATTTTCCCTGAATTCCTTCCTGGGAACACTCGGCCCATTTTGCCTGAAATTTATGTTTTGTTTTGTTTTGAATCAGCCTGAAGCAGACACCCAGAATGGAAAATTTGAGCCTGAACAGTTACGGTTTGGCAAAGTTATAATCAACTGAGAGAGTGACAACAGTTATAATCAACTGAGAGAGTGACAACAGTTATAATCAACTGAGAGAGTGACAACAGTTATAATCAACTGACAGTGGGAGGTGTCAGGCACTTTGAACGACGGGGGATGGTACCAGCCCCACCTATGAAGAGCATGGCTTTCATTTTAAATGGACATGCACATGTATGCACCTCGTAATCAATATTGAGATGCGAAAATCGTGACAGCAGCATCAGACAATGAGCTTAAAATCAGCATGTGTAATGGCACAGCTGGGAGGTTGTTTGGCAGGTGGGAAAGAGGCCGCCATTTTACATCTCTGCCTCCTTTGGCTGCCGACGTGAGAGATTTTTCCATGGTTGCAGCGGCCACAGGGAACGCCCAGGACAGCAACGGGGGATGTGGGAGCGGCTAGATTGAAAAGTGCAGCAGGCCCAGTCCTTCGGATTCAGGGCAGGTCCCAGTGGCAGATTCCGCTCTCCGTGTATCTCCCCATAAATCCAGAGCGGCTTCAGTGGCGTCAGTGACAAATTCCAGATGGGAGGAGGGTGAAGACCCAGCTGGGGAAGACAAGTCCCAGTCCCGCCTCTTCTGCCCAGGGCCCCATCCCTGGTGCCAAGCCCTGCCCACCCCCAACCTGATCCTTCCTGGCCACCTGGAGGGCCGAGACTGCTGCGTTGCAGTCTCAGTTCCAGGCCCTCCGCATGGCCAGGAAGCAGGGCTGCCGTGCCACAGCCCCATCCTTCCCTTCGGCCTGATGTGCAGGCAATTTTGGGAAGGCTGGGCCTACCCTTGCCTCCATGACCGGCTGTCCCTGCCAGACGGCCACAGTTACACCGCTGGGGGTGAGATTAAGATCCGCCCTATGGTGGAAACGTAAACGATCAACGTTCGCCAGCGTAAAACCAATCCTTCCCTAGACCACCGGTAGGCCCCGAGAATGTTCCATTTCCTTCCCTTTTGCAGAAATGGGCCCTGTCTCCCTCCTGGCACAAATCAGACGCACGAAACGGCAGCGGCAGCAGGACGTGAAGTGAGCAGATGCTGCAGCCAGGCAGTAAGCCCCAACTAAAGCCCACAGGCTCTGACTATAACTTCCAATAGCAGCCCTAAGACGACCAGAGGAGGCGGGGCTCTCGGTCTTGGTTATTGTGAGACAGTGGGGAAAACACCCCAAAATCTCTGGGCAAATGGGAAGGCGGTGTGCTGCTGGGGTGCAGGGAGGGCAGCCAGCCTCATGGAGTAGCAGATGCAGATTCTCAGCTCTCTTGCAGCAGCTGGGTTACGTTTTTCTCCTCTTCTTTCCTCGGGGCTGCGGAGGACACGTGCCCTTTCTTAGCTGTTGATTATTTCAAGATGTTAGAGGTTGAACTGAACTACAAGGGAGAGACACTGAAACTGGATCTCTGCCACTAGTGCAGCAAAGTCCACACTGAACAAGCAGCTCCCGAAATCAAAGGAGTCGGGAACAGATTTATTCCCTTTTTTATTGAGCTTTTGCATTTTCTCTTGGTTATTTTTAAACTTTCTACTTGGAAAACCTTTCAAACTTGATGCATATAGCTCCTGCCTTGGTAGCGGGTTAGATAATTTACTGTTGCTCACAGGACCCTTTCTAAATGGCCAGTTATACATGACAATTATAAATGAGCAACACTAGTACAGACCCAGCTTTTTACTGTGTGACTCTTATCGGCCTAGCTCAAAAGTGCTCTGATCCTTGAATGCTTCAGTAAAAATGATAATTTCTCTCTCTCTTTTAATGACTTGATTCTTCTTCAAAATAGTGGGAAACTCCTGGGAAACTCTGAGTCCAAGGGTTTTGAAGAAGGTGGCTGAGGAGTTTGCTGGACCATTAATGTTGATTTTCAGTAAATCTTTGAACACTGGAGAAGTTCCAGGTGACTGGAAGAAAGCCAATATTTGAAAAGTGTAAACAGATAACACAGGTCTTTGAGGGCCTACCAGTCTGATGTTGATCATAGGCAAGACAATGAGGTGGCTGATATGGCACTCGAATAATAACAAATTAGGTAACGGGAACATATTTAATGCCAATCCCAGGGGTGTATGGAAAATAGAGCCTCTCAAACTAACTTGATTTTTTTGCAAGATTATAAGTTTTGTTTGGTAAAGGGAACAGTGTCAATGCAATAAACTTCTATGAGGCATTTGCCTTGGTACCACGTGGCATTTTGATAAAGAACAAGAAAGATATCAAAATGGTCACATTACAAAGGCTAAAACCTGGCGGAGTGACACGTCTAGGATGTAATTGTAAACGGGGAATCCTCACTGAACGGGGTACGTTTATCGAGGGCTCCCACGGGGAAGGGTTCCCGGCCCTAGGTCACATAAAGTCATCACTGTGCGGGTGACACACGGCGGGGAGTGGTCAGTAATGACGAGGACAGGCCGCTGATACCTAGTGTGCGGCGAGTGGGCAAACAACAGTGGGTTTAAGAGGGTTAGATGTAAATGTACATCTCTAGGAGCAGCGCGCCGGCCACACTCACAAGCTGGGGGTTCTAGCCTGGACGCAGGGACTCCGAGGGCTTGGGGGGTGCTGTGGACAGTCGGCTGACTATGAGCGTCCCGTGTGATGCCAAGACCAAGGGAGCGAAGGCGACGCTGGCGGCATGGGCAGGGGGTCTCAGGTAGGAGTGGAAAGGTTTGGGGCTGGCATTCGGCATCCAGGTCTCACCAAGACGCCTTGCTTGGCGGGCCTGTCATTTCCCACCGACAGGGAGGGGGATGGGAGCAGCGGCTGGAGAGGGCTGGGCGCAGGCAGATTTCCCATCAGCATCTGCCCCCCACTCCAGGGGGCTCCCCCCGGCGCTGGGACAGCCCCTGCTCCCTAGGGCGGGGGGCGCTGCAATAGCCCCGCCCCTGGGCACCAGTGTCACTCCCTGCTGCAGGAGCCCGAGCGAGCCCCCCGCCCCGCACTGCCTGGGGAGGCGGCGCGGCGGCTGCAGCGGGCGATGCCGGCCCCGGGGGCGGAGCCGCCCCGCCCCGGCCCGGAGCTGGCGGCGGCGGCGGGTCTGGCGGCGGCTGGGCAGGGGGCTCCCGGTTCTCGCGGGGCCATGGGCCGGGACCTGCTGCTGCTGCTGCTGCTGCTGCTGCTGCTCGGGGCGCTCGGTGAGTTCGAGTGTGTGTGTGTGTGTGTGCGGGGAGAGTGTGTGTGTGTGTGTGTGTGTGTGTGCGGGGAGAGTGTGTGTGTGTGTGCGCGGGGAGAGTGTGTGTGTGTGTGTGTGCGGGGAGAGTGTGTGTGTGTGTGTGTGTGTGCGGGGAGAGTGTGTGTGTGTGTGCGCGGGGAGAGTGTGTGTGTGTGTGCGGGGAGAGTGTGTGTGTGTGTGTGTGCGGGGAGAGTGTGTGTGTGTGTGTGTGTGTGTGTGTGTGTGTACGTGTGTGCGGGGGGAGCTCTGTGTGTGTGTGTGCGGGGAGAGTGTGTGTGTGTGTGTGTGCGGGGAGAGTGTGTGTGTGTGTGTGTGCGGGGAGAGCCGTGTGTGTGTGTGTGTGTGTGTGTGTGCGCGCGGGGGGAGCCGTGTGTGTGTGTGTGTGTGTGTGTATTGTGTGCGGGGAGAGCTGTGTGTGTGTGTGTGTGTATTGTGTGCGGGGAGAGCTGTGTGTGTGTGTGTGTGTATTGTGTGCGGGGAGAGCTGTGTGTGTGTGTGTGTGTGTGTATTGTGTGCGGGGAGAGGTGTGTGTGTGTGTATTGTGTGCAGGGAGAGTGTGTGTGTATTGTGTGCGGGGAGAGCTGTGTGTGCGGGGAGAGTGTGTGTGTGTGCGGGGAGAGTGTGTGTGTGTGCGGGGAGAGTGTGTGTGTGTGTGTGCGTGTGCGGGGAGAGCCGTGTGTGTGTACGTGTGTGTGGGGAGAGCTGTGTGTGTGTGTGTGTGCGCGCGCGGGGAGAGTGTGTGTGTGTGCGCGCGCGGGGAGAGTGTGTGTGTGTGCGTGTGTGTGCGGGGAGAGCTGTGTGTGTGTGTGCGCGCGCGCGGGGAGAGTGTGTGTGTGTGTGTGCGTGCGTGTGTGTGCGGGGAGAGCTGTGTGTGTGTGTGTGGTGTGTATTGTGTGCGGGGAGAGCTGTGTGTGTGTGTGTGTGGTGTGTATTGTGTGCGGGGAGAGCTGTGTGTGTGTGTGTGTGTATTGTGTGGTGTGCGGGGAGAGCTGTGTGTGTGTGTGTATTGTGTGGTGTGCGGGGAGAGCTGTGTGTGTGTCTGTGTTGTGTGGTGTGCGGGGAGAGCTGTGTGTGTGTGTGCGTGCGCGCGCGGGGAGAGCTGTGTGTGTGTGTGTTGTGTGCGGGGAGAGCTGTGTGTGTGGAGGGGCATCTTTGTGTGCTTGTGCGCAGGGGGGACCTGAATGTGTTGTCTGTGGACGGGGAGCTGTGTGTGTTTGTGCACGGGGGGAAGCTGTGTGTGTGTTGTGTGTGTGCGCGCGGGGGGGAAGCTGTGTGTGTGTTGTGTGCGTGCGCGGGGGGAGCTGTGTGTGTAGTGGCATCTTTGTGTACTTGTGCGTGTTGTGTGTGCAGGGGGGAGCTGTATTTGTTGTCTGTGGTCAGGGAGCTGTGTGTGCGTGCACGGAGGGAAGGATCTGTGTGTGTGCGTTTGTGTGTGTGCGCGGGAAGGGGGGATGTGTGTGGGGGGGGAGCTGTATGTGTTGTCTGTGGACGGTGAGCTGTGTGTGTGTGTGCACGCACAGAGGGAAGGGTTTGTGTGTGTGCCCGCGGGAGGGAGGAGGCGTGTATGTGTGTGTGTGTGTGTGTGTGTGTGTGTGTGTGCTGGGGCTGGGGGCTGCTCTGTCCTGGCCAGGCGTCGGTTCACAGGTTACCCCTTTACATCCCTATCCCCTGTGGGAACCAGGAGCTAGTCCTAGTATTGGGCCACCCTGGTTGTATCAGTGGGCGATTCCCGTTGAATACGGCGGGTGTAGCTAGAGGAGCCATAAGCCTGCGGGGAATCTGTGGGAACGTGCTGGGATTTACACCGTAATCCCGGAACGGCTCGGCCCTGCAGAGTGAGAACACGCAAAGGAACTGGGCTCTGTCTGGGGCTCCGCTCCTGAGACACATCCCCCGCAGGCTTCGGCAAACTTGCCTTTTGGGCCAGAGAGGCTGAAGCTGGTGCTGAGATGTCAGCTCTCTGGAGGAACAGACAAGATGTGTCCACAAGCCAGCCGAGGGGAAAGACCCCTTTGTGAACAGGCCGCTCTTGGCTGCTAGTAAGGACATAGGGTTTGTGACGTCTTATGGAGCTATGCCTTCTCAAACAGCTCCCTACTAGAGCCGGAGTAGAGAATTGTCATGTCAAGTGTGCGGTGGCTTTTCCCATTGACTTATAAACCTTCAGTGAAATCCCTCGTGTGTGTTGTTAGACTGTTCTTGCTTACGGCTGTATTCGCCCATCTGGTAACCAGAAAAGAAACAGCCTCTGTGAGCGTGAAGAGCTCTTTCATATCCTTGTTTTTTTTCAGTATTAACTGTTTTTTATCACTAGTTCGATAGTCAGACTGTAGACCGCTGCGTCGTTGTGTTTTGAAATATGTAGAGTAACAACAAAACAAAAGTCTAAGAATAAAATGTAGCTGTCTGGGCTATGTCAGGAAGTGTGCGTTTCAAATGTCCTTAGCAAGCAGAAAAGTTTTTCTTTGAGAAATTTGTTACTAAGCGGCTCAGGCATTTTTCCTCTGGTGACTGGTTTTTAGTACCATGTAAGTAAACAGCAAGTGGCATAGGGCAGGTTCAGCAGCCATCACATGCTCTTTGTTTGTGTTATTGTTAAGATTATGGTGCGGCTTTAAAAGCTCAGCTATTTTTGCAGTGTAAGATGGTTGTTTGGCATTTCAAACCCAGAGAGAATTTCTGTTTACTCTGTAAGACCAGACAAGATTGGGAACAAGCTTTGTGACTTTGCAAATTTCTGTCTAAAAATACCATTTTTCATGAGTAAAAATAGCTATCCATTTAGTAAAAAAATGTATCCAGCCTCGAACATAGGTCCTGTTTGCTGTCTCTCCATAACGTTCCCTCAACTTGCCTGTGCTCAGCTAGTCATAATGGGGAAATTACTTTTATGATGTGACGTTAAAACTTGCTGAGATGTTTTGTATTCAGGGCTACTAGCCAGCTAAAAACTGGACTTGGTTAAGACATATTGAATGTTCTCATTGGGTAAACAGGGCACAACTTTCTACCCATTCTTTGATTTACTTTATAGTTATAACCTGTGAAAAATTTTCTGAAAGCAACAGGTTAATCACATTCACTGTTGGTCGGGCTGAAATGTTGGTACTGAGGGCTGTAGAAAGAACATACAGTACTGTATTAAAAAGGAGAAGGTGTTGCATTATGCATCATATTTGTTCTGAGGACCTGAAGGAGGCCAGTTGCAGACCAGTTGAGGGTCTCTAGGTAAGATAAAAGGTGTGAAAAAATAGAGATGTCACCATGTTCGGGCTCTAATAAAATCAGGAAGAGGAGGTAGAAATATTTTTGCAATAACTAAGAAATATCCAAAACACAAGGCCTGTCAGAAACGTGGACTGTGAGCATCCTGGCACCTGTTGGGAAAGTACTATGGCAAACCACAATATTTTGGCTAAATTCTTGGAATATATCGGGGGCAACTTTTTGTTTCAGAAAGTGGAGGATGTGACCAAGGGTACACCCCTTTTAGAGTTGAGTCTGACCAACAGGGAAGAATTGGTATTGAATCTGAAGATGGGAGAAAACAATCACACACAAAGTCTGTTATTTCCAGGAAAGGCAGGAGTGAGAGCAGCAGAATAAGGACAGATTAAAATCCAGAGGAAAAGGGAGTTTGCGAGAGCTGGCAGTTGCCCAAGGACACAGCATTAAAGACATAACTGCAAATGATCTTGGCGCAAGGGACAGATAGGAAGACTGGTCGGAAGTCAGTCTGGCTGCATCAGGAGTTCTGTAATGATCTGAAAGCCAAACAATAATGGTACAAAAAGTGGATGCATGGGTGAATTGCTAAGGAGGAGTGTACAAAAGAGCAGCACAAGCATGTATGGACAACATCGGAGAGGCTAAGGCACATAGTGAGTTACACCAAGTATGCTTGCGTTAGGAGTAAGAGAAAAGAAAGAGACACGTGGATGGTCTACTTAGCAGGCAAGGAGGCTGTGAAGGCTAGGAGTATAATAGAGTTTAAAGAGAAGCTAGATAATTTCCTGGAGGTTAGGTCCATAAAAGGCTATTAGCCAGGGGATAGAAAAGGTGTCCCTGGCCTCTGTTTTTCAGAGGCTGGAGAGGGATGGCAGGAGACAAATCGCTTGATCATTGTCTTCAGTCCACCTCCTCTGGAGCACCTGGTGCTGGCCACTGTCGGCAGACAGGATACTGGGCTAGATGGACCTTTGGTCTGACCCAGTACGGCCGTTCTTATGTTCTTAAGAACTTGGGTGTTTCATGCTGATTTTGCTTCAGTCTTCCCTGAAAAGGCTGATAATTAGTATCAGCAACAAGGGGGGAGCCAAAATTAGGTGTATTCAAGTCGGCCGGATCTGATGACGTTCATCCTAGGATACTTGAGGGTCTACCTGCAGCAATCTCTGAACCTTTAACAATTACCTTTGAGAATTCCTGCTGGACAGTGGAGGTTCCACAGGACTGGAACAGGGCAAAATAGTGCTTCTCTTTAACCAGGGGAACAAAGAGCACGTGGGGAAGTATAGCCCAGGCAGCCTAACGATGGTCCCTGGAAAGATACGGGAACAAATTATTAAACTTCAGCTGTGAAGAAATGGGTTGTGCCCATGAAAGCTCGTGATACCATCCAAAGATGAAGTAATTTGTAAGGGCGGAGGGAAATGACACCTCTGTAGAAGGTTGGCAACGGCTTTTCATTTGGGATAAATGTTTGAAAATCGAGGCTGGTTGGTGGAGTGCTGGGCTGGGAATGGCAAAACTCGCGGAGTGAAGTGATTTCAATCAAGGGGATTCAAAGCAGCGATGTGCATCACTCAGTGGAAAGTTTCAATTTAAGTCAGTGATTTTAAGTAACTTTTCCATTTGTACTTCCTGTTTTCTAAAGAAAGGTGCGTTTTCATGGGTTGACAACCATTAAACACGCTGATTTACAGCTTCATAGAGTCTTTACACTAGATTTGGTACATCATTTTGCTACATAGCAGGGAGCACAATAACTACATTTATTTAAGCAATTGCATAGCTTCATGTTTTCAGATTCTTATTAATTGTACATTTTTTGTATGCTGGAAACAGCATGGTTGCTTATTTACTAGATAACTTTTTGCATGTGAGTTGAGTCAACCGCCATTTGGGTGGTAACTAGAATTGCACACAATGGCAAACGCAAGTTATGTTTATTAACAAAATGACCTTAGATGTTTTGGATACAGAAACATCTGTTAAAACACAATTTGCATTTATAACTGAATGATTTCTTAATGGAACAGAGGGATTCATTGTAGTGAGTGAATTAAGCTGATTATTTGCCTGAACAAATTTTCAAATATACTTAAGTTAAAGAGACTGGTACTTAAATTCCTACTCGTGTAAGTGTCTTGAAATGAGACAGTCTCTCGAGTTACTTATGTTGACACACTGAGCCATATTTATAAAGCTTGACCTCAAAAGGTCGATTTCAAATCCCTCCCCCCCGATTCTTTCTTTATTTGGAAAAACAGCCTTTAACTTCGAGGTTTTGCTAGAGGCTCAGGAATTCAGCGTATTTATTTTTTATGCAAATGTTTTAAGAGATTATAATAAGTTTAAGTGTCAGCATATCTGTGTTGGATTTAGAGTGTATGTTAAACAGGGTTATTTTGAAAAGAAGACCTTAGCATAGCAAATAAAGTTTTAGAAAAATTCACCATGCATTTTACGAGACAATTTTTCATCGTGATCTTATTTATTTTCCTATAAATGGAGCTCAGTTAAGGCAGGTTTAAGTAGCTGTTACTTGTGATAAACCAGCAAGGCACGTTGGATGTGTCTGCCCTGTAATTAGACACCCTCCAGGGGCTTGGGCTAAGGGGCTGTTTAATTGGGGCGTAGCTGCTGGGACCGTCCCACCTCATAGGGTCCTACAGCTCCAGGCCTCAGCACTAGCTGAACATCTGCATTGCAATTAAACAGCCCACCGCCTGAGCCCTGGCCAGCCTGGGTGCCAATGGCAGCGTGACGTACCCTTAGGATACAAAATAGGGGTCGCATGCGCATGCTGGGTGAAGGCACCAGGTGAAAGTCCCACACAACCTTAGCGCCAGGTTAAGTGACGCGTGTGTGTGTTTGCTCCAGGAGTTGACACATCTGTGAGCAGGGGACTGGCACCACATGCCCTGGTGTCACTGGACCCTGTCAGCTCCCCCTGCCTGGGTCGGAGTTTGGCGTCTGTAGCAAAGAAACTCACGTCAGCAGCACAAAATCCAGCAAACAGCGTCACAACACACGCCCACAAAACACACTTCTCTGTGCTTGGCTGTTCCCGGGGTCTCTCCTGGTAACACGACGCCATCCCAGACCCTAGAGCCCTCCCCCACTGCACTTTAGAACTGGTCTGGAATTTACAAGCTGAACTCCCCCGGCAAGTCACCAGGGACTCATCTGTAGCCTCTGTAGGTATCTAACCCCTGCCCACAGGTAGCTTAGCGGAAGAACCCGGCCCAGGGTTCCCTGTAAGCCATGGGCTTGTGCAGCCGCTCAGGAGAGATTCAAATGCTGCCCAGCTGATTAGCAGAGCTCCCACAGCTAGGCTGTGTGTTTCTACGGTGTGGTGCACATTCACACACAATTTGGTGCACATAAAATGTATTCTGCACATGGATGGAAAAGATTAGTGGGAACATTGCCTGCCACCACAACAGAGGTCCTAACCCTATGTGATCATTAACCCTTTGTGTGAGGCATGCTGGGATGCGCTTACGGACCCCAGAATCAACTCCCACGTCTGCTTTTAGCTGCACATCCAGTGCTCAGTGGTGCGGTTCTCTCCGTGGCTATGCCAGGGAGCTGCTGCGTGACCGTGCATAAATCATGGAGTTGATGCTGCGGCAAGTCCATGTGCAAGTGCGAGGCTGTCACACGAGGGTGAGCCTGGGCTGTGCGTGGACAGTGCTCGTGTAAGCACGAGGGATGTGTAATCAGGTGGCGTGCCCAGCGTGTTCCTAGCACAATGAGCGCTCGCTGCCTTGCTCTTGGTGAGCACCCGAACCCCCTGGCTCTGTTAGTCTGGGGTGGGTCCGTACCGCCGGCGGAAGCTGGGGCACTCTATAGACCCAGAAATACTCGCTGGGCCAGAGAGGGAGCGCGGCTGCCTGGGACCCAAGTGGGGATTCCAGCCTGAGTCTCCCACACCCCACGGGGAGGGGGGGCTCTAGTCACTGGGCTACACGTGCCCCTGGTGGGTACGATTTCTGCAGCTGGCTCAGAGCATTTTCCCATGGCGGGGCCGTGGCGACGACAGTTTCTGGTCGACGGAAGCAGCGTTTCTGAGCGCTCGTCCGTAAAAGGGAGCCCGGCTCTCGTTCGAGCACAGACCCCAGCCCTGAGCGGGGACCCCCCGCCGCACACTGAGGTGCGTGGCTCAGAGGGGGGGAGGAAACGGGGGTGTCAGTGCTAGCACCCTCGACCTTCCTCCTGCTTGGGGGCAGGTGTGACGTGGGCCTGCCCGGCGATGCTCTCAGCTCTGTGCCCCAGGGCCGTGCAGATTCAGCCTCCAGTCGGGGTGTGCCTCCCCCGCTGTCAGTTCCCCCGCTGAACATTTCTAGTGTAGTAGCACCCGGACCGCCATCAGACTCCTCCCCCGCCCCCCTGCTGCATTAGGTGCTGAACAAGCCCCCAGGAGACGGGGTGTCTGTCCCCAGGAAGCTCCAGTCATGGGGCAAACCCAGACACCTGCACAGAGCATCCCTGGCGTTGTCATGGTTACGAGGCCTTGTGAGGCAGGTGCTCGGCAAAGCCAGGGCCAGGCCTGTGCGGGTGTCTGAGGGGTGACGTCTCTGGCCAGGGAAACAGCAGATCTCTCTTCATTGCGGGGTGCATTGGAGCCGGCACATGGGGGATGCGGAGCCTCGCGTTAATGGCAGCATCTCAGTCCCTGGGCACTGGGGAGGGGGCTGGCCGGATGGCTGCAGTGGGGCGGGGGTCTGGGCAGCACCTCCTCACGTGGCTGTCTTGTTCTCCTGCTCATTTGGCTTTTTGGTGCACGTGGGCTGTTGTATCCTATGGGAAAGGGGAGTCTAGCGGGGTGAGGCCGGAACTGGCCGTAAGGTCTGGACCAGGCACATCCCTCCTGTGCAAAACATGGGGAGTCCCGCGGGCAGGGTGGAAACGCTGAACCCCGCCTTGGTAGCGCTCTCTTGTGTCCCTCTCTAGGGAGAGGGCTTTGGAGGAGCCAGTTAGTCAGGCGGTGAGGCCTTCCACCCCACAGACCTAGGGGCTGCGTGGGGAGAGGCACCCATGGATCTGAGGTAACCCCGGCTCTTGTTTTGCAGAGAGCTCTGAGGCGAGGCGGGAGAGCGGGACGTCCCGCCGGATGCCAGCCACACAAGTGCTGCTGGCGGCCTGGCCAGCTGCACCCCGGCGCCCCCGTTCCCTTCTGACCACGGTGCACGACGCCACCGGAGCCGACACACCGAGGCCCCCTGAGGAGCCATATCCTGAGCAGGCCAACGGGTCTCTCTTGGACGGAGCCTCCGCAGCCCGCTCTCTCCAGCCGATTAAATTCAACCCCACAGTGAGACAGATCGTAATTAACGAGCACAAAGACTTCACGTTTAACTGCTCCATTAAGGTGCCTCATGCCTTGCTCAACCACGACTCTGCCGTCATTTCCTTGTGGAAGGATGGGAAGGAGCTGCAGGAGCCAGGCCGCATGTCCACTCGCTACTACCAGGTGATGGACGATGAGGAAATAACCATGATCTCTACCTTCAGGTAACGAAGCCAGCTCTGTCAAAGGGGGCTCGCTGGTTGCCGGCTTTGGTTCAAGAACAGCTGAAAACTCTGGACTCTGTAGCTGAGACCCCACACAATTCCCGACCGCTAACAGTGCCCGGCCGGGACCTCAGCCAGCTGGGGCAGGCCCAGCGCTAGCTTGCTGCTGGAAGGGGCTCTGGGGGGACTGTGGTGTTTGCTGATCAGTTGGGGTTTGGGAACCCCCCCCATGAAAGGGGACAGTCCTCACTGACTTGTCAGGCAGGTAATGGTTACCACAGACTCCAAGCGCTCGTTCTAACCCTGTCTTGCATGATGGACGATGGGAATCAGGGGATCCCAGAAAACTCCAAACTCAGCCCCACACCTTTTGTTGTAAGTCATCTTCCCCCAAGCAAACCCAGCCCCTCACGCGTGACAGGCCAAGGAACAGAGCAGGGGAGGGGGAAGGAGAGCTCCTGGCTGGTCCGGCAGGAAGCAGGGGCTGGTACTGCGGTCAGCTCAGCCCCCAGGCGTGCCCCCAGTTTGAGAAGGCAGACGCCCCAGCCCCGCTGAGGTCAGGACGGTTGGACTGGGAGACAAAGGTCACCTCAGTTGTAGGCGGGAATCGGCCACGTGAAACCCAGAGTGCTGGGGGGAATTCAAAGGGAAGGAAGATCCCCTGAGCCAAACGTAGACCCGTAGATACCGTCCCCTCCACACCCCTTCTCCCACGCTGGCTGTGCACGGGGTTAGGCGCTCTTGAATCCATGGAAAAAGCCAGCTTGTGCCTGGCTGTCATTGGCACGAGGGCCCCACAGATCACGGGGTGTAACAGGGCAGCTGCGAGACAGTCCAGAAACAACCACACGTGCCGTTCTCGCAGCGAGTGTCCCAGCATGCCTTGGGGCTTCTCAGCATCGCGGCGGCGGCGTGATTCGGTGTAGGGTGATGCTTAGTGGTTACGGCTAACCGGCCTCCCCACGCTCGCCCCGGTGAACCAGTTACGCCTAACGTTAAACCGGAACAGTAAACGTTAGTGGCTGTGGGAAGCACTTCACGGTGGCAGCGAAGGGGCCCCCAGGGAGGCCGAGGAGGACGTGGGTAGCTCTGCCTTCAGAGCAGGGCTTGCATGAATGCCGGTCAGAGAGCTGCGCGTTAAATCCAGAGCGTGAAACAACCGATTGGGCAGCTGCTCCTTAAGTGAGCACCAGCCTTCCTGTGGACTGAATGCAGCCAGGTCTTCAGGGGGAAAAGCAGGTGAGCCTGTTTCTGGTGGGGCTTGCCCACGTGCTTCCCGGCCTAATTGATCGCCATATTTGGGGTCAGGAAGGAATTTTCCCCTAGGTCAGATTGGAAGAGTGCCCCGGGGTGGGGGGGGTGGGGTAAGACGGGTTTCACTTTTCTCTGCAGCATGCCTCACTTGTAGGTTTAAACTACAGGTTGAACCTCTCTTGTCTGGCAACATCCGTGGTCCGGCAGGATTTGGGTGAGCCCGATGTCCCCCTGTCATGGGGATGGCCAAGTTTCCTGTGGTTCCACAAAGTCTGTTTCCAGCCCCTGGCTCTCCATGTTCTGTGCTGTTAGTTAGCTCTCATTGACTCCTGTGGCTTGGCAAATTCTCTGATTGGGCACCGGCCAGGCCCCACGGGTTCGACTGGTAGTGTAAGTGGTGGATTCTCTGTAACTCAGAGATTAGAAAGGCAGGTTTGAGGACGTCAGTCACTCAGCCGGAGGTTCGGGGTCTGTTCCAGGGGTGGGTGGGGGAGGTTCTGTGGCTTGAGATGTGCATGGGGTCAGACGGGAAGATCGTGATGGGCCCTTCTAGCCTTACAGTCCATGCGCCTAATGCAAGGCCGTAGCGTAATGCAGGCGTGCCAGGGGGCTGCATGAAGGTTGCAGCATTTGAGTGCTTGACTTTGCAGCCGTCACATCCTTTTACTGCAGCTTTTGAGGGCAATACTTACTGAGCTCCAGCATAGCAGTGCTCCCGCATTTCTCGTCTGCCATGTCCGGGTGAGAGACAAAGCCTTGGTAACCCTGCCCTCTCCCCTGGCAGCATCACCAATGCTCAGCGCTCTGATAACGGGTCCTACAGCTGCAAACTGAAAATCCACAGTGAGGAAATCGTGTCCGACCCTATCTTTGTCCAGCTGGAAGGTAAGCCGGTGCCTGAAGGAGGCATTTAGCAGCAGTGCCAGTGAGCTGCAGGAGGGTGCCTGGCAGGGGTCATGTGGGGAGCTTGGCAGTTAGGAGGAGGCATTGGTCTGGAGTGGGAACGAATAGGCGGTGACGGAGCGGGCCAGGTGACTCGGGGTGGGAGGAGCAGGAGGTGACGGAGCGGCTGGGTGACTCGGGGTGGGAGGAGCAGGAGGTGACGGAGCGGCTGGGTGACTCGGGGTGGGAGGAGCAGGAGGTGGCGGAGCGGGCCGGGTGACTCGGGGTGGGAGGAGCAGGAAGTGGCGGAGCGGGCCGGGTGACTCCGGGTGGGAGGAGCAGGAGGTGGCGGAGCGGGCCGGGTGACTCGGGGTGGGAGGAGCAGGAGGTGGCGGAGCGGGCCGGGTGACTCGGGGTGGGAGGAGCAGGAGGTGGCGGAGCGGGCCGGGTGACTCGGGGTGGGAGGAGCAGGAGGTGGCGGAGCGGGCCGGGTGACTCGGGGTGGGAGGAGCAGGAGGTGGCGGAGCGGGCCGGGTGACTCGGGGTGGGAGGAGCAGGAGGTGGCGGAGCGGGCCGGGTGACTCGGGGTGGGAGGAGCAGGAGGTGGCGGAGCGGGCCGGGTGACTCGGGGTGGGAGGAGCAGGAGGTGGCGGAGCGGGCCAGGTGACTCGGGGTGGGAGGCAGGTGTCTGCGCTCAGAGCTGCGGTTGTATTGGCGGTGATGCGGGTGAATCTGGGTATGCTTGGTTATCAGCGTTGTTGCTGACAGTATTTTCACGGTGCTTGTCTCCGGGTGTCTCCGCACAGGCCTCCCCCACTTCCTTCGGCAGCCCCAGAGGCTGAACGTTACCAGGAACCAGCCATTTAACCTGACGTGCCAGGCGGTGGGGCCGCCCGATCCAGTGGAGATTTATTGGGTTTGGAACAGCAGCAGAGTGAGTGACCAGCCGCACATGTCCCCCTCCGTCCTGACAGTGCCAGGTGAGTGCCGCCCGGGGCGGTTTCGGGGTGGGTGGCTGGGCACATGGCAAGCTCCATGGCTGGCCGGCATTTGCTGCCTGCCCTCGCTGGCTGGCTGGTGACTGGCTACCCTGAGGAGTGGCTGGCACTCAGAAGCAGCCAGAAAGGCGGGGGCCCTGGCCAACAGGCCTCAGTAGCACGGGCCGGGCCAGGCGGGGTGTCAGGCCTCGCGCCAGTGTTGAACTGATGGCTATGTCCTTGCACGGTGACACAGAGGCAGCTCCTGCCCTGCCGGATTCACTGCGCCCCATTCGCAGAACGCAGGGCCTCCACGCTGAGCCCACGCGGGGTGGGTGCAGCTGGGAATCTTTGTGGGGCTCTGGCCTGGGCAGATCAAGATTGTGCTGCTCCTTTTCGGCCCGGCAGTCCATAAATCCAGGGCTCCCTCCGTGTCCGGCGCTCCCGGAGCAGGGCTCTCTGGCAGACCGGCACGACGATGCCGGGCAGATCCGGGTTCGTGCTTCGTTGCACGGCGGGGGTGGGGAAGGTGGTGCGCACGTGGTGTTCCCCTGCACGGGGGAGCAGTGCTGGAGCCTGCCTGTGAATGGGAGCGAGGGTGGCCAGGTGTCCGGCTTTGAACTGGACAGTCCGGTATTGGAGGGTTCTGTCTGGGACACAAATTGAGAAAATACCGGCCGTAGAAATGTCGGGTGTTTTCTAGTTAAGTACGTTTTATTGTTGTCATGAGTATCAGTATGTAGTGGCGAACTGCCTGGCCAGTGGACACGCTCACGCTGCATGAGAGTGTCTGCCAGCTAGACAGTGCACAACTGCACAGTAGAGCGGAGGGGGGCCGGGCCGGGGCAGGATGGAATCTCTGGGGCCGGACTTGCCCGAGCGCCCCGCTGGGATCGTGCACGGGATGGGCAGCGCCCTAGGATCTGCATTCGCCCGGGCCAGCCATGCTCCCTGCCGGCCAGTTCCCCCACCCCCCGCTCTCCCCTGGCCAGCCCCGCTCCCCCCCCGATCTCCCCTGGCCAGCCCCGCTCCCCTCGACCCCCTCACGGCCAGCCCCGCTCCCCTCCCCCGATCTCCCCTGGCCAGTCCCGCTCCCCTCGACCCCCTCACGGCCAGCCCCGCTCCCCCCCCCCCGATCTCCCCTGGCCAGCCCTGCTCCCCCCCCAATCTCCCCTCCCTCCCGCTCTCTCCTGGCCAGCCCCGCTCCCCCCCCCCCCCGCTCTCCCCTGGCCAGCCCTGCTCTCCCCCAATCTCCCCTCCCCCCTGCTCTCCCCTGGCCAGCCCCACTCCCCTCCCCTGGCCAGCCCCACTCCCCCCCCCGCTCTCCCCTGGCCAGCCCTGCTCTCCCCCAATCTCCCCTCCCCCCCACTCTCCTCTGGCCAGCCCCACTCCCCCCCCCCCCCAATCTCCCCTCCCCCCCGAACTCCCCTGGCCAGCCCCACTCCCCTCGACCCCCTCATGGCCAGCCCCGCTCACCCCCCGATTTCCTCTGGCCAGCCCCGCTCCCCCCCCCATCTCCTCCAGCCAGCCCCACTCTCTCCCCCCCGCCCCAATCTTCCCTGGCCAGCCCCGCTTCCCCCACCCCCTCCAGCCAGCCCCACTCCCCGCCGACCAGTTCTCCCCCCCCCCAGCCGCCCCACTCCTCCAGCCCCCTCCAGACCAGCCCTGCTTCCCTTGGGCTGGTTTCCCCACCCCCATCTCTCCCAGGTAGCCCCGTTCCCCCCAACCTCCACTCCCCTCCTGGCGGGCCTGCCCCCCCCCCGCTCTGATCTGTGTCCTAATGGGAGGTGTGTGGCGTGTTGAACGAGGAGCTGGTGTTGGCTGGGGAGGTTTGTTTGGGTGCCCACGAGGGGGCGTCTCATTGCAGAATTAGCCCAGCCTCTTCCCGGGGTGTAGCGCTTCCCCGGCCCATCCACACGCAAGCCGCTGGCTGCTTCCGGCCCAGGCAGGGCAGTCGGCTCCAGCCCCTGTGAGGCTGTAAGCCGCTCCCTTTGCAGTGAGGAAGCCCAGGTGAGCCCAGCACCAGCCTGGACCCTGGCACCAGAGCGTGGTTTGCAGCACGCCCGTTCGCACCCGGCTAGGCTGGCTCCGGGCTGCCAGTGGCCATTGCTAACACTGCCGTGAAGCCGTTCGCCCAGTCACCTGAACTGGCTTTCACCGCGGCGCGTGGCGGGGAGAGGAGGGAAGTTCCAGCGCTCGTCTGGGACCCCCCCCCCCCGATGTGAACAATGTCACGGCTCCGCTACCTCGCCAGCGCCAAGGGGCAGGCGCGTGGGTGGGCTGGGAAGTCAAGGCAGAAGAGTTCTAAACGTCTCCGCTGGTTCTGCCCGCGTCACGCTGCCACCCGCTTTCTCAGGCTTCCCGAGGCCTCTTCAGAGTCTAGGCCAGGCAGAAGTGGGCTCCGACGTGCTTCGTTATCCTAAACGAGCAGCGCGGGAAGCAAGCTCGGGGCTGTTCCGCAGGGGCGCAGATTCGCCACTTGTACTGGGAGAGTTTTCGTGCTCCTTGGGGCTGGGCCCGGAAAAACGCGTTGCCTTGAGCCGGAAAAGCCCGGGGCTTCTGGGGGGAGGTACGCTGCCGCCCCATGCTCCCATGCCCCTCACGGACCCCCGCGGGAAATCTGAGCATGTGGGGAAGCCCGTGGGGGCTGGCGGAGCGGGGGCTGTGTGTATCCCAGCATCTGTGCAGGTCTTGCGACGTTTGCTGGCTCAGGAGGTCAAGCTGCTCCGCTGTGCCCCGGAGGGTCAGGCTTTGCCGTCTGTGCAACGAAGAGGGGGAGACTCGCCGGGTGTCCTGCCCCTCGTGCTGGAAGGAGAATGCGGCCCCTAGACTATAGCGGGGGGGGGGGGGCTCCCAGGGACCCCTGCATGGGCAACGCTCCTTCCTCCTCCCTTCCTGGTCACGTTCTCTCCTCCTCGTGGCTCCCCCCCATGTCCGCCTGGCAGTCGCCTGCGGCCCCCTTGCTGCTCCGGGGCAGGGCGATGCTCAGGCCTGCTGCTCTCAGCTCTGTGCTTGTGGGTTTTGCACGCCCCTGGGAGCTTGGCCTCTCGCCTGGCTGCCCAGTGTCTCAGGGTGGGGAGGGGCTCGTTCTGGGAGAAGAGCCAGTGGTCAGGCTTGCTGCATGCCCGGGGAGCTGCGTGGGACACAGACTCCCCCGCCGGCAGAGTCGGGCAGGCACACTGGGCCGCGGGCGGATGCTCGCTCGGCCGAGCGGACGGGATGCTTGTGGTACCCTGCGGGACGGGGGGCAGGGGCTGTCTCTCCTCGCTGGGAGATACAGCTCGGCTCTGGGCACCTGAAGAAAGGGGCTGGATTTGGGGCTTTCAGCTGGGTTCAGTTTAGGGCTGGAAATGTCTCCCCTCCGCCATGGACAGCCCGCTCAGCCGGCCGCCCCAGGAAGCTGCATGCACTGTCTGTGGAGGAGGCTGGTGCTGCTAAGCAAAGGCAGGTCTTGGGGCAAACGGGAAGTCAGCGGGTGCCTCTAGCTCTGCTTTTGGGGCTTCCCAGAGTCTGTTCCCCTGCCGGCCCATGCAGCAGTTTCCTTAGGGTGTGTCTACAGTGCACCTAGCCCCCGTGGGTGGGCCAAGTCAGCTGACTCTGGCTCGTGGGCTTATAAAAGTGCTGTGTAGACATCCTGGGCGGGCGGAAAGGAAACGAAACGGGGAAGTGAAAGCGGCATTCCCTGCGTGGTAGCGGGTATCTCCTGTCCTCCAGGGGCTGGATCCAGTGCTCTCTTGGGCTGGCCCGTGTGGGAGCTGGGTGTGGTGCGCTCAGCCAGTCAGTGCCTTGGGCAATCTGGGAGAGTTGCCTTGGGCGCACGACCGCAGCAGACCTGGGGCTGGAATTTCCCTGGGTCACTGGCAGCCAGTGCAGGCTAGTGCAGCTATGGGATGCAAGTGCGACTCCCCCAACTGGTGTTGAGTGCTCCTGGGCTGCAGCCAAGGATCGGGGCCCCGTTCCTCCCCCCACCCCGTTTTAGCTCTGCCCAGACCCATCGCTCCGTGGGGACGAGTGTCAGCACGTGGCGGGCTGGCCTGAGGCTGGAGTTTCACCGGGGGGGGGGGGGGTGTTTTTTGCTGAGCTCTCCCCCAGTTTCTCTGTGCTGGGACCCTGGAGAGAGAGAAGGAATGGGGCTGTAGAAGATCCTTAGATCTGCATGGAGGGGAATGAGACCCGAGACCCCAGGAGGAGCAAGGGAGAGAGAGGTCCCAGTGCAACTGACCTCATGCCCGTCAGTGATGGAAAATCCAGGCGCATTTTGCCATGAAAGAGCAAAAAGGGGGGGTTGCTTGGCTTGCTCCCCTCTGTGTATGTGATATGCCATAGCTGGCACGCCTTGGGCTCCAGAGGGGGTTAAAAAGGCAGTGAAAGTTGGAAGATCTGACTCATCCCTTCTGCATTTTCTGTCTATTTGGCAACTCTGGGGTTGTTGGCTTTTTTTCTCCACACAAGTCACCCTAGTGGCATCAAAGGGACAACTTGCATGAGCATGGGCAGCTTGGCTGAGCAAGGGTTCAGTGTAAGCCCTTGACCCCTGCGATTACAGCCTAGAAAACGAGACGGTGAAAATACACCCTCTTTCCCAAGGTGTTCTGAAGCAGTGCTCTTTGGGAAGAACACCCCCAGCCCTGCCAAGCAGGCAGGGTTGACGTATAAGGGCTGCTGCCATGGCTCCGTCCCCACTCTGGCACGATGAATGCAGAAGTGGGGGCCCGCAAAAGTACCCCAAAACCTTATCGTCCCAGGCTTTGGTAAAACACTTGCCCCCAAAATCTGAACAACCTAGATTTGGAGGGTAAAACTCCGCTGCCACCACCTAAGTAATGATAAGAAAATCAGCGGGGAGATATCACTTGGGAAATCTCACCCCTACAGTACAAACCAGGACACAAAAATTAACCAATACCAGGTTAATAAAAAGAAAAAAGAAAGAACTTCTATTATCACTACAATATACTTGCTGCCAGCATAATGACTAGATTGTAAAGAAGTATACTCATAGGGAATTCCACCATGGGCCCAAACTTAGTTGCAAAAGAGAGAAAACCCCATTTTAAATGCACAGACACCAGATCCCATTTCCCAAACCATAAAACAATAAAACCTAACGGGTTTATCTAAACTTTACCCTACTTACAGCGGAGTGAAGAGTCTATTCTTAGAGGGAGACGTTCTGTCTGACTCCCTCAGTAGCGAGAAACTGCCCAGGACAAAGGAGAGGAAGAAACCAAAAATTCCTTTGTCCCAGTTTGAAATTCCTACCTACATTCCTATTGGCCAACTCTACCTGGGTTAGGTATAGTTAACCCCTTAGTCCCCATGCTGCTGGCCATCTCTCATGCTTATGACAGCTGCCTTGTTTTTATGGGGTTTTAATTACAAACGGGAAACCTTCCAAGATGTGTATAAGTAAGTAAATCCAGGAGTAATCCTGCTCCCCATTAAACAACCCTGGAGTATTGTACCAAGCTTTCTGTAACAGCGTGAGAACAACAGGCGGGTGTATAAGGACCATCATCCACGACAGAGCATCAGCTGAAAAGTCTGAGCGGAGGAGAGAAAGCTGGAAACGACACCCGCATGCACACACAAACAGCCGAGTGCAAACCATTAAGTCCCACGGGTAAATGTCAGCTCGTGGGAAGCAAAGGCAGTTCGCGCTGACAAACACAGCTGTGCCCAAGGCTTGGGGGAGCTATCGGCGCTCGTAGAACCTGTTCTTTGTCTCAGTAGAAGGTGGGTGGACTTTGCTGTCAGCGAGTCGCCTGCGTGTGCTCTCCGGGTGCTGTCCCAGCCCTGCGCAAGCTGTTGGTTCAGCGGCCCTCGTCAGCGCTACCCAGAAAGAACCACCTCCGGCGTGGTTCAGTGACAGAGGCCCTTGGTCAAGTTTGCCCTGGCTGCAGTTACGGGCACGCTAGCATAAGTGCCCAGTGGCAGGGACTCCGTCGGGTCCACAGCGGGACTTTCTGCTGCCCCTCAGCCCCACAAAGGGTGAAGCCGAGGAGTCCCACTATGTGTAGACTGAGACAAACAACTTCCGTTCCACCTGACGCATTTCAGGGCGCCTGCTTGTTCCCTCCCGTTGTATTGTGTTCCAGGTGTCTTGGGCAAAATACCCTCTTATCTGGTGTTAGCGGAGGGTGTCCCTGAGTTAATCTTCTGTGGCATTTACCCCGTATCTGCTGCATCTCAGGAGTGCCGGTGTTTTAGCCATGCTAGCAGTGCTGCTGCCAAGGTCACGTATCAGGCTCTGAGCTTGTAAACATCTGTGTTAATATGCGGCCTGACTTGGGTTCACAGCCCCTGGCTCAGGCCTCGGATCTTGCACAGGCCCTGTGCTCGAGATGTGTGTGCACTCGCTCCCCCTACATACTTTAGGATGCCCATATGGTAATTAGAGTAGAGTCGTTAGGCTGTCGTTAAAGCGCAGGTCTGATTATCGATAGCTGGCATTGCCCCTAATTCGTGTAACCGGAAGCTGTCCTGCATTGCTCCTCACTGGCCCTTGGATCTCCTGGCCCATTGTCTCCATGGTAACCAGCCGGGAATTACGGGGCCTGCGGAAATGCCATACTTCCACCTCAGCTTTGTAGCTGTCAGAGAAGCCGTGGGATGCTGGGAAGCGCTCTGTGCATCCGGACAGGACTGGGAATTCCAGACGTCTCAGGCTCTTCCCCAGACGGCAGGCCCAGTGCTAGAACCGGTGGCAGTGAGTCGGAAGAACAGATCTGTAATGTGGCTAAGCTCCTCCTTAGCCTTTGTGGGCTCGGTGCTTTCAGGCGGATGACTTGCCCCAGAGGCTCACCGCAGCCCTCAGTTGAGACACAGGGCTGCTCTCATCACTGGCCAGCCTGGGGAAAAGAGGGGAAACTTCCGAGTCTCTGTGGCCCCTCCAGGTAGTATGGAGTAGGACAAGCCCTAGCACCAAAACCAGTCTCTTCCTAATCCTGAAATGGGGAGCTGGTGTGGGGGGCACCATCTTCGCTGGGACCCTGTAATAGCAGCTGTCTGTGATGTTCCTAGTCACAGCTGCGTGAAAACTAAACATCCCTGGGCCACTTCCCCAGCACCTTCCTTACTGCAGATTATTCCTGCTGGTACCCACTTGCACTTTCTCCTCCCAGTCTCTCCCCCACACTCACTCCCATCAGCTCCTTCCTCACACACTGAGCAAACAGAAGGGAAGCCTTTTCAACTGGTTCTCAATTGCCCAGGTGTTCTGATTAACTTGTCCCCTTGACTCTGACAGCCTTCTAATTGGTTCCAGGTGTTTTAATTGGCCTGATTACTCTGAGTGATTCTAGACCTTTCCTGCTGGTTCTGGGTTAGCTTTTGCTAGTTTACCCTGGGAAAAGGGATCTATTTAATCTGGGGCCTCCAGCTCTCTCCTGTATCCCTCTGGGCCTGATCCTGGCACAGTAACTACACTCTAGTTCATGGCCATGTCATCTGATGTAAGTCTAACGAGGGCAATACTCATTAGGACAGCCAGCATTAAGACCTTGCTCATATGACAGTACAGGGGAATTGAGTGAAATCGAGATACCCAGCCGAGAGACACAGCGGATTTTATCCATCATCGGAATGAGCTGTGTCCTCTGCAGCGTTGCTAGCTCTTATTTTCCACTCTGGCAGAGTGAGCCCTGGTCTTTGAATGGATTCGGTGAGTGGGGAGTGGAGGGAATGAGGGAGAATAGCGAGAGGTGGAGAAAGACGCGAGTACTGTAGATTTAGCCAGCTGGGGCGATGAGCCAGCTGAACGGAGTTACGTCTCCAGAAGAGGTGAAGGTGAACCAGATCCAGACAACTTGCTGGTTTGTCTCCCTGTGCGCCAGATGCTGGGAATGGGCGACAGGGGAGGGGTCGCGAGATGGGGTGTCTGGTGTGTATGTAACTTAGGAGCAGAGATGCTCCGGATCCACGCCCTTCAAGCAGCAGAGAACACTCTCAGGTTCTCTGCTGTTTAGTTAAATTACTGGCGTGAACCCCTGGCCCGGCTGAAGTCAGCAGGGGTCTGGCATAGGCTTTGACACCATGCTCGTCCTTGTAGTATCCGAGTGCCTGGGTTCAACGTGCTCCCCTTCTGCTTACCGTGCTGCTTGTGCAAAAGTGCAGCGTTCGGCAGATGTGAAGTGGTTCGTGCAAAACCAGCTCATTCGTGTCCATAGGAAAAGAAAAGAACTTTGTGAAAACACAAGCTGCAAAGCCTCCCCTTCAATTCTCTTCCTCGGGTGCGGGCGATCAGACAGGACTGGGATCTTTGTGCGGTGAATGGAATTAAATGAGCTTGAAATACAGGGTAGTGAAAGGACTTCCCTTTGTCCCACTAATGTTCCCCACCGCCTTGCCACTGACCCATTACAGGATTGATTTCTTCCGACTGCAGGTCTTAACGAAACTGCCGTGTTCAGCTGTGAGGCTCACAACAGCAAAGGACTCACTACATCAAACGAAGTGCAGATCAACGTAAAAGGTAAGCGGTGTACATGGCGTCTGTCCTCCTACAGCTGCTAAGGTCTGTGCCCAGCAAGCTGTCCATGGTTCCCGGCTGACCACGCGTGGCAGTGAGACTGTGGAATGAGGTTATTGCTAGAGTTGGCTGGGAATTTTTTGGACAGCACATTTTTCATTGGAAGAAGCTGATGTATCAAAATCAAAGCTGTTGACAGAAAGGGTCCGTGTCAGTCTGTTTGGGAAAAACCTTGGAAAACAAAGTTTCAGAATCCCCCAAAGATGCCGTTTCGACATTTTACAAACCCAAGTGCGATCGTTCCGGTTGGAACGACGTTTTGTCCTAAAATTTGAAAGTTGATTCATAGTTTTAAAAAAGCTAAGAACAGTAAACGTCCGAGGAAGACTCCTTTCACAATGATCTCAGGGTCTCAGTTGACCTGATCTGATATTTTGCATTTTTGGTTGGTGCCAATTTTCAAGATTGAGTTTTCGTTTGCATTTGGGAGGGAACGTTTTCAGAAATTCTTGCCGGGCAGGAGAGCTGTTTCCTGCCCAGCTCTGGGTAGGGCATTGGCAGTTCTGCTCCACCGCTGGGCTCAAACCTTCGCACCCAGGCAGTGGCTGCATCCTGCCGGTTGCATTGCGGGGGAGAGCAGGGCTTTGCTCCCAGCCCTGAGAACTAGATGCACCAAACCCACCGACATGATAAGATTCACGGGGGAATCTAAAGCACCGGAGAGGTGGGTAGACTGTCTCTGCAGCTTGGTCCGAGTCTCTGCTCTCCACAGCAGAGCATGTTGCCTTCTCCTCCCGCTCTGTCCGCTGTGGCAGCCACCCCCCTACCGATTATGTCCACAACGCGAACGCCCGTGCAGCGGGGGGCCCCCACCGCGACTCTGCCGGCAGGAAGGCTGGGGGTCTGCAGGGCCGTGACTGGGGAGCAAGCACCCGAGAGCTTATGTGAAAGCAGAGCTGTCAAACCGAGAGGGGATTTCTGAAGGGCCGCGTAATTTCCTTCCTTTTCCCGCCAGCCAGCCTCCGCCTTTCCCTAGGAAGTGATGGGAATTCCCCAGTGGGAGCCACGCAGGCAGCCAAGGGAGCATTCCCCTGAGATGTGCCGTGTGCTCCCAGCTGGGGCAGAGCGTGTGCAGGCAGCCCCAGGAACGGGGGAGGCGCCCAGCTGCGTTCTGCCTGTCACGCGGAGTTTGTGTCCAGTGCTCCTGAAAGTTGGCGGGACCAGGGCCTGGCCAGCAGCACCTGCCCCGGAGGCCAGGGGAAGGGGAGAGTGCATGGAGCAGGCACCCCGCATGGAGGGCTGGGCCCCATGTCTTCCTTTGGCTTACCTGCCCATGGGGGTGTTTTAAAGCAAGGCGGGCCTGTTCCCAGTCCGCGGCTCACTGCTGGCACTGGGAGGCATCCCGAGATGGAAGTAAGTTGTCTGCATTGCCTGGTGAGCGCTGCGCGTGGCCCCTGACCTGTCCTGCCTGCCGGGGCCGCGGTGATGGGCTGAGCAGGTGGTCTGGGGTCTAGCTGCATCCCCTGTCCCTCAACAGGCAGCTTTCTCCCTCCCCCTCCTCCGAGAGAGCCCCTATGCCATCCCAGCCAACCTCCCCCCACTTCTGAGCCCCGTGCCCACGAAAAGTGGCATGTTTCTGATGGTCCCTGAGGGTACGTCTGCCCAGACCGCAGCCGCCTGCCTGGGCTCGCGATAGAGGCCGGCCCGGGGCGCCGACTGGCCCTTGGCACTCGGCTCAACCCAGCTGTGCGTCTGAGTTCAGAGGGGGCCACGGCAAGAGGCAGGAGATCCCTGGCCAGGGAGAGCAGCGCTCCGGGGCAAAGGGGCCGAGCGCAGCCTGTGAAACCAGTGCCGCCCCTTTGACGCCCTGGCACCGAGCTCCTGCTGCTCCTCGCGCCCCGGCAGGGTCTGAGCGCCCGAGCTCTTGCCGAGCGACCACGCTGCAGAGACGCCTGTCTGCGTGGGGCAGCCACGCATGCCACAGGGCGCTCGCCAGAGCACGCCCCCCAGCGGCACAGCTGCTAGCGCGTGGAGACACGGCGGGGGCACCCCACAAGTTCCAGATGTGCGGGTTCAAATGGCACCGGCCTTCCGGGCGAGCTCCCGGCCGCGGGGGGGCGCCCGCAGGTTCCCCACATGCCTTGCTCCCCACTCTGCTGCTGCTCCCCGGCCCAGCCCCACAGCCCTGCTGCCCAGAGGAAGGCCTGGCTTTCTCCACTTGGGCCGCCGTTGCCATGGCGCTGAATTCCGCGCCCAGGCAGGTCCGACAGAGCTTGCGCATGCGGGTCAGAGCTGACGGGGCCGGCTTTCTCACGCAGGCGCTCCAGCCGCGCCGGCCGACGTGCGTGTCCAGAACAGAACAGCTCATGGCTTCGTGGTGTCCTGGGTGCCAGGCTTCGATGGCTATTCGCCTCTGCACAGCTGCCGCCTCCAGGTAAGCCACTCAAGCCGCTTGGGAGGGTGCAGACCGCTAGTCGGCCGTGCCACGCCCGCCTCTCCCTCACGCTCCAGCACAAGCCGGGAGCCCCGCTGAAGCTCAGGTAAGTCACCGAGAGGAGCCTCGAGCCCGCGGCGTGTTGGAGAAATAAGAACACAAGCGCTGACTGCACCAGGGCGGGGATGCCTCGCTGGACCAGCCAAACTGGGCCATGCGTGTGCAGAGCAGCTGGCCGGCCGGGTGCCCTTGCACATTGCTGAGCTGGTGGTCTGGGGTCCCAGAAGAGTCAAGGCCCTGGCGGGGGTCAGGATGTCGAAGCCATGAGGTTCCTGCTGGCCAGACACCTGCGGCTTGGCAGAGTTGGGGCGTCTCAGAGCTGTGTCACGGAGAAGGGGCAGAAAGGGGCTAGGGACACCCAGTGCATGCGGTCCCGGCTGATTACCCGTCGATGGACCTAGCCGCCAGGAGCGTGCCTCGTTCTCTTCCGATGCGGCGCCACAGGCCGTCGGTGCGCTGTGCGAAGGCGTATTTCCTTCTCTGTGCTTTAAACCCGCTGCCTGGTTCACTGGGTGACCCCTGGTTCTAGTGTCGCGTGAGGGGTAGCTAACACTTCCCTAGTCGCCTTCCCCGCACCAGTCGTGATTTTGTAGCTCTCCGCCGTACCTTCCCTTCGTCGCCTCGTTCCTAAGCTGAGCAATCCCTCTCCTAGGAATCTCTCCTCGCATCCCGGATCATTTGTCTTGCCCTTTTCTGCACCTTTTCCAATTTCAGTGCATCTTTTTTGGGAGGGGGCGACCAGAACTGCCCACGGTATTCAGGGGGTGGGTGTATCATGGATTTGCACAGAGGCAATATGATATTTACTGTCGTCTTATCCCTCCCTGTCCTAACTGCTGCTACATTATTAGCTCTTTGGACGGCTGCTGCACATTGAGTGGATGTTAGGGATGTAAAATCCTGTTTAATCAGTCACCCAGTTGGACGTCATGGTTAACCGGTTAACTGATTAAGCGGGATCCTGGTTACCAGTAAGCATCACCCAGGAAGAGTGACCGGTTACCCGTTAAGTATCAGAGGGGTAGCCGTGTTAGTCTGGATCTGCAGTAGTCACAAGGAGTCCTGTGGCACCTTACAGACTCACAGATGTGTTGGAGCAGAAGCTTTCGTGTCACGTCATGCATCTGACAAAGTGGGTCTTTGCCCACGAAAGCTTGTGCTCCAATACATCTGTGAGTCTCTAAGGTGCCACAGGACTCCTCGCCGCAGTTACCCGTTCACGCCCCTGGTGGATGTTTGCAAAGAGCTACCCGCAGTAATTCCAAGTTCTCTCTTCCGTGGTCATTTAGACCCCATCGTTTTATGTGCCTCGTTGGGATTATGGTCTCCAAAGTGCACGACTTTGCCCTTATCGACCCTGAATTTCATCTGCCGTTTTGTTGCCCAGTTTCATACGATCCATTTGGGACTTTAGCAGCCCCCTTTGGACTTAGCTATTTTAATAATTTTGTATCCTCTCCAAGCTTTCCTGCCTGCCTGTTTACCCCCGTCCCCGCTCGTGAGCGAGCATTTCCACCGAGGCGGTGCAGACGCTGCAAGAGGATTGTGTTGCGTTCGGAGCTCTCCCATTTCATATGCCGACTATGCTCATTAAAAGCAAAATTAAGCTTCCCACGTATCCCCAGGGAGATTCAAAGACCGGCAGCGCTCTGCTCTTAGCACTCTGCTGGCCGTCACAGGGCAGCTGTTTCCTGATCGACGACGGAGTGCAGACATTCCTTGCTGTGTCGGTGCTTGGGGGTCACTCGTGTACAGAGCTCGCCTTGGAAGGCAAGGGGTGTCCCGGGCCCCTTCCGGGGGCCATGTAGCTATTGTTTGTAACAGGCTCATTGTTACCTTGATCAGAGTGAGAGTTTTACTGAATACTGATTGGCTGAGGGCAATGCCATGTGGCCAATCGCTAGCCACCGCTCTGTGCCCTGGCTGAGTCATTCTGAGCCCTTTGGTCGGCGGGGGGGGGGGGGGTGTAACGCCGACAGGTGGGACCGAACCGGGGACCCTGGAGCTTTGTGCATGAGCCTCCACCACTTGAGCTAGGATCCAGCTGGCTCCCAAGCAGACTCCCTCCCTCCCTGTAAGTGGGGTGGGTGCCGCCCCATGGGACAGTGCCCCACCCCCAGTCGGTGTGCGGGTTACACGGGCATCTCTGGAAGCTCGTTTCAAAGGCTGCATCCTGCCCGAAGGGCGCGGCGGTGGCTAAAACGGGGTGAGGATGAAAAGCCGCCTGGCCCAGGCGTGGTCCAGAGGCAGCGTGAGGCGAGCCGGGGCTTGGGTGGGTATCCCAGAGTGGGCAGGTGGCAGCTTTAGCATTCTTTGCATGCCCGAGTCACAGCTCTGATAGCACCTGGCCTGCCGATGAGCTAAACTTCCGAACCACGTACAGAATAAAACCAGTGAGTAAGACCCGGCTTCCTGCTACCGGCTCTTGGTCACGCTCACCGTCTCCGGGGCCGAGGGACACCCCATCTGACATTCCCATAACCCCCACGTCTGAGGGATGCTGAAAGTGAAAGGCCTGCCCCGGCCTTTTCCCTGGCGCTGGAACATTCACATTCCAGTCCTGCTGAAGCGCAGGAAGCAGGGTGGAGCGGCAAAGAATTTCCTGTGAGTTAACCTACGTGACCCGCCACAGGGAAATACCCTTTGAAATCTGAAAACACGATGTGATTCCTGGGAAGAGCCATGGTGTGACTCAGCCACTGTACTTGCTCCACGGCCTGGCTCCGGTCAAGCCATCATGCTAATTGGGTCATTCATTCTCCACCACGCAAGCGATAGCAACGGACGCTCCCTTGCTCCAGCGATCCCTTCCTTCCCAGTGATCCGGCCAACTGCCCCACTCTGGAAGGAGCTGAGCGGGTTCAGGTGGATTTGAATTGAGAATTGTGACCCTGTCCACCTGTATTTTAGGAATCCATTTGCACCGTGGTTTGGTGGCTGATGATGCATCCAGATACCCTGATCTCAGCCTTCGCTGGAGTAATATTGCTAAGGGTTTGCTTAGTGAACCAAGTTCTGGCCAGGGACCTGCCCAGCCACCTCCCGCTGGCACCAGTAGGAGTTACCGACTTGTCTTGAAGGTGGCACTGGGCCCTCTGTTTTCCGCACGGGTTCTCCCCCAAAGAAGGGTGTGTCATGGCCCTCCTCCCCTTGTTACACGAGTCCCTGGGCCGGGCTGGCATCACCGTGGCCAGGCCTGGGAGCAGTCTGCGGGAACATCGCTGCAGGCACCTCGCTCCTAGGGACGCCGCTGTGTGATGCAGGGTCGCCCCCGGAACGTCCAGGGACACGGGCCTCTGATGTCTGGGTTCAGAGTCGGTGAGCGTGGGACGGAGCCAGGGGCTTACAAGGATCCGATTCTCGTGCCGGTGCTTGGCTTGACGCCAGCTGTGAGCTACCGGTGAAGGGCCTGACTCTCTCCCGTGGGAAGAGCTGCAGTGCGGAGCGTGGCAATTCTGAAGCAAAGCGTGGGGCACGGGGTGCTGGTTTGCACGCAGGGGCCCAGTGCTGGGGGCTAATCTCTGGGCATAACTGGAAGGCTTGGGCTGCTCTCCGCGTGCATGTCCTCCCCCGGGCCTGGAGAGACTGTTTGCATTTTTAGCCCTGGCGCTTTCCCCGGGGAGGTTTCCCACCTGGCAAAGGCAGCACGTTAATCCAGCGAAGGGGGTACGTGCTTAGCGCCGTCCCCAGCACTAGTTGGGTTCGTGCTCTGGCTTCGGGCCGCTGTTGGACGTGAGAGGTGACATTTCACGCTGCGGGGGAGTTGCCAGAGGCCATCCCAGAGCTCCCGAAGGGGCACCCCAAAAGGCCGAGTCCGAATGCAGCTGAGTCAGAGCCGCGTAGGGATCTGATCGTTCGGTGGCTCCCATCTAATCTCAGGGCATCTAGTTCTCGTGACCGGCTGCTTTGTGGCCTGTCCTGCTTTCGCTGCCAGTGCTCCTTGGCTCTGAGCAATCCAGGGCAGGGAGACCATCTCATTAATACATCCGCCTGCCGCCGTCTGTGGCCTGCTTCCCGCGCAGTGCTGCAGAGCCCCCTCCCGGGGGCAGCGGGGGGCTTGCCAGGCACGAGGGAGCGTCTCTGGCGAGGCGGGTGCTGCAGTGCCCCTGGCTGAGTGTTTCGAGGGGGAAGTCAGCCCCAGGAGCCCTGGCACCGGGGCAGGCAGAGCAGCTGCGCATTTTACCACAGGTATTCGGTGTCCTCCTCCGAAATGAGAGCCCAGCGGCCCTGCAGGCCAGGGGCCCCTCGCCTCCGTTTACCAGGAGCTGGGGCTGGGCCCCGGGGGAGGGATCACGCGATGGTGAACGGGTCTGTCCCGTCCCTCTGGAGCCCTGGCACTGGTCGCTGTCGGGAGAGGGGTGCTGGGCTACATGGGCCTGAGTCTGACCCAGACGGGTGTTTTTACAGCAGGCGGCGTTTGGTGGAAGTCTTGGCCTTGCTGCCAGCCGTGAAACTTTCCCTGGTCTCCTCCCCCGTGTGGCCGAGCCGAGGAAAGGGGAAGGAGGGGAATTCTGGATCCCGGTCACGGACTGGAATTCCCAACGGGCCGGTGGCACGGCAGGCTCCAGCTGGCTCACCTGTGTCCCTGGTTTGCTTTTCAATTCAGGTCACAGAGGCGGATCCCCAGAGCAACGGCTCGTCTTGGACCTGGAACACCTCGGTGCCGCCTCATCTCCATCACCTGCAGCAGCTGCAGCCCCTGGCAGAGTACCGCATCCGGGTTTCCTGCAGGAATGAAATTGCCTGGTCTTCGTTCAGCCCCTGGATCCCGGCCAACACCACCGAGGGAGGTAGGGCAGGAGCAAGTAAGGCTGAGGACGGAGTCCTGGCCTGGATTGTTGAGATGAGCTTCGCGTGGCTCCTTGCTGAAAGCAGGGAGGGGTCAATTTGCTCAGAGGGCACTGAACATGCCGTGCCGGGGCCCAGGGGATGGGAGCTCCTTCCCGTGGTGGCCGGTGCTGGGAGGTGCAGCCGGCATGTGTGTGCACATGCTAGCTAGGACGGGTGGGCGGTGTGGGGGCTATGAAACACAGCTTTTGTTACGGCTTCTTCCAGCTCTTGGAAGCATGGGAGGGAAGCAAGCCAGGGGCTCTTCTCCCCGGCCGTGGTGCCTGCTGCTCGGCGGCCAAAGTGGGGAGCTTGCAGCTTGAAGACGTGGCGTGTTTTCCTTTTGACTCACTCCCCTGCCCGTGCCCCCCGCCCTCTGACAGCTGCGCTCGGAAGCACTGAAAACAGCCCCTAAGCCTGGGAGACGGAGGCCAGGCGCCAGTGCCGGGAAAGCCACCGGCTCCGTAGGGCTCTCCCGCCACGCGGTGGCCGGGCGGGCGCAGGGAATCTGAAAGCCAGGGCTGGTTGGACCGAGAGGCCTAGAGCGGGGGCTACTGAAAGAATTAGCCTGCGACCTTCCAAGAGCTCTGCCCAGTGGGCCTCTCATGCTCAGTTGGGCAGCGTCCCCGCGGGTGGCTGCCGAAGACGTTTGCCGGGTTTTCTTAGCTCCGCGCACGGTTCGGTTTGTGTCTTGCAGCCCCATCTGCTCCCCCTCGGCATGTCAACGTGTCGGTCAAGTCCAGCTCCTCCCTGAGAGTCACGTGGGTCAAGCCCCCCCTTGGACGAGAGCACGGAGACCTGCTGCGCTACAAGCTCCTGCACACGTGGCAGGCCGCAGCGGTGACGGTGAGTGTGACAGGAAACGCCCTTCGAACCCAACGGAACACGATGGCCACGCCCATCTCGGCAAGAGCCAGGCCGCTTGGAGCTGCCTTTCCTCTGTCCTCACGGTGCCTGAGGATCCCCACCTGTCTGACCCCTGCTGGCCAGACCCGTCACATCGTTTGCAAGCCCTTCGGGGCAGCAACCGGCTCTGGGATCTGTGTTTGTACGGTGCTGCCCCGGCTTCTGGTTAATCTGCTACAGGTTGAACCTCTCTAGTCCAGCAACCTTGGGACCTGACCAGTGCTGAACCAGAGAACTTGCCAGACCACGGGAGGTCAATATTGTCTAGCAGCATGACCAATGCTTCCACTGCTTGCTGGGCTCAGAAGAAGTTAGGGGTAAACTAGAGCCATATCACAGCACAGAACCACTGAGAGCAGGTCTGGTGGCTGTAAACAAATTTTATGGGACTGCGGGAAACTTGGCCACACCCATGATAAGTCAACGTCTGGCTAACTAACATCATGCCGGGCCACGGATGTTGCCGGACCAGCGTGCGCTGCACTGGAGAGGTTCAGCCTGTATAGATGTGACAGGTTCAACCTGTCTGGGTGGGTGTCTGTCTGGGTGGCAGTCAGTCTGTTTGTTCAAGAACTCCGCTTAAATGACAAGGAGTCCTGTGGCACCTTAGAGACTGCCAGATGTGTTGGAGTGGAAGCTTTCGTGGGCAAAGACCCACTTGGTCAGAAGCATGTGGTAAGAGGTAAGGCCACCCAATTTGGTGTACAGCTTTCTCTGATCCTAACTGAAAGCAGCAGAAGGGTTTGGTTGTGCCAGGAGAATGGGATTGCATGGAATGGGATTGCTTCTCAGAAAACCAGAGACAGACTCACCAGGCAGGTGTAAGGGGCTGGCTGGGGGTGCCCCCCACTTATCCCAGTCTGGGGCTGCCCCAACCCTGAACCTCCCACCCACCAAGCACCCTTTAAGGGGGATGGAGGGTCTGAAGTTCCGCCTCCTCTCCCCCGATTCGTACCTGGACACTTCCAGCTGTTGCCCTTCGTCACTGTCAGGGAGGAAAGTGCCCCGTTTGCTGCATTCCTCGCTCTGGCTGGGCAGTGCAGGGGGCAGACAAACGTGGACCTGCCCCAGCCCAGGGACATGCCCCCCTCCCACAGTTTGCCCGCTGGAACTGCAGCGGCCATGGAGAGGCGCTTCTCACCTGGCCCCAAGCTACTGCAGTGAGAGAGAGGGCGGGGGCTGTCCTCTCTCCCCGGGGCAGCCTGCATCCTGAACCCTCCTCCCAGCCCCTCCCCAGAGCAATGAATCAAATGAAGAAAAACAACAGTTAATTGAGTTAAGGACCCGGCCATCGCCGGGTAAATCTTCAAGTACCAAATACAGTTCATAACCCAAGAGTATTAGCCAGTGCTGTTGTACCTGTTCTTGTCTGGGGAGCTGCAAAGCAAGAAAAGCAGCGTGTTTGTTATTGCTTCTCGGTGGGGTTTCTCTGGAACAGCCAGTAGGGCCTTAGAATGTCCTGCTTGTTGCTTGTGTTTGAGGATCCCCGGGCTGGACTGGAAGATGCTGGCAAGCTCTGCGGAGCAGGAATTTGGGTTCGGTAGCTTATCCAGATAGAAATGGCTACGAGGTAGAAGGTCCGGGAGAATCTGGCTCTCAGGTTCTGAGTCTGATCTCGTTTGGGTTGGATTTATCCCAGCGTGACTCACAGTGGCCCTCTCCCAATGCATACGTAGGAGGGGAGTCTGGGGGGGGAGGGCCGAATGATGGGGGTATTGGGGATCTTGGGTAGAACTGGGCAAAAAATATGCAGTAAGACATTTGTTGAAAACGACTGAACAGGAAAGTTTCATGGAAACATACCGGCTACGTCTGCACTGGCCCCTTTTTCGGAAGGGGCATGCTAATTTTGAAAGTGGGAATAGGGAAATCCGCGGGGGATTTAAATATCCCCCGCGGATTTAAATAAACATGTCCGCCGCTTTTTTTCCGGCTTGGGGAAAAGCCGGAAAAAAAGCGTCTAGACTGGCCCGATCCTCCGGAATAAAGCCCTATTCCAGAGGATCTCTTATTCCTACTTTGATACCACTTCGATTTTGATACCACTTCCCTAGGGAAAGGTTCTTAGGGCCAGCAGGATTTTCGGAGGCCCAGAAGAACCTGGTGGTAAGGACGCTAGCTGGACTGAAGTCCCTGCTCCCAACCTCTGATTTTCAGGAAAGATTTCCGAAGGTCTGTCTTGCTCCCTATCAGAAAGGAAACAAATTCTGACGCCTTTTCTGGCCAGCCCTAATCCCGGGCTTCAAATTCTGACTTTGTTGTTGCTGTTGCTTGTTTTTACTGAGCTCCAGAAAAGTCAGTTACAAAAGCCTTCAAGACCCAGAAGTATTGGCCTCTTCTTCCAGCCAGGCTGGCCTGGGAAGTCTGGCCGCTCCTGGGTCACTGGTGATAATGGGCAGAACAGCGTGTGATCTTGGAGCCATTACATGGAGGGCAATCCCATGTCTGAATGATGGGATTACATAGCAAACGTGGTGAACCGGAGCCATTATAGACCATGAAAGGAACCTGACCAGCCGGACACATGTTCCCAGCCAGATGTTGCCTGCTTGCTTGTGTACTTTGCTGGGCTGTGTCTTGCCCTCTGAAGAATCCAAAGCGTAGAACCCGAAAAGGCGCTGAGCGCGTACATTTTTTGAAATTTGCGTAGAAGGCATGAGTCACGCGCTTTTTGTAAGACACCGTGATTTCAGTTCCCCTTTTCATCCTTACACAGACATCGACATGGCCTGAGCACAGTGGAATCAGGAAAACAATATTATCTTGTGACTAATGCTGGAAAAAGATGCTGACACGTTTCTCTTTGCACAAGCCCCAGGAGAAAGAATTTTTCAGAGCCTTTGACATAAGACCTTTAAGCAATGAAAAAGGCCCAGTCTTAGTGTTATACTTCAGGATAATGACGCATCATCGCTGCTGTTCCCAGTGACCTGCCTTCGGTGTGGAAAACCTGCCGACCTGCAGGAAGATGGAAAACTCTCTGCTAATGGGAAAGTGGCGTCTGGCTGCAGGAGAGTTTGCCGAGGTGCAGAAGAGCCCGACTCTGCTGGGCAGGACAAAGGCTCTTTGCAGAATTGGGGCTGAAGATTATTTCTGTGCTCACAGTTGATTCCTTCTGTCTGCTTTACAGCATGCACTGCAGGGGAAACCCTCATGTAATGCCACAGGGCGGGAATCCAGGCAGCCGAGGACACAAATTTCAGTCTTTTGTCCTACAGACATGTAGAATCATAGGCCTTGAATGAACCTTGAGAGTCATCAAGTTGAGTCCCCTGCCTTCACGGCAGGACCCGGCACCGTCTAGATCATCCCTGACAGGCGTCTGTCCAACCTGCTCTTACATATCTCCAGAGACGGAGATTCCACAATCTCCCCAGGCAATTTATTCCAGTGTTTCAACACCCTGACAGTTAGGAACTTTTTCCTAATGTCCAACCTAAACCTCCCTTGCTGCAGTTTAAGCCCATTGCTTCTTGTCCTGTCCTCAGAGGTCAAGGAGAACAAGTTTTCTCTCTCCTCCTTGTGATACCTTTTGAGGTACTTGAAAGCTGCTATCATATTCCCTCTCCTTTTTTTCTTCCAGACTGAACAAGCCCAAGTCTTTCAGTCTCCCTCACAGGTCAAGTCAAGTTCTCTCGACCTTTCATCATTTTTGTTGCTCTTCTCTGGACCTTCTCCAATTTCTCCACATCTGCCCTGAAATGCGGCTCCCAGAACTGGACACAATACTCTAGTTGACGCCTAATCAGTGCAGAGTAGAGCAGAAGAATGACTTCTCGTAGCCTGCTTACGACATCCTGTTAAAGCATCCCAGAATGATACTTGCTTTTTGTGTAACAGTGTCATGCTGTTGACTCATATTTAGCTTGTGGTCCACTATGACCCCAAGAACCCTTTCCGCAGTACTCCTTCCTAGACAGTCGCTTCCTATTTTGTATGTGTACAACCGATTGTTCCTTCCTAAGTGGAGTACATCCCTACAAGTATCCAAATAATGGTAGTCATGAGCCAGCTTTCAGGGCATATGCACAGGAGATCAAAATCCAAGAGAGCCTTTTAACCACAGAGAGAGGATTTTTTCTTGAGCAAAAAAAAAAAGGTTGGGGAAAAAAGGGGAAGGTTATTGAGCAAAAATAAAAAGTCGCCTGCCCTTTAAAGGCAGCCATTTTGAATTCTGTTGTTCTCCGCAGCACACCTCTGACTGCCTCATGGCACACCGGTGTTCCACAGGACACAGTTTAAGAAACACTGGCCTAGCGCCTAGGTCCTAAAGGCCATTACCAAAAAGAACTTGGTCTCTGCAACAGAAGTTGGTCCAAAAGAGATGATTTCATGCACCTGGTCTCTAATATCCTGGGACCAACACAGTTCCAGCAAATGGTAACACTAGGCTCACGTAACCACGTGCAACTTCGTTGTCCAGTTGGGGAATGCTTGTGGGTAACCACCGAATGCCGCACTGGCCTGCACGAGGCACTTGGCTCTCCAGCAAAGGAAGAATGATAGACCACGTCCATCTCCACGTCATGTACGGAACACGTGGCCGGGGGCAGGGCTTGTGACTCCTCTGTAGCATTGAAGTTTTCAAAGAAATGATGAGGACAGGATTTGGAGGTGACCACATGGTCACTTTGGGCCTGAGCGTACCTCCTTCTCTGCGCAAGGTGACTTGTGAGCGATCCGACGGACTTCCCCCGGTGGCCGTTGTGTGTACGCTTTGGTGGGTGCTCTAGTGACTGCGTAATTTACAAGGTCGGGGGGAGAAAAATCTGATGGCTGCCTTCAGCTCCTCTGATGGCCCGGAGTGGATGGGCACTTCCCCCTGAAACTAACACCAGTGGGGTGGTGCGGGCTACTCCTCCGGCAGCACACGGCACCGCCTCCAGTTCAGTATGTGTCAGACCATTCTGCAGGTGACAGCTTGACTCCCTGCTTTACCTCTTCCTGGTCCAGCCTGAACAATGGGGGGTCATATGTCTTCAGTAGCTGGCCAGAACTGGGGAAAGGGTGGCTGTGAGGACCCCGAGCACCTTGCAAATCAAACCACCCAAATAGATGCCTAACCATGGATGCAGCAGCCAAGCGATGCTGAAACCTCTGAGGTGCTAGGGCAGGAAAGGGATTGTACAGAGGTAACGGCCCATCTTATGCCACCTGGCAACTTCCCTACACCAGGGGACCCTCCGGCTGCAGACCCTCTGACCCCATGGGAATCACACGAGAGTTTCCAGAGTGTAGACATTTCTTTTCATTGTCCATCACACAGCAGTACAGACACCACCTTGCAGAGCAACCCGTGCCCATGGGTGCCAGAAACACAAAGCAGGAGAAACCTGGGGACATTGACAAAGGGCAGGAAAGTTTCCCTGCATTCCCAGGCACAACTGTAGGTCGCACGTTCTTCAGTGATGCCCCCAGGACAGATGCCCCAAATAGGCCTGTAAGTCTGTGTGTCAACAGAGCAGTTTTGTTTCTGTGTTTCGGGTTCTTTTGTCTAACTGAAAATCAGATTTGGTTCCTGCTGCACTTGCACTTCACCGACGTTGCTGTGTCTGTGTTTGAAACCTGTCGGTGACTGTTGTCACCTGCCCGTCAGTCGGCCAGTGGTAGGATCTGTCGCAGAACGGTTGTTTTTCAGTTATAAGTGTGTCGTGGAGCAATGCCAGGCACTTTCTTAGCGCGTTCGGCTGACTCACAGGAAATTCAGGAAATAACAATGAGTTTGTGGGAAAGGGAATCACCCATACGGTTTATTGAGAAAAGCATCCATGCTCACGTTGAAACAGCTCTAACGTGGGGAGGGGGCCATGACGGGAGGCGCATTATAAAACTAGAAATGCCAGTAGCCCGACGTTGCAACCGCACTGGTATGAAATGATCAGCCACAAAATCTGCCTTCCCCCGAGTCGTTACTTGAATTGTACAACGAAACTCGTCTTTACTGAAAGGGCATCGTTGGGCTTGGCACATGGGAAAATAGGAGAGACCAAATTCTCAGCTGGTGTGAATGGGCACCGTTCCACCGAATTGGCCGAGTTTTGCTCATGTGCCCCGAGAACGCTGGCAGCGCCACCGCCGGCCTAAACCGAGAAGGAGCCGAAGCGCGGTGTCCAGGAGTGGGCGGGAGAGCCGGCTGCAGGGAGGGAGGGAGGCGCCCGCGGTGGAAAGGAGCAATGCGCGGCTGACCAGCCCCAAGCGATAACTCGCCGCCCCACGGGCGGGCGGGCAGCAATACTGGCTGGGATCAGCAGTGACAGCAGCATGTCCAGATTAGCCAGCGTGCTGTGCCCGCCCTGTGGGCAAAGCCCATTGCCCTTTGCCCGCCGAGCCTGACGGAGAAGGGAGGAGCCCGGCGGGGTAGCCGCTCGCGTCCAGAGTCTGTGCCTCCCCCAGCACGCTCAGGGTGTGGTTACATGCTCGCCGGCTGGGCCCTTGCAGCTGAACGGTCACCAGAGCGTGGGACGCCAGGGGTGGCAGAGCTCAGACAATGGGTCATGCAAGGAGCTTTAACACCTGCAGGGTTCTCACCCCCCAGGCCTGCTCTGGGCTCGGTGCAACGGTGCCACGACCTAACACGCTGGATGCCCTGGTGTGGGCGGGCGCACGGCCTGGAACACGCAGCACGCTGGGCAAGGCGTGTTAGGGGAGCGTGGGATTTCCCTTCGCCATTTCGGCCCCTAGTCACGTCTCCACTGGACTTTTCAGGCGTCCGCTAATCCCGTGAAGCCCTCGTCCGGACAAGGCCCCTCGGCGCACGGCTCTGGGTGTGATCTCGGCGCCGTGAGTCTGTCTCTTTGGCGAGAGGCAGGACACGACTGCGTGGGAGGGAGACGTGGGGGCACGGCCGGGATGGTTCCGGGACGGGAGTGCTGCAGTAACTCCTGAGCATTAAAGGCACAGGCGCCATCCCTCACCCTGCCGGCCGGTCATGGCTCCCTGCTGCTGCGTGCCTGTGTTGCCCCTTGGCTAGGTTTTCCCACTTATGCCAGAGCCAGTAGCCAGGGAGGCTGAGTGACAAGGGGGCTGGATCCTGCCTCGCGGCGGGAAGTGGTTCAAAGAGGAAATCCTGTTCAGCTACTCTGTGTGCATCCCGTTCTCGAAGCGCAATTGCTATCTATAAATAGCAGCGCAGGGTCGGTCGGCACCGCAGCCGCAATTCAGGCCAAGCACCCGGAGCATTTCCGAGGGAAGGAGAGTTCGATTCCCGCGAACCTCCCGTTTTCGTTGTGTGGGGTGTCCAGCAAAAGGAAGCTGGGCTGCTCCGCCGGGCTAGCTGGTCTCTCCCTTCCTTTTCTTTTTCAGAAGAATCTCTCTTCCGAAGCCGAGCCCAACGCCACGGTGGCCACCGTTCCCATCTGGGCCACTAACGCCACGTACACTGTGCGCGTCGCGGCCGTCACCACGGGCGGGATCGGGCCCTTCAGCGACCCAGAGACCCTTTTCGTTGAGGGGGACGGTAAGAACAAACCGCACCCTCGCGGCATGGACGGGGGCAGCTTCATTGGTGGCTTTTCCTGGCGTTGGAGCCGGAACAGCTTTCTGGTGCAGGTTGGACCCCCCGGGCCAGCACCCTCAGGACCAGACTGGTCCGGAACGAGGGATATTGCTGGATCAGAGGAGGTGCCCTGTCACTGGCCCCCCCAGCCCACCACCCCTCCCCACTGCCGGCGTTTCTAGTCCCCCTACCACCGGCTGGCTAGGCTGCTGGCCCAGGATGCCAGCTCCTGTCGGACACTGGTCCCTTTGCCATCTGGCTCTTGCCCGACAGGGCTACCGGCCACCGGGCCCCGTGCCGCCAAGCTCCCAGCTGGGGCTCTGTCCTCTAGGAATCCCAGTGGTCCTGCCAGAGCAGAGAACCCTGACTTAGGGAGCTGCAACCCGTAATGTACTTTATGTCCACGCAGCCGCTGCCTGGCTAGTAACCGTGCCGTGCACACTCGGCTTTGCTTGGGTGCCTCTGCCCCGCCCGGCGGGTGGGATGCAATTCACCCCCGCGGCAGCCCCAGCGGCTGGGGGAACGCAGTGTGCACAGGCTGGGGGCATTTAATGCCTGCGCCCGTGTCGGCAGGCAGCTTCCCTCCTGCGAGTCGGAGCACGTGTCCGTCCGGTCTCTGGGTGAGCTGCCTCCGGGGAGGGACCAGTGTCGGGGCTGGATGAGCCTCTGAAGCCCTCTCCAAATGGCTGTGCACCTCTCCGCCACGTCAGCGGGTTGGCCCAGGTTTCAGCGGTCTCCTGGGCAGGACAGGCATGGCAGGGGCTGCTTTCTGCCCTGGGGGCTTTCCATGCCCTGTGCAGATTGGCTGTTTGCTCCAGCCCTCCAACCTCTCCCCGCCTGCCCCTCTCCGCCTGCCCCGCCTCCACCCTCTCCCTTTGCCATCCCCTCTTCCCCTCCCCCGCAGCAGATTTCCCCTGCCCGCCTGGCAGAAAACAGCCGTGCCGCTCTCAGCCCCCAGTGGCTCGGACGGTGCTTTCCCTGCCGTGACTGCCTGGCAGCTAGACCGCAAGCTGTCCCTGTGCTGTGCCTGGGCAGTACCTGGCACAGCGGGGCCCTGATCTCGGGCCGTTCTAGAGAGAACGATGCGCCCACCGCTGAGAAACCCGCATCCCCAAATACCCGTCTAGCCGGGCATCGCCGTATTCCAGCCACGTGCCATCCTTTCCCTGGGCCTCTGTGGTTCTTGTGTGTCACTGGGTTTGGGTTTAGTGCTTTGAAACTCTTACAGCGCCCTGCCCGGTTTGTCAACTGACCCCTTCTGTGTTCTCTGCCACGGGCTGGTTTGTTAGGTCTGACAGCCACTGCCCCATCCTCGAGTCCCGTGCCGGGGACCAGCCATTCCTTGGCCATGGTGCTGGGCTTTGCCGGGGCAACCGCCACCCTGGGGCTAGTCCTGTATTTCTTGGTGGTTATCCGGAAAAGACGGATGGAAACCAAGTTTGGGTAAGTCCCAGAAGCTACCGCCGTGGTGGCAGGCAGGGAACGCCTTGTGTGGGCTTAGCCGGCGGCACTGGGGCGGGGCAGACGCGTGCTGGCCAGGGGGGGGGGCGGCAGGAGGCATTGTGCCTCCGGTTTTACATAACCCTTCACCTCTCCCATACTCAGGGCCTGGCCCTGTCACCACCTTCCCTGCACCTTGCGAGGCCTCTCGCTGGGGAAACCTTTCTGCTCACACTTAAGCCTGTCTGCTTCACGCCTGCGTAGTTTGCTTCCGGCCAGTGTCGGGCCAGGGTTTTCTGCACACCCCCACCATTCATCAGCCGCTGCACACTTTCTCCCACTCTTTACCAGGCACCACTGAAAAAGACAAATAAAAAACCTAAAGGGTTAATACCCTGGGTCAAATCCGTGCCTAAGTCCACGGAAGGCCCAGGGTGCCCTCACAGACACATGGATCCATTTTTCCCTGTGCCACATTCCTGGGGTGACATCTCCCTCGGAAACAGTTGGGAGTCTTTCCCGAGAGGTCCGTCCTCCTCCCTCAGCATTTTGTGGGGAGTGGGAGCCTTCAGCTCTCTTGGCTTCAGCTCAGAGGCAAGAGAGAGAATATTGAGCAGCAAGCAAAGTTTTGCAAAAGGACAAGGAAACCCCCGGCTCAGCTCATGTGTTGCCTTGTAACAGTCTCCTAACTGTGGAGCAGTAACTACAGTAGACGATCTTTATCTATTATTAGCTGATTAAATGTATCCTAGAATACTCAAGGAGCTGACAGAGGAGGTATCTGAGCCATTAGCGATCATCTTTGAAAAGTCATGGAAGTCATGGAAATCGGGAGAGATTCCAGAAGACTAGAAAAGGGTAAATCTAATGCCCATCTGTAAAAAGGGAAATAAGAACAACCCAGGAAACTACAGATCAGTCGATTTAATTTCTATGCCAAGGAAGATGATAGACCAAGTAATTAAGGAATTAATGTGCAAACATCTGGAAGATAATAAGGTGATAGGGAACAGCCAGCATGGATTTGCAAAGAACAAATCATGTCAAACCAATCCGATAGCTTTCTTTGATAGGATAACAAGTCTTGTGAATAAAGGAGAAGCAGTGGATGTGGTATACCTAGACTTTAGTAAGGCATTTGATATAGTCTCGCATGACCACCTTATCAATAAACTAGGCAAAATACAACTTAGATGGGGCTACTATAAGGTGGGTGTATAACCGGTTGGATAACCGTTCCCAGAGAGTAGTTATTAACAGTTCACAGTCATGCTGGAAGGGCATAACAAGTAGGGTTCTGCAGGCATCAGTTTTGGGACCAGTTCTGTTCAATATCTTCTTCAACGATTTAGATGATGGCATAGACAGTACGCTTATTAAGTTTGCAGATGATACCAAGCTGGGAGGGGTTGCAAGTACTTTGGAGGATAGGGTCAGAATTCAAAATGACCTGGACAAACTGGGTAAGTCTAATGATGAAGTTTAATAAGGACAAATGCAAAGTGCGCCACTTAGGAAGGAACAATCCATGTCACACATACAGCCGGTCCCTGAGTTGCGAACGGTCGACTTACGACCATTCGCATTTACGACCAAAGCTTCCATGGAGCGGTCGTAAAGGCGGTCCCTGAGTTACGAACGCAACCCGCGCTTACAAACAGCGCGGTCACTATGTAACTCAGTGGGGTCCGAGTTAAGAACAGATTGAGTTATGGCCAAGTGTTTGGTCCGTAACTCGTTCATAACTCGGGGAAAGGCCGTACAGAATGGGAAGTGACTGTCTAAGACGGAGAACTGCAGAAAGGGATCTAGGGGTCAGAGTGGACCACAAGGTAAATAGGAGTCAACAGTGTGACGCTGTTGCAAAAAAAGCAAACCTGATTCTGGGATGTCATAAGCAGGATATGAGAAGTCATTCTTCTGCTCTACTCTGCGCTGATTAGGCCTCAATTGGAGTACTGTGTCCAGTTCTGGGCACCACATTTTAAGAAAGATGTGGAGAAATTGGAGAGGGCCGGAGAAGAGCAACAAAAATGATGCAAGTTCTAGAGAACGTGAGCTGTGAGGGAGACTGAAAGAAGTGGGCTTGTTTAGGTTAGAAAAGAGAAGACTGAGAGGGGACATGAGAGCAGTTTTCAAGTATAGAAGAGTGTTACAAGGAGGAGGGGAAAAAATTGTTCACCTTGGCCTCTGAAGAAAGGACAAGAAGCAATTGGCTTAAATTGCAGCAAGGTTTAGGTTGGACATTAGGAAAAACTTCCTACCCGTCAGGGTGGTTAAACACTGGAATAAATTGCCTGGGGAGGTTGTGGAATCTCCATCCCTGGAGATATTTAAGAGCAGGTTGGACAGACGCCTGTCAGGGAGGATCTAGACAGTGCTTGGTCCTGCCGTGAGGGCAGGGGGCTGGACTTGACGACTTCTCAAGGTCCTTTCCACTCCTAGTGTTCTTTGATTATGCAGTCATAATTTTCTTTGCAATTTATATGGCATCATCAGAATTGGAAACGTCTTTATAAACCCAGCGTTACGGGGCTCCGGTGAGCTACCTCGCTCTCACCAGGAGAGCAGTAAATACTCATCAAGATTATTTTGTCTCGCTTTAACCAAGCAAACCCAGGGAGCTGGGCTGGGGATTTGGTTTTTTCGCTGTTTGTTTTTGTTTCTATCTAAAAGCCGGCTGCATGTGAAATCCGCATTTGGCGGCCTGGGCTCGTGCCGGGGGCGAGCGCTCTTTGCTCACTGCAGATGTTGCTGTTGCAAAGAAAGAATCTGATTCTGCCAAAAGCGGCGCAGTGCGGCCAGACTACAGAAGAGCAAGACCCGGGGTGTCCGGATTGGTGGGCTGGGCCGCTTGCTTGTGCAGCCCTGCTGAGACACGCGCTGCACCCTGCTTCTAACCCTTCGCCTGGCTAAGCAGAGTGACTGCCGGCGCTGCAGTGCTGGTGGCCTTTTATAGCGAGGACAGTGGTCCATTATTGCAGCTTGCATTCCTCCTGTGACCTTCCGCGCCGAGTTCCAACCCGGCACTGAGTTTGAAAACAACGTGATTCTTTCCAGTCAAAGCGGCGCCTTTCGCGTGTGCGCTGCTGTGTGTCTGGGGATCCAGCCGCGCCGGGATCTTCTTGTAACGGGCTGTTTGTCTTAGTGCCGCTGCAGAAGCTCCTCTTGCAGGACACTGGTCACTGCGGCTTTCAACACCGAAACCAAGCTGGGGTCCGTTTGGGAGCGTAGCCCTGCAGTCCAAGAGTGCAAAACCGGATAAATGTACGCGCTTTCCCAGGGCGTTACGCTGGGACCAGTCTGGCAAATGGGGCTGTGTCTGGAACCCATCTGCCTACTGGTCGAACCTCCTGTCTCCTCCCTCACACGCCTGTTTGAGTAACACAGGTTAATCGGCACGTGGGCTTTCCCTGACACGTGGTCCTGCAAGACGTCCTTCAGGTTTCACTGCCGGCTACAGTACACGTCCGGCAGATTCCATGGCACATTTCAGCCTCCTGCCTGGTGGTGTAACTGTGCGGGTCCTGGCACAAAAAAGGTTGGGGGGCACAAGGCTATTGAGGGGGTCATGCTGCTGGTGGGGGCGCTGCCCTCCCCCCCACATCGCGCCACCCTCACTTCTGAGATGCTGCTGGTCGCAGCGCTGCCTTCAGAGCTGGGTTTCCAGCCAGCAGCCGCTGCTCAGAAAGCAGCACAGAAGCAAGGGTGGCAATAGCACAACCCCTCTGCGACTGCCAAATTCCCCGGGGAGCCAGAGTTCACAGTCTCAGACGCATATTTCACGGCCATGAATTTGGCAGGGCCCCACTCGTGTGCAGCATTTTGGGCACTGGAGCTCACTGCTTGTCGGCTTCTGAAAGAGGAAGGGCGGGAGTTTTGAGATGATGAAACAGCTCTGCTGGCAATAGAGAAGCTCTTGGTGAGACATGACTGTGTGAGTGAACAAACACTGACCAGGGGCTCTTCCGTCTCGCACAGCGCTTGGGTTGGCCATTTTGGTTGGATTTCATCACCCGTCGTCACCTTTCATTCCTGAGACTCCAGGCCAATCCTGGAGGGTTGGCAGCCCTGCAGCCACCACCCGGGGCCAGAGCAAAAGCTTCAGTCCTAGGCCACGGGCTCAGGCCCCCTATCTGGGGTGGAGGGGCTCAAGGGGGCTCAGGCTTTGCCCCCCCGCCCCCGGGTTGTGTGGTGAATGTTGTCAGAAGCGGTCCCGTCGCAAGGCAGTTTGAGAGCCGCTGGCCAGGTACCCCCGTGGCGGGGAGACGGAGTGGGACAGGCGGGTCCCGTCGCTAGGCAGTTTGAGAGCCGCTGGCCAGGCACCGCCGTGGCTGGGAGACAGAGTGAGACAGGCGGGTCCCGTCGCAAGGCAGTTTGAGAGCCGCTGGCCAGGCACCCCCGTGGCGGGGAGACGGAGTGGGACAGGCGGGTCCCGTCGCAAGGCAGTTTGAGAGCCGCTGGCCAGGCACCCCCGTGGCGGGGAGACGGAGTGGGACAGGCGGGTCCCGTCGCAAGGCAGTTTGAGAGCCGCTGGCCAGGCACCCCCGTGGCGGGGAGACGGAGTGGGACAGGCAGGCTGGAAACCAGGCGCGGATTCTGCAAGGGCGAGTAACCCCGGGTGGTGAATTCTCCGTCCCTGACCTTTGGCAGCCGAGAGAGCGTGGTTCGGAGACGCTCTGCTCCGGGAGCTCTCTGGGCTGTCCCCCACAGGCGCTCAGGCCAGGATATCACAGCTGGGCCACAGAAGGGACGGCGATCACAGGGCCATGCGCTCAGGCCAGCGATGGGGTGAAGGGTCTGGCGCTCCCGGCCCTTTAAATAGCCGCTGGAGCTTCGGGTGTCACGCTCCAGGCAGTGCGAAGGGCTGGCTGGAGGGAAAGGGTGGCACCATCGGGGCAGTGCTGAGGGATGGCTGCCCCCAGCCTCCCCCTCCAGTACCCTCCCCCTTTCCCAGAGGCCTGACAGTCCTGGTCCCCTCCCCCCCCACAGTATTATGAATACACTCTGCCGTGTGATTAGGAAAAAAAGCCATTAGTGTGGATGGGGGGGGGTCCCCCGATAACTCTGAGATTCCCGATCCAGTGCAGACGGATCGGGAATAGGACTAGTCTACGCTGGAAGGTTACCTCGGCAGCGCGGTGTCTCTCGGGGGTATGAAAAGTCACCCCCCTGCGAGGTGCAGTTCCACCGACTTCACCTCCCCGGTGCAGAGGGCAGGTAGAAACCTTCCGCCCTCAGAGAACCCTCCCATCGCGGTCGTAAGAGCTGCCTGTGCCCCGGGATCCCGTGTGGCTGTTTGAAGGGCTCTTGTGACTAAGGGGATGGTGCTGGAGACCGGGTGCCAGTCCTTTCCACCAGAGCTGTCTCAGCGAGGTGAAGGGCTTCGCCGGGGCGGCTGTAGCCCCTCAGCCCCGGAACAGAGACGAGCTGTTGTCCCCCGGCACACGTTGTGTTTCTGTCCCCATAGGAACGCTTTCTGCAGTGACCAATCGGAGCTCGCCGTCAGCTACACCGCCAAGAAGTCCTACAACCGGCGCGCCGTGGAACTGACCCGTAAGATCTGCCTGTCTGTTGTAGGGGCTGCCCTCGCTGGGGACTTGGGCGGGGGGGCTGACTGCGAAACACCATTAACGGGGCCCGATCCTGGCCCGGCCGGTGTCTCCTAGTGCTGGTCCCACACACAGAATAGTACAAAAATGGCGCAACCGGCCTCGTGGGGATTCTCCTGCCCCCGGAGGGGATGGGGGCCCCTGACTCCAGCAGGCGCCGTGGCTGGACAAAGCCAGGCTGAGCACATGGGAGCTGCACTCGCTCCACCCCTGGGGCCAGGCCTTTGCCCTGGGGGCTGGCGCGTTGGGGGGCAGCTTCCTCCTTAGCTGCCCTGGAGGGCTGAGAGACGCGGTTCCGCCCTCGCCCCCGGGCACCGGGGCAGCATTTGGCCCCGAAGGTGCCTGTGCGGCTTTGCTGCCGGTGACGCCCGTCCTGGGTCTGCAGCACCCGGCTCACCCCGGGCCTCTCTTGCAGTGGCCAGCCTGGGCGTCAGCCAGGAGCTGCAGCAGAAGCTCCAGGACATTGTGATCGACAGGGATTCGCTGGCCCTGGGGAAGATCCTGGGAGAGGGTGAGTGGTGCTGAGTGCTGCGGGGCACGGGGGCGTGGCTGGACGCGGCGCTGAATCTCCGTCTTTTAGCTGGCCCCAGGGCTCTGCACGTTTCCCTGCACCCTCCCCAGCCCAGCGCCTGGTGGGGAGGCAGTGTGGCCTAGCGGACAAGGCACTGGGCCGGGATTCAGGAGACCTGCGTCCTCTGCTTGGTTCTGCCGCTGACTTGGAGCAAGTCCCATCGTGCTCTGTGCCTCAGTTTCCCTTCCCACCCTCGTCTAAGTTGCGAGCACTTTGGAGCAGGGGCGGCCTTTCGCTCTGCGTCTGTTCCGCTTGCGCACGAAAGGGCCCTGATCTCTAGGACGGGAGGGCAGTGAGGGCTGGCGTATGCTCAGGAACAGTGCCCCAGCTCGCCTGCCCTGGAAAGGGGGAGGCAGAATGCCTGCCCCAGAGCTTCCCCCACTGGGAGCCAGGCTGGTGCTACATTGCACACAGCGGGGGGGTGGGTGGCCTAAGACTGAGGCGAGAGGTGGGGAACACAGTCTCTGTGCTGCAGCTGGAGCTGGGCGTGGGGGGTGGAAGCCGTACCCAGCGGCTCCAGCCTTTCCTCCACGGGGCTGGCAAGCAGCTGGAGTCTGCCTGGCGTGCAGGTGGGGCTGGCATCCTCCAGGGGGCCATTCCGTTCTCCCCTGCGCCGCCTGCTGGGCGAGGGCGGAGCCAGCCGCAGCGGCCGGTGTGTATCACGCACCATGCGCCGTCCCTGCTCTGTGTGGAGTGAGCCCCGCACAGCATGGGCCAGGTTTGCTCTTCCTCCCCCGGTGTTGCTCGGGCTGCGGCTGCGCGGCAGGGCGGTGCCCTGGGGCTGTGGGCAAAGGCAGACGGTTCCTTCTCTCCCACGGCCCAGGAGAGTTCGGGTCGGTGATGGAGGGGCGCCTCAGCCTGGCTAGCGACACCGTGGAGAAAGTGGCCGTGAAAACCATGAAGCGTAAGTAGCGGCGCTGGCTGTGAGGCCTAGCGGTGTTTGCTTGTGTTGCACAATTTCCCACGTGCCGGGACAGAGACTTTGTCTACACTGCCAAGTGAACGACAAACGTTGTGTCATTCTCAGGTGCTTAGACCATCCGCCTGCTGCCCAAAAGGCGTCCGTTTTGCCGTGGCACGTGGCAGTGCAAACAGCGTGTTGTGGGCAGGCACACTTCTGTCGACAACGCAAAGCCCCCTCGGAGAAGGGGGAGGAATTTTGTTGGCAAAAGTGCCAACAAACAGCGTGGGCACGGCCTGACTTTGCCGGGGCCATGTCGACGCGGCTGTGTTGGTAAAAGCTGTGTCTAGCCTGCCTGGGGCTACGGGGGAATGGACCGGTCACATGGCTTCTAGAAACTGCGTTTTCAGGCAGGGTTGTCAGCCGCAGTTAAGCAACAATGGCTCAGGTTCAGGGTGTCTTACGGGGGTCAGCGAGCAAGCAGAGACGATAAGGGCCTTCATCCCCCAGGTCTGTGTCCGACGAGCGCGCTGAGGAAGCAGGGCCCGATGGGAGATATGTGCAGTGCACCAGCCCTGTGTGTCCGTGCCTGTCTAGACACGTGCACCTTAGCCACGTCAGCCGGTCAGATCGCTGGAACACGCACTCAGCCAGCCCTGGCCAAAGAAAATTCAGGCCAAGCGACCAAGCGAAAGGGTCTGTTCTCTCTGGGGGGCAGGGAGCTGCTGGATGGGGGCTGGGGATTCCCATCCACTTCCTCATTGCTGCATGAGTGGAGAATTCTCTCGCTTTCTTCCAGATTTCATCTGGAGCTTCATTTATTGTCTGCATTACTGTAATGTCCCCCGTTTCTCTCTCTTGTTTGCTGCATCCGACCGTTGGGCAGGTCATTTTAGCCCCCAGGCGCTTTGCTTTTCTGCAGAATTTCAGGTTAGTGTTTGCTTCCCACCCCACGGCAACGTGAAAACCCGCCGCTTGCTTGAAATGCCGGGCTTGCAGATCGGCTGTGGAAGTGGGGCTGTGGCCATCCCGTCAGCTAAGCATTTCGGGTGTGTTTTGTGGGCAAGAACGCTGGGAAAATCTCGCTGTGCGTGCTGCGTCTCTTCCCAGCTTCCCCCCAGAGCCAGCCCCTGGGCTCATGTGTCTGTTGTAGATGAATTGGCACCCCCCGCTTCCCAAGTCAGCCCAGGAGAAAGCAAATTGCCAGCAGTTTTACAAGCCACGCTCTAGCCCGTGTTTCTCAGCCAGTGGTACGAGTCCCCTCGGGTACTGGAGAGACATTGGGGGAACGTCAACACCACTGAAATTTGGAAAAAACTGAATTTTTGTTTTATATTTTCCAGCACTTTATTATTTTTGTAATTTTTACACCCAAAAATTTCATTGCCCGCCCGGCTACGCTAAGTTGTTTAAACAAATGTGTTGCAACATTAGAACAAAATGTTGTGTGTCTGAAAACTGTAGGTCCTGGGGGTACTTATCATTTTTTTAAAGGGGTACTTTATAAAAAAAAAAAAAAAAAAGTTGAGAAACACTGGTCTGTGTACTGAGGGCTGCATGGTAGATGTCGCACACAGCCCTGGTGGTGCGCCCCCTGCTGGCTGCTCTCCAGGCTGCTGCGATGGGTCCCACACACCAGACCTCTGTGGAGCTGGACTCTTCAGGGAGCCAGGCCACTGGAAGCAGCCCGACCCACGGCTGGACCTTACTGAACACTCGTGCTCTCAGCCTGGCTAGTACAGAAGAGAGACCCAGAGAGGCCTCTAACCGTTTTCCTGACTCCCTTTCCCCACCACTCCGGAACGCTGTCTGGCTTAGCTCAGGGGTGGGCTGCCTCCAAGGTCTGTCTGTGGGCAGGGCCAGATCCCTAGGGAAGGTGGAAAATTCCTCTGCTCTGCCCAGCCCTTAAGGGAGCTTGGCTCTCAGAAAGTCACGATTCCAGGGCGAGGCGAGGGTGCTGCTTCCAAGCTGGCCGGTGTCTGCCCTGGCATGCTGTATGCAAGGTGCCAGGAGGGCACTGGGGCGGTTGTGGCATGCTTCCAGCCGTGCCATGCATGGCCTGCATTACCAGGTCACTGGCTGCACAGCCACCCGTGTGCATAGCCAGAAATACCCAGCCACAGCGAAAAAACCCAGCAAACCGCAGCTCTGGACTGGTAGCCCACAAGGCAATAGTAAAAGCGGCCAGGCCAGTCAAAAACGAGCCATGGGGCACTGGCAACCCCATCAGGGAGTCGGGATTCTCCTCCCGCTTATGGGCTTTGTGTCTCTACTGTGCAGCCAGCTTCTGTCTTGCTCTGCTGGTCCCGCAGTGAAATCAAGACGCATGCCCGCCCTGGACGCATGCCCCCTCTCCTGCTGTGTCCGTGAGTGCTGTGTTTCCCTGCTTCTCAGCCCGGGTGCTTGGAAGGTCTGGACCCACACTGTGTTGCTCTGTTCTGTTCTGGAGATTTTCCACGCACCAGGTCCCAGTGTCCCCGAGCCCTCCGCCATCTGTCTGAGTCTGCATGCCCTTGATGACTGGCTCTTTGAAAGAGACCAGGTGGGGGAGTTACCACGTCTTGCTGGACTGCCTTCTGTGGGGGAGAGACGCGCTCCCGAGCCGAGCGAGCGCTTCCTCGGGTTCTCGGCTGACCCCAAGAGCTGTGCATACGCGCAGGGGCTCGTGTCTGCCCACAGAAGTGGGCCCCAAAAGGCTCTGCCTCCCGCCCTTTCTAGCTTGTACCTGGACAGCTCCCCCCGCGGCCACAGTAGGCAGGGGAGACAGAACACAGCAGGGTCGCACAGAGGCGGGAGTGGAAAAACGCGAGCGTTCAGAGAGGAAAATGGCAGGGCCTCCCTCGGCAGATAAACCCGGCGCCTCCAGGCAGGAACGGTCCTGGAGCGCTGGTGCAGGCAATTCGGGAAATGCAATAGGCAAGGTGCCCGGCGATCACGCAGACCTTCAGCTGTGGGGATCCTGCTGCTGGAGGTCCGGGCTCAGCTGGTGCAGTGACGGCCGCACGCTGGGAGGTGGCATCGGGCGGCTGTGAGAGCGCTGGACCGACATTCCCGGCTCGTGTCTGACCCCTAACCCAACGTAACCCTTTCTCCTCCTCCCCGCCCCGCTCTGGCTGCTGCCCAGGACTGGAAGCAAAGCCAGGCAAAGCTCGCTGCAGCACAGGCCGTTCCCCGTCTCCCCTTCTCCGTCTGGGAATGTCGCCCCTCTCCCGCCGCTTCGGTGTGGCTTTCCTGGCGGCTCTCCAGAGCAGCAGAGCCGGCGCAGCAGACGTGATTGGTGGCGCGTGTTTGACATGAGCTCCCCTGTCTGGTGTTTTCAGTGGAGAACTTTTCCCAGCGAGAGATCGAAGAGTTCCTCAGCGAGGCGGCCTGCATGAAGGACTTCGATCACCCCAACGTCATCAGACTCCTCGGTACGGGGGGAGCCCCGGGGAGGGCGGGAACTTCCCACTGGATTAGCCAGAGCCTAGGGGGTACCCCTCTCCGACCGGCCTTGCCCATCTGCGTCTCGTGGCTTGCTCTCCCGACACGCCTGGGTTTCTGACAGGCGCGTGCTGCGTGACGGCGCGTTTGCATTCCCGCAGGAGGCAGCAATCTGGATGGGCTGCTGCACAGAGCAGACCCCTAGAACGGTGGAGGCGCAATACACAGAGCATCAGCGCAGAGCTGCTCTCTAGCTGCCACCCCCGGGCCCAGACTCCTGTACCCACAGGCAGCTCCATCAGCCCTCCAGCTCCCCACCTGGACGGTCTCTGAGCCCTCCTAGATCCCAGCTCTGGATGGGCGTCGGCTGGGCCCTGGCGCGGGAGGCTCATCTTCCGTTCATTCCAGGTGTGTGCCTAGAGCTGAGCTCCCGGCAGATCCCGAAGCCCATGGTGATTCTCCCATTCATGAAATACGGCGACCTGCACAGCTTCCTGCTGCACTCGCGGCTGGAAACGGGCCCCCAGGTAACGCACAGCTGGCCAGGGACTCGGGGAGGGACTCCAGGGGGCGCTGAGCCAGATTGGATTCGGCATTTAACTCCGCTTCCTTGCACTGAACCGCGACAGAACTCTGGCTCTGACCCTCCTCCCTGTCCTCGTGGGAAGAATTCCTGGCCCCTGTGAAATGAGTGGGAGCGAAGCCATTGATGGGGGCCAGGACTTGGCTCCCTCGGGCTCCGCAGGGAGAAGCGCTTGTAGTGTCCCTGCAGACGGCTGAGACGCTGGGGGAGGCGGCAGCGGAGTGACTGGGCACACGGAGCATCTGAGCTTTTCATGGGTTGTGACAAATAAAAGCGGAGCTGGGCTTCTGCGTAAGAACCGAGCAGAGGGAGGGGGGTTAACGAGCGTCCGCGTGAATGCTACGCGCTCGCATGGCTCCTGACTCTCCAGTGCCCTTTGCATTCCCGCACAATGCTACCAAATGGAAGAGGAGGGGCTTGCAGGCATGTTCCCGGGGTGGGAATGTCTGCCCCAGGGCCCGCCCCGGCTGGGTGAGAACCGGCGCGGAAGGCACTGCTGGGTTAAAGCTCAGGGATGCGTCTGTTTCTCACAAAGCGAAATTCCCGCTCCTGTTTTTCTCTGTAAACTCCAGAGAGGCTGACAAATCAGAGGGAAATGCCTTTGAGCAAAGAGACCGGGCGCCCGAGAGGGACGACTCTGATGATAAGATTTGTTCACGAGTAGAAGGCAGCAAAAAATAGCCCATAGGGTGCCTGTGGGGCTGGCCCATCCCTGCAGCGAGAAACCCCCCGATCTGCCATGCTGCAGTCAGAGCTGCGGGCGCTTTGCCGTTGGCTCTCAGAGCGGAACTTCAACCGCCTGGCAGGGAAAGCCACCGCCTCCCCCCAGCTGTGTTAACACGGAGTCCAGCACCCAGACGCCCCTTGACTCGGGCCTCCGGGCGGGCTCGGGGACGGGGCTTGGTTTTCTTCCAGCAATGGGATGTTGCTTTGCTGTCATAGCAATCGCACTAGCCTGACAGAGGCAGCTTCCCCTTGTTTCTAAACTACCCGATTGTTTCCCTGTGTTCCCAACAAAACCGGCCCTGTTGTGTTGGGAGTTAACCCCTCCGGAGCCCCAGTTGGACACCACCCAACGCGGAGAATCTAGCAGCGGTGAGCGAGCGGCACTGCGTGTGCTGTTCCCGTTGGGCGGTGCTGAAATTGTTCCATTTGAGTCTCGCAGAGACTTCGACACGAAACCGACCTGCTTTGCCAGGCTGCTCCGAACAATGTGGCATTTCAGCACTCCCACCGCGAGCAGGTCTGCTTGGGCCGCGGCCCACGGGAGAGCTCGGCGTGTCGTTATGCGCTGATCAAAGGGAGCCTTGTTCGACTGGCCGCCGTGGAGAAATGGCAAATGCGTTTCTCGTTCCCCCGGACTTTTCCAGCACCAGGACACGGGGCCTGGCCTTTAGCGGCTCTGCCGAGGGTTTCAAGAGGCCTTAACTCTTGTGGGGCTAAATGGGAGTTGCTGGTGTCCTCTGGCAGCAGCGTGCCTGTAAAGTTCCAGCCTTCGCATGCTTCCTGTACGTTCTGACCTGCTGCCTCTCTTCCCAGCAGGTGCCGCTGCAGACCTTGCTGAAGTTCATGGTCGATATCGCGCTAGGGATGGAGTACCTGAGCGCACGGCATTTTCTCCATCGAGATTTAGCGGCTCGGAACTGCATGTGAGTTGGGTTTCTCTGTTTCAGAGCGGATAGGCAGATGCCGGGCTGGGCAGCCTCTCCGTGGTGTTACTGATGTACTCGCATTAAAAACAAACCTTGTGACTCGCCTGTAAAATCTCCTGGGTCTTGAGAAACACCCAAGTGAGGACCGGTCATGTTGGAGTTTAGAACGCGGTTTGTCCGATTTGTTCAGCCAATTTTCCCTGGAACAGTGGTAGGCGAAAGGAAGCCCTAGTACCTGTCCAACTCACAGAGGTCCCCTCTGGTCTTAATGGCTATGATGGGGGGACGAGGTACTCTGCCAGCTGTTCCACTTTAAATCATGGTACATTTACTCTAGTAAGAAATAACATGGGGGTGTGCTTGAAGGCCCTGATCCTGGAGATGTGTGAGTAAATTTATACTGTAAGGAACCCAAGTGTCTTTCAGCAGTTACAGGAGTATTTTCTTGTAACCATTGACAGGTTACGGGACGACATGACTGTGTGTGTTGCGGACTTTGGCTTGTCGAAGAAGATCTATAGCGGGGATTACTACCGCCAGGGGCGCATTGCCAAAATGCCTGTCAAGTGGATTGCAATCGAGAGCCTGGCTGATCGGGTGTACACGACCAAGAGTGACGTGGTAGGTTCACCAGGTGCACCCTCACATCAGAACTCTGGTCCACAGTAAAAGTGTGTCATTCCACAGTCGCTTCAGAAATTCACAGTGGGAACGCTGATCGTGCCGAGTGTTTGTAACTGGGACTAGCCATCTCCTTTTCAGATTGGATTGTTTTAATCGGCCTGTTTTGTTTTGGGGGTGTCACCTGCGTTAGCACTGCTCGTTTTGCATCCTGAAAACGGAAAAGCCGAATAAGTGACAGATGAGGATTTGACAGTAAACCCAGCCACATTGATAACTGGTGCCTTTATTTCTCTCTGCTTGTAAAAGCGCCTGGATTGTGTTTCTCGAGCTCTTGCCAGACATTGCATGTTATTTCCAACTTGGAAACTTATTCACACTACACATATAATTATCAACATTAGGCAAGATCCCGATGGACTTTAGGAAATGACCTTTCCCAGTGAAAAGACTCATTCAGTCCTTCTGGAAATGTCATCTTAATAGGCTTCCCCTTTGTTCTTTGTAGTGGGCGTTTGGCATCACAATGTGGGAGATAGCCACCCGAGGGATGACTCCCTATCCAGGCGTGCAGAACCATGAAATCTATGACTACCTCCTTTATGGTCACCGGTTGAAACAGCCAGAGGACTGCTTAGATGAGCTGTAAGTATCTGTGCTGACCCCGGGTTTTGTACATTCACAGGTGGGTGGGGAGTCACTGTTCACAGGAACATGGTGGCACGTGACAATCTCAGCTATTGCAATAACACGCAGACTATCAGTGTGTATCCTACCTCAGCTGCTGATTCCTCGCTGTGCAGCGGATGTTGCGCTCTTCTGTTTTTATGGCTCCCTGTAGCTAAATGGACATAGCCACTAATGGCTAGCATGGCTGTGGGGCTTAGCTTTCAAACATGAACGTGGCTGAAATTTGGGGCGTGAAAAGACAGAATTCCATCCTTTTTCTCCTGCGGAGAATGGCAAAAGAAACATTTGGGGCCAGATTTTCAGCCACAGTAAATTGAGCTAGAATCACTGATTTCCGGGGACCTGCGCTGATTCACACGCACTAATGGCTGCATTGAACCACATCCGCCGAGAGGCCAGCTTTCAGTTTTTAGAGTTTCGGATCAGTTTTGCATCAGCCTTGAGCAAATGAGTTTTAAAATGTGAGTTTTGCACGTGGTTTTAATTGCACGTGGTTTTAGTGAACAGTGAGTTGAAAGGGACACAACGGATGTATTAGAAATGAACGTCGTAAGCAGCTTATCAAGTCAGTCTGTAACTTAATGCTTTTAACATTTTGCTTGGGCTTGACGGTGTCCTAAGAACTTTGCCAAGCCCAGTCCGGGGCCCTACCCTTGGAGTCTCGTTCCCCTCACTCGCAGGCCATGGGCTGTTGCCAGCTGTAGGGCTTCCCTGGAGTTCCAGAAGGAGCTAAGGCTGGAGGAGGAGATCTTCTGCAGGCTTGTTGAGTGCAAAATCCTGCTTCTGTAAAATGAAACTTGGCTAATAAGAGGCCAGCTCTGCTCTTGGGCTCTGTGTGCACCTCCCCGCTGAAATCAGCGCAGGCCCTGTGGACACAAGCCGCACACTCTGCCCGTGACATGTGTCAATCTGTGGAAAAGAAACGTTCCCAGGTGGGGGAGAGCTGGAGGCGTTTGAATTGCCTGGGCAGCTCGCAGAAGGTTGGTATTAAAAGCTGGCGAAGCGCCCGTCGGCTCTGAGGAATTCTTATGCTCAGTCTCAGCTCGAAATGTTTAAAACCTCGACAAACAGCTCTTTAGAAATGGCCCGATAGCGTTTCCTAAAAGGGACGTGCTCAGAGATCACAGCCAAATCCCCGAGCTCCCCCAACAGGGATTCCCTTTGCAAAGGTCTCTGCTGCTGCGGATTACTGCTCCCGCTGACGGGTGGAGGAAGAGGCCCCTCTGAGCTGTGCCCGGCACACAAGTGGGGCTTGTTCTCACTCCGTGAGTTGGTCGGGTTTCACCGGGAGGGTCAGTCGGGTGTTTCCCCACCTCTTTTGGTGCAGTTGTAACAGTTGCTTGGCAAAGGAGCCGCCTGGAGAGTGGAGCTGCTGCCAGGTTCCTGCCGTCACGGTGTGAATTCAAGCCCTCACGCTGTGGTTCGGTGGCCGTGCTATTTTAAACACACTTCCCTGAACCATTGATTTGGTTCAGCCTCTGAGAGGGCAGCCCGGGCTGCACAGCCAGGGATGAATGGTTTTAACGTACCACTGTTCATTCCCAGTTAGAGACACCCTCCCGTGTACAGTCACCCGCTGCACTGTCTCCTCTCAGGAGCACCGTGTGTACTACACCCCCGAAGACCAGTCCGCCTGTAGCGTGGCCTGCAGTGCCGCGCTCTCACTGGTGGCATCTGGCAGGACCGTTCTTAGAGTTGTGACCATATTGGAGGCTTTGAGACTTAAAAGCCTCAGGTCTGGAAAGATCCGCTGTGTGGCACTGGTGTTGGCTGCATCACTGTCGCCGTGTTGTCCGGGGGTATTAGAGAGGTGAGGGAGGAGCTAGCGGGGCTTAAGAGAAACAAACATTGACTAATAATCAATGAATGATAAAGAAATCCATGCCGTTGGGTCCCTGAGTGGCGACTACTATAGATTTGAGAGAATGTGTCTGTTTGTCTGTCCAAGAACTCCTCCTAAACAGTAAAAGCCACCAAATTTGGTATAAGTCGGGGTAGGGAACCTTTTATGGGTAAGGGGCCACTGACCCACAGAAAAATCCGTCGGGGGCTGCACACAAGGGAGAAGCATAAAAAAAAACCCTCGCTGACGTGGCCCCCAATAAGAAGCAGAAAGACCCCCCCACACACACATTCCTCTCCCACAGCAGAGCCCTGGGGGTGCAGACTAGTAGATTTTGTGTGCTCGAGCGGGGAGGCCTGAGGCAAGTGGGGGGCTGCATCCAGCCCCCAGGCCTGAGGTTCTGCACCCCTGGTAGGCAGCTGCTTCTTATCATAACTGAAAGCGAGGTCAGAGTTCGGTTGTGGCAGGACAACGGGACGTACCTGGAATGGGATCGCTGCTCTTCAAAGCAGACAGAAAAGCAACAGACTCACCAGGCAGGTGAAAGGGGCTGGCTGGGGCCCTCCAGCTCTTTGCCTCCCCCCCCCCCCCCCAGGAACTCGTTAGGGCGGTTGGGAGGGGCTGCAAGACGACCCTTTCAGGGCCGTATCGCCTTGTGTCAGATCCATTTTGTCCCCGGTGGGCTCAGCTCGGGCCTTGTCTCGCTAATGTTCCAGGACCACCACGGCGCTGCGTAGGACAGTTGCAGTCGTGTTGGAAGATAAATGGTGAGGAGCCGTGGTCCTTTTCCTCATTAGTCTTCATAACCGAAAGCCTCTCCTTCAGCAGAGCCAGGACGAAAGGATGTTCTCGTTCACGCACGGCCGTCCTGTGCGTCGTTCAGCGCCGTTAGGGAACAGGGCAGCTTCCTGAACATCTGTTCTCTTCCCTTATGCTTCCAGGTACGAAATAATGTTCGCCTGCTGGAGAGCAGATCCCCACGATCGGCCGGCATTCCCCGAGCTCAGACTCCGCCTGGAGAAGCTATCGGAAAGTTTGCCCAGCGCGAGGGGATCCGAAGACGTTATTTATATCAACACGAGCTTGCCAGAGGAGAGCGAGGCGCTGACGGAAGAGTCCGGATTCCCTCAGATAGACCTGGCTCTTGAGCCCTGCTACGTAATCGCAGAGTCCTTTTCCCCCAAGCCAGACGCCACGGTTGTCACCGTGGACGTCCATCAAAGCAGGCAGCAGGAGGAAAGGTATGTCCTAAAGGCGGTGACGGATGAACAGACTGCCAGCTCCGTGCCTCTGGAGGAGGGGTGCACGCCTCTTCTGCAGGGCACCGGCGCCCAGAACGGCATCACGTGGTTACCGGCCAACATGCTGCTGGGCAGCTCGTTAGCAGACGAACTGCTGTATGCAGATGACTCTTCTGAGGACTCTGAAATTCTGCTGTGAAAGGAGAACAGGAGAAATGAGCTAGTGGGGACCAGCAGTTTGCAGCGGAGGTTTCGCTCGGCGTATTTGTGTCTTGCGGAAGTACCATTACAGGGTGGCTGGGCCAGTCGAGCTGTCTGGCAAGTGGCTATGGAAACACAAGCTATCTGAACTTGTACAAAGTGGTGCCGTAGCAGCTCGCGCTCTCCGCCACCGCGCCTCTTGCTGGTCGATCCGGGAATTCGCTCTTCTCCAGCTTCCCAGCCCCTTTCCTGGCCAGTGTCTCGCCTCTCTGCCCTTATCTGCAATTCTCCAGGTTCTCCACCACGTGGTGCCCCTTCCCGTGGGTACTGCCACGTGGCAGTGTCCATGATCTGGGGTCCTCCCCTCCCAGGGAACCCCATTACCCCTAAACCGCCACTTGCCTCAGTGCCCCACTGCCATTTATCTAGCCCCTTCCCTCAGGGGCAAACTGCAATCTGAAGGGGTCGCTTTATCATTGACCAGCATGGTTGGACCTGCTGCCATTCCTGCCTGGCTGCCCCGTACCTCCCCAGGCTCCCGTCGCTGGGCCTCAGCCTGGGGGTTATTCAGGGTTATTCAGAGCTCCCCAGCTTGGCCTGCCTTTCCCCCGTACCCGTAGCTAGTAGGCAGCTAGATCCATCTCGCTCCTCAGCAGGGCTGAGACTGAGCTCCCTTTACCTGGCTAGCCTCCTTAGGTGTCTAACCGGGCCCTGATTGGCTGTTCCGAGCCTTTTCCCAATTGGCTCCCAGCCTCAGCCCTCCCCCCAAGGCTTTTTTAACCCTTTTTGTGCCAGTGTAGGGCAACTGCCCCATCACATTTGTCTGTGTCAGGGGTCTGCAACCTAGGGCTCTAGAGCCAACTATGGCTCAGTACGGAACCAAACATGGCTCTTCTGTCATTCCCAAAATACACACAACTTTTTAAATTACAATGAAAAATGAATTCACGTTTTTAAAAACATGTAATTACTCATGTCAAGATGATTTATTTGTGTCAATTTCATCTTTAAGTGTTTGTTTTAACAACCATCCATCCTCTCTGCTCATTGGAGGTTGTGCATATTCTCTTTTTATTTGATTGGTCAAGAAATCTTTCCATCATCCAACGTGATGGTGAACTCTGTAACCTCCAACAGTAAAAATGGGGAAGAAAAAGAGAGATGCTGAGTAATGAAATTTTCAGAGGGAGTGGATGGACTTGTCTGCATTTGTGGAGAGGTCTGAATTTCCACACTGTCTCATTTATAGCGAGAGACTGTTCGCAAACAAAAAACCCAAATTTAATGACAAAATATGTAGAATTTGCTACAAAATACCCCGAGGGTGACACATGAAAAAAAGCCTGCGAGAAGCTGCAGCGAAAAATGAACAGTGGACAAAATTGCCTACTGGCATGGTCAAAAAAATATGGGAGCTTAAACTCTGCAAGTTTGGGGGCTCATACAGCGTTATTCGGGAGGGGGAGCCTTTCACTGATGGGGATTATGTTAAGAGATGCATGCTAAAAATTGGTCAATTATTTGACGAGTTTCACAACAAGGACAAAATCTTACAGAAATTTCAAGACATGCCATTATCAGCAGAACCAGTTCACGACAGAGCTGTGATTAGTGACAAATTGATCAGTGACAAATGCAAAATTTGAATACAGCTACTTATTTTTCATTTGCTTTGGACAAAACAACTGACATGTGGTGTTCATCAGTTGTGTATTCTGGGATGCTATATTTGTGAAAATCTGCACACAAATAATTGAGTGAGATATTACCAATGAAAAATCAAACAAGGGGCGAAGACACCCTTAAAACTGTGATGACCTTTGTAAACGAGAAAGAAATACCGTTGGATATAATCTTGTGTCTGTGTGTATGGACAGTGCACCTAGCATTGTCGGCAAATACAGGGGATTCCTTACTCTTGTCAGAACAGTTGAACCGCCCACTTTGGAACTTTCGTTGCCTAGTGCATCAGGAGTCTCTCTGTGTGCAATTTTGTGGAACCGAACTCGGAAACGTAACAGGATTGGTCCTTCGCATTGTAAATTGGATTCTTGCTCGAGCCTTTAATCACCGTCAATTTCAGTCGCTGCTGGAGAAAGTAGATTCTGAATAACCCAATCTACTAATACACAGTTTTCACTGGTTATCTCGTACCTAAGTTTTGTCGCATTTTGCCTCCTGCATTAATGAGATTGTCATTTTTTTATATGAAGGGTGTCAAATACCCCAGCTTTCAGACTGTGAATGGTTGCTCAAGTTTTGCTATCTCGTTGACATTACTGGTCGTTTGAATGAGTTGAACCTTCAGTTACAAGGGCAAAAATATACAGTCCTGATTCTGTAGCAGGCATTGTTTGGATTGAGTCATAATTGACTGTCTTCATCAAAGATACCGAGAAGGGCAGACTGGCACATTTTGAAAAATTACTAATGTTTCGTGATTGCTCGACAATTGGCAAAACTGCACAAATTGGCAAACAAATGGGCTGACATGAAGAAATTGGAGCACGATGATAATCTGATTCTGCAAACCTGGCACAAACTTCCTGTCACATACACCACCATGCAGCCTGTCAGCGTGGCCTTATTTTCAATGTTTGGCTGCACCTACTGTGACGGCACGTTGGGGGTTCCCCGTCTCCTGCACCCCGAGATGGCACAAACAGACTGTACCAGCCAGTGGAATAGAGGAAGTTTATTGCCTCTCCAGGATACAGCACAGCACAGATGTAGTCTGGTCACAGAACTGGGCTAGGATGCCTCAGGCCCCCTTGAGTTGGGGGGAGACTGGGCCCCTAAACTCCAGCTCCTCTCCCTAGGCTGTCTCCTCCATGCTCTCCCACAGTAACAACTAAATTCCCTTGCAGCCCTGCCCCCCAGTCCAGGGCAGCATTCACCTTCCTTTGTTCCTCTCCATGGGGGGTGTCTGGCCACTGGTTCGACAAGTTTGGCCTTATCTCTGCCTAGCGAGATTTTCCCTGCTGGGTCTTGCTCCAGACAGCAGAGGTCACCACAGCCCAGCAAGTACCCCCACTACGTCACAGTTCTCCCCCCTCCGAGAGCGAACTGAGCAGGGTCACTCCGCTCGTGACCTGGGGAAGTTCGGGCCCCTCGCTACGGGACAGCGCGTCGGCGATGATGTTGGCGCTCCCCTTGACGTGGATCACTTCCATGTCGTAGTCCTGCAGGAGCAGGCTCCACCGCAGCAGCTTGGCGTTCGTCCCTTTCATCTGGTGCAGCCAGGTCAGGGGGCAGTGGTCGGTGAACACCGTGAAACGCCGGCCAAACAGGTACGGCTGCAGCTTTTGCAGGGCCCACACCATGGCCAGGCATTCCCTCTCTACGGTCGCGTAGCTCCGCTCCCGGGGCAGCAGCTTCCTGCTCAGGTACACGATGGGGTGACGTTCCCCTTTCTCGTCCGCCTGCATCAGCACCGCCCCCAGCCCAGTGTCCGAGGCGTCCGTAAACACGATAAAGGGCTTGTCGAAGTCTGGGTTTACCAACACTGGGGCCTTGGCCAGGGCTTCCTTCAGGGCACAGAGAGCCCTCTGGCACTGCTCCGTCCAGACCACCCTGTCGGGCCTCCCCTTCCTGCACAGCTCTGTGATCGGGGCAGCGATGGAGCTGAAGTTGGGCACAAACCTCCGGTAGTACCCCGCCATCCCAATGAAAGCCTGGACCTGCTTCTTGGTCTGGGGCACAGGCCAGTCCCGGATGGCCTCCACTTTGGCCGGCTCTGGCTTCAAGCAGCCGCTCCCCACCTTATGGCCCAGGTAGGACACTTCGGCCATTCCAACCTTGCACTTCCCAGCCTTTACTGTCAGCCCAGCCTCCCTCAGCCGATCCAGTACCTGGCTGACCTGGGCCACGTGGTCCTCCCAGGACTGGCTGAAGACGCAGATGTCATCGATGTACGCTAGGGCACAGTTCTCCATTCCCCTCAGCAGCTGGTCCACCAGGCGCTGGAAGGTGGCCGGCGCCCCTTTGAGGCCAAAGGGTAGGACCAGGAACTCATAGAGCCCCAGCGGCGTGATGAAAGCCGATTTCAGTCTGGCCTCCTGGTCTAGCGGCACCTGCCAGTAGCCCTTGGTGAGGTCCAGGGTGGTGAGATAGTGAGCTCCCCCCAGCTTGTCCAGGAGCTCGTCGGGCCTTGGCATCGGGTAGGCGTCGGACACCGTGATGGCGTTGAGCTTCCGGTAGTCCACGCAGAACCGGATCGACCCGTCCTTCTTGGGAACCAGCACCACGGGGGAGGCCCAGGGGCTGGAGGACGGCTGGATCACCCCCAGGGCCAACATGTCCTGGACCTCTCTCTCCAGGTCCTGGGCTGTTTTCCCTGTGACTCTGAATGGGGAGCAGCGCACCGGGGGGTGAGTGCCCGTCTGCACCCGGTGGACAGCCAGGTTGGTAAGACCCGGCTTGTTGGAGAACAGCTGCTGGTGGGAGCGCAGCACCTCCCGGATCTCGGCCTGCTGGGCCGGGGTGAGCTGGTCCGAGAGGGAAATTGACTCCAGCGAAGAGTCCTCTCCGGTCCCAGGGAACAGGCCCACCAGGGGATCCTCCCCCTGCTCCTCCCAGGGCTTACACACGGCCAGCACCAAGTTCTCCCTGTCCCAGTACGGCTTCATCATGTTAACATGATATACCCGCTGGCCGCGCGTCCGGCCCGTCAGCTCCACCACGTAGTTCACCTCGTTCAGCTGCTTAACCACCTTGAAGGGGCCGTCCCAGGCGGCTTGCAGCTTGTTCTTCCGCACGGGGATCAGGACCATCACCTGGTCCCCGGTAGCGTAGGCGCGGGCCCGTGCATTGCGGTCGTACCAGACCTTCTGCTTCCTCTGGGCCCTGCTCAGGTTCTCTCTGGCCAGGCCCATGAGCTCGGCAAGTCTTTCCCGGAATGTCAGGACGTATTCCACGACCGGCTCACCCTCCGGGGAGACCTTCCCCTCCCACTCGTCTTTCAATAAGTCCAGGGGGCCCCTCACTCGCCTCCCATATAACAGCTCGAACGGCGAGAACCCCGTGGACTCCTGGGGCACTTCCCTGTACGCAAACAGCAGGTGGGGTAGGTACTTGTCCCAGTCCTGCGGGTGTTTGTGCATAAAGGTCCGTAGCATCTGCTTCAGAGTCCCATTGAACCTCTCCACCAACCCGTTGGTCTGGGGGTGATACGCCGAGGCCCAGGTGTGTTGCACCCCACTCTTCTCCCACAAGCACCGGAGCAGGGCCGACATGAAGTTGGATCCCTGGTCCGTGAGAACCTCCTGGGGAAACCCCACCCTGCTGAAAATGGTCAGCAGTGCGTCTGCCACCGTGTCTGCCTCGATGGAGGGCAGGGCCACGGCCTCGGGGTAGCGGGTGGCGAAGTCCACCACCACCAGGATGTATTTCTTCCCTGTCCGGGTCGCTCTGTTGAAGGGCCCCACAATATCCATCGCCACCTTCTGGAAAGGCTCCTCTATGATGGGCAGGGGTCTCAATGCAGCTTTCTTCCTGTCTTGGGCCTTCCCCACTCGTTGGCAGGAGTCGCAGGACCGGCAGTACCGCTGGACAGCTGCAAACATCCCCGGCCAATAGAAGTTTTGGAGCAGCCTCAGCCGCGTGCGCCGGATCCCCTGGTGTCCCGAGAACGGGATGTCATGGGCCAGGTGTAGCAGCTTGCGGCGATACCTTTGGGGAACCACCAGCTGCCGCTGGAGCCCCCACTTCCCTACCGTCCCGGGGGAAAGCCATTCCCGGTACAGAAATCCCCTCTCCCACCGGAACTTCTCCTGGCAATCTCCTCCTAGGGGTTGAGCAGCACCCAGGTCAGCCCGGTCCCTCAGGGCCTGCAAGGAGGGATCCGCTCGCACCTCCGCCTGGAATTCAGCGGCTGGGGCTGGGACAGGGCCGTGGTTCCCCCCACTGCCTAGGTCCAACTCTAGGTCTGCTGGGACGGGGCCCTGGGCCCCCTGTTGGGGAACCTCCTCGAGTTCCGGGCCGCAAGCCCCTCGCTTGCTCTGGCTACGGGTGGTGACCAGCGTCCTGTGGGGTCCGTCTGGCCACTCCTCTAGGTCACTCCCCATTAGCACGTCGGTGGGCAAGTGCGGGTGCACCCCCACTTCCTTGGGGCCCTCCTTGGCCTCCCATTTCAGATGCACCCTGGCTACAGGTACCTCAAAGGGGGTGCCGCCTATGCCCCTCAGTGTCAGCTGAGTGTCGGGTAGCATACGGTCTGGGGCCACTATGTCGGGCCGGGCCAGCGTCACCTCCGCCCCCGTGTCCCAGAAACCCGTCACCTTCCTGCCATCCACCTCCAGGGGTACGAGGCAGTCCCTCCGTAGGGGCCGCCCCGCCCCCACCCGGTGCACGGATAAATCTGTCTCCCGAGGGTCAGACCTCCCAGGGGAGGTGCACTGAGCATCCTTCCCCTCTCTCTGAGCTGAGGTTTGCCGGCCAGCCCCTGCCACTGGGGCAGCCTGCCCTTCCTCCCGCCCCAGCCAGTTAACCCTGGAACGTCCCAGGTCATGGGACCTGTTCTTGCGCCTGGTGCATTGAGCCCTCTTGTGGCCTCGTTGCCCACAGCGATGGCAAGTTAGGTTCTGTGGGCCCATTCGGGTCGGCTCTGCCCAGGCCCTGGCTGGTTTTCTGGGGTATCGACGACTGGTCCTGGTCCCTGGGGCTCGCCTCGGAGGTGTCTCTCTCCGTTGCTCCGCCGAGAACCGGTCTCTGCGCGATTCTCTTTCTCTCCGGGACTCCCGTTCACCCCCGGACCGGCTCTCCGTGAACTCATCCGCCAGTCTCCCGGCCTCCTGGGGGTTCTCTGGTCTCCGGTCCTTGAGCCACAGCCTCAGTTTGGGTGGGCACGCTTCATAGAACTGCTCCATCATGACCAGCTTGAGCAGCTTCTCTGCGGTCTGGGCTCCGACTCCCGAGACCCACTTGCGGCAGTATTGCGCCAGGCGGGAGGCCAGGTCCACATAGGTCTCCCGTGGCCCTTTCTGTACCCCCCGGAACTTCTTCCTGTACATCTCGGGGGTCAGCCCGAACTTGTGCAGCAGGGCCTCCTTGACTCGGTTGTAATCCCCTGGCTGTAGGTCCTCCAGCTGACTGAGCACTCCGGCCGCCTCCTGGTTCAGTGCGGGGACGAGCTCCTGCAGCCAGTCAGCTGGGGGGACCTGTTGCAGCCCACAGGCCCTCTCAAAGGAGCTGAGGAACCCGTCTATGTCGCCCACGTCCTTCAATTGGGCCACTGTGAGCCTCTCCAAGCGCCTGGCATCCCCGGGACTCTGGGGCCCATCCACTCTTGGCGCAGCCGGGGCCCCGCAGGTTCTCCGCTCTGCCATGGCCAGCTCATGCTGTCGCTGCCTCTCTCGGTCCTGGCGCTCCTTCTCTCGGTCCTGGCGTTCCTTCTCTCTGTCCTGTACTTCCAATTCCTTCATCCGCAGCTGGATCTCCAGCCGCCGCAGCTCCGCTGGGCTGGCCCCTGCCCTAGATGGGCTACGGCTTGCAGGCCTCCCGGGAGACGCTGTCTCATCTCTCCGGCGGGTCCCAGCGCTCCTCCCCCTCTCTGAGCCTGACACACTCTCAGGGGGGGTCTGGCTGCTTCCCCTGGGGACAAGATCCTGGCCCCGTGGCTGGTCATTCTCTTCCAGCTGGGTAATCAGCTGGGCCTTGGTTGCTTTCCGCACCGGCAAGCCCCTCTCTCTGCACAGCCCCACCAGCTCTGCCTTCAAGAGTCGGGCGTAGGCCATCTGCCCGCTGGGCCCCTCGGTGCAGACTCACCAGTCTAGTGCTGCAGCGCCCCACGATTCCCAGGAACCGCTTCGCTCTGTCTCCAGCACGCCTGGCTCCAGGGCTCTTGCTTCTACAGCGCCTTGTCGCTCACCGCTGGGAGCTCCATCCACGGGGTGCAGTGCATCCCACCCCTGACACCAGTGTGACGGCACGTTGGGGGTTCCCCGTCTCCTGCACCCCGAGATGGCACAAACAGACTGTACCAGCCAGTGGAATAGAGGAAGTTTATTGCCTCTCCAGGATACAGCACAGCACAGATGTAGTCTGGTCACAGAACTGGGCTAGGATGCCTCAGGCCCCCTTGAGTTGGGGGGAGACTGGGCCCCTAAACTCCAGCTCCTCTCCCTAGGCTGTCTCCTCCATGCTCTCCCACAGTAACAACTAAATTCCCTTGCAGCCCTGCCCCCCAGTCCAGGGCAGCATTCACCTTCCTTTGTTCCTCTCCATGGGGGGTGTCTGGCCACTGGTTCGACAAGTTTGGCCTTATCTCTGCCTAGCGAGATTTTCCCTGCTGGGTCTTGCTCCAGACAGCAGAGGTCACCACAGCCCAGCAAGTACCCCCACTACGTCACACCTACATATGTGTGTAGGCTTTCTCTCATTTGAATCACATCAAGATTGACGGAAGACTGCCTGAATGTGTGCACGAAGCTAAATTTGACCAGTTATTATGTAAACTTCAAAGAAATGTGCGGAAAGATGCAGCAGTAAATAAAGTCTTTGAGTACAATTTTTCATTTATGCTATTATTAATGATCATGGCAATTATTAGTAATACTAAGTTGTATATTTTCAGTCATGAAAATGAACATTCTTATATGGCTCTTTGTTGACCACTTTGTTCTTAATTTTGATGTCGTTTGGCTCTTGGGTTTGAAAAGGTGCTGACTCCTGGTCTGTATCAAGTTACACCAGAGAGTTTGAGGGATTATGTTTTAATAAATCACAACCTGTGATGTTCTGTTTTATTTTATTCTTCCAATAATGTCTCAGAATTGGAGTTTTCCCCTTCCCTGCGTTACACACACAGTGTTAAAACCCTGGTGTTCGTGCTCGTCTTTTGTATTAAACGCAGGAAGTGATACTGTAGTCGGATTGTTTCACCCGATAAAAACTTCTTGATGCGGGTCCCCCAAGCACTAACAATGTCAGGGCCGTAATTACCCTGCCCTCTTGTACGCAGTCAGCCCTGCCTGTGGCCTAGAGCTGCAGAACTGAGCTGGGGACTTTTTCCTTGCTGTTGTGGAAGGTGACGGGGGAAAGGGCTGTTAACAGGTTACAGCCCTGCGGAGCTGGAGCAGCTCACTCTCACACACCCCTTCACCTCCTGCATGAGTGCCAGGCAATGCAGGGGCTGTTCTGCCTGGAGGAGGCAGCCGGAGGGGCAGTGGCGGGCCATAGGGAAGGGTGGGATTGTGCAGTGAGCGCATCCCCAGCTTGCAGGCTGTTTGGTTCTTTCCTGGAGCTGCTGCCATTAGAAACCCCCTGCTGCCCACCGCACCCCAAAGCAATCTGCTTGACAGAGAGCAGCTGAGCCATGCGCTACCAGCTGGGTGTGATCACGTGGATGTGGGACACGCTGGCCTGTGCTGTGCCCCTGATTGACGTGTTGGCAATAGAACGTTTGAGCTGTGCTGCTGATAACATCCGCACAGCTGAGCAGGGAAGTGCGGCAAGTGCAGCTCGTATTTTTCTTTTTTTAATTTTTTTTTTAAGAGCACGTGGTTAAAATCTGAAACACGGGGCTCTAAAGTTTGGCCCCTAAATACCTGTTCAGGCATCAGACTAAGTGGACGGTTTTCAGGCTCCTCCTTGCAGGTGGCCTGGAGAATCAGCATGTGCATGAGGGGAGCAGAGGCCCCCCGAAAATCAGAGCATTTATTCTTCATAGACGTGGACCTGAGGGCCAGCCTCACATCAGGCACTCACGTCTGCTGGGGTCGGATCTCGTTGTAGGCCGGGTCCAGCAGAGCCCTGTACCATGTGCGTAGTGAAACTCCAACACTGCGCTTCCAGGGAAGTCAATCGACCTTCCACACGTGTGTAACTGCTTTGCTGAATGGCAGCCTGCACGGGTGTAGACTCAATTCGACAAGGCACTTGACCCTGTGCCCACTTTTCAGCAGGTGTCGTAGCATGAATGGGAGTCGGACGTCTCACCTAATCACGGCTGAAATACCTTGCGGCACGGGGCCTCGGCGAGTTGTCCATTTGTGCTTCCTTCCCCGATCTACACGACATGGATTCGTAACGATCCCATGACAAAACGGCAATCCCCACAACATCTGCTCAGGGTATAGAGGGCTGATAAAGCAGGGATGGGGCAGCATGTGTGTTGCAAAGACTCAGTGTCTTTTCTTTACTAAAATGCCAGCCATGGCTTTGGTTCCATAGCTTTGTCCCCACCCATGGAGTCGGGCTCTTTGTGACCACGAGGTGCGATTGCTGAATCTGACCCGCAGAGTGAAAAAGGTGACACTTGCGTTGGAATTTTTGTGGTGTTGCTTCCTGGTCATATTGAAACTGTACAGCGGCTGGGGGCGGGGGGTATTTTTAGAGCACTTCTTGTTCCTTGTTAGGGATTTGTTCACAGCTCTGGACTCGATGGTCTGAGAGTGAAACCCAGTAGATGTGCAACTCAGTACGCTCTTTGACGACACACGTCTTCTCAGGACGGCTGAAAGTCACCATGGACCCGGCCACCCCGCCTGAGACAGCGCCCTTGTTTGCAGCTCCCATGTCCTCTCGGACAGCCCAGTCTAAGAGCGCTTGGGCACTGAGACCGGATGGTGAGACTCTGCAATTCCAATTGCGCTTTCGCCTTCCTGAGAACTCCCCTGCATTCTCGAGCAATATATTTATACTCCTCCCTGGTCATCTGTCCAAGTTTCCACTTCTTGTCAGCTTCCTTTTTGTGTTTAAGCTCATCATGGATGTCCTCTGTAAGCCAGTCTGTACACCTGCCATATTGCCTTTTCTTGCTGCGCAGCGGGATGGTTTCTTCCTCTGCCTTTAATAAGTCTTCTTTAAAATACTGCCAGCTCTCCTGGACTCCTTTCCCCTTCACGTTAGCATCCCAGGGAATCCTGCCCATCAGTTCTCTGAGGGAGTCAAAGTCTGTGCTTCTGAAGCCAGGGTGTGTATTTTGCTACTCTCCTTTCTTCCTTTGGTCAGGATCCTGAAATCTACCATTTCATGTAGAATAGTGATAGAAATGTAGCCGTGTTAGTCTGGTCTTGCTGAAACAAAATACAGGACTATGCAGCACTTTAAAGACTAACAAGATGGTTTATTAGATGATGAGCTTTCATGGGCCAGACCCACTTCCTCGGATCAAACAGTGGAAGAAAATTGGCACAACCATATATACCAAAGGATACAATAAAAAAAAAAACACACATGAAAAGGACAAATCAAATTTCAGAACAGAGGGAGGATGAGGTGGGGAGAGAAATGTCTGTGAGCTAATAATATTAGGGGTGATAATTGGGGAAGCTATCTTTGTAATGGGTAGGGTAATTAGCGTCTTTGTTGAGACCTAGGTGTAAAGTGTCAAATTTAAGCATGAATGACAGTTCAGAGGATTCTTTTTCAAGTCTGGTATTAAAATGTCTTTGAAGCAGGATGCAGGTAGTTAAGTCCTTGAGACAATGCCCTCTCTAGTTGAAATGGCAAGAAACTGTTTTTTCTTTGTGATCCTGTCTAATATCTGTTTTGTGGGCATTGAGTCTTTGGCGAAGTGTCTGAGACATTTGTCCAATGTACATAGCAGACGGACACTGTCGGCACATGATAGGATAAATTATATTTCTGGATGAGCAGGAATATGTGTTCTTGATCTTATAACTCAATTGGTTATGTCCAATAAAATCACTCTGCTGATACCAGAGAGTGAGGAGTAGCGGGGACGGTAACGCCTCTCTTCGGGGTACTGGGTATGGCGGGCGAGGTGGGGAGCAGCGGGGATGGTAACGCCTCTCTTCGGGGTACTGGGTCTGGCGGGCGAGGTGGGGAGTAGCGGGGAAGGTAACGCCTCTCTTCGGGGTACTGGGTCTGGCGGGCGAGGTGGGGAGTAGCAGGGACGGTAACGCCTCTCTTCGGGGTACTGGGTCTGGCGGGCGAGGTGGGGAGTAGCGGGGAAGGTAACGCCTCTCTTCGGGGTACTGGGTCTGGCGGGCGAGGTGGGGAGTAGCGGGGAAGGTAACGCCTCTCTTCGGGGTACTGGGTCTGGCGGGCGAGGTGGGGAGTAGCGGGGACGGTAACGCCTCTCTTCGGGGTACTGGGTCTGGCGGGCGAGGTGGGGAGCAGCGGGGCCGGTAACGCCTCTTTTCGGGGTACTGGGTCTGGCGGGCGAGGTGGGGAGTAGCAGGGACGGTAACGCCTCTCTTCGGGGTACTGGGTCTGGCGGGCGAGGTGGGGCATAGAGGGGATGGTAACGCCTCTCTTCGGGGTACTGGGTCTGGCGGGCGAGGTGGGGTATAGAGGGGATGGTAACGCCTCTCTTCGGGGTACTGGGTCTGGCGGGCGAGGTGGGGAGCAGCGGGGACGGTAACGCCTCTCTTCGGGGTACTGGGTCTGGCGGGCGAGGTGGGGTATAGTGGGGACGGTAACGCCTCTCTTCGGGGTACTGGGTCTGGCGGGCGAGGTGGGGAGTAGCGGGGACGGTAACGCCTCTCTTCGGGGTACTGGGTCTGGCGGGCGAGGTGGGGAGCAGCGGGGCCGGTAACGCCTCTCTTCGGGGTACTGGGTCTGGCGGGCGAGGTGGGGAGTAGCGGGGACGGTAACGCCTCTCTTCGGGGTACTGGGTCTGGCGGGCGAGGTGGGGAGCAGCGGGGCCGGTAACGCCTCTCTTCGGGGTACTGGGTCTGGCGGGCGAGGTGGGGAGCAGCGGGGCCGGTAACGCCTCTCTTCGGGGTACTGGGTCTGGCGGGCGAGGTGGGGTATAGAGGGGACGGTAACGCCTCTCTTCGGGGTACTGGGTCTGGCGGGTGAGGTGGGGAGTAGCGGGGATGGTAACGCCTCTCTTCGGGGTACTGGGTCTGGCGGGCGAGGTGGGGAGTAGCGGGGATGGTAACGCCTCTCTTCGGGGTACTGGGTCTGGCGGGCGAGGTGGGGAGTAGAGGGGATGGTAACGCCTCTCTTCGGGGTACTGGGTCTGGTGGGCGAGGTGGGGTATAGAGGGGATGGTAACGCCTCTCTTCGGGGTACTGGGTCTGGCGGGCGAGGTGGGGAGCAGCGGGGACGGTAACGCCTCTCTTCGGGGTACTGGGTCTGGCGGGCGAGGTGGGGAATGAAGACTTTCTCCAAACACTTCTTGGATTGTCTGTGTACTGCTGTGTTGGTCTCCCAACATACGTCAGGGTGGTTAAAGTCCCCCATGAGAACCAGGGCCTATGATCTGGAAGCTTCTCTCTGTTGTCTGAAGAAAGCCACGTCTACCTCATCACCTGATCCGGCGTCAATAGCAGACACCAACCACAACATCACCTCTGTTGGTCCCACGTCTGAGCTTAACCCAAAGTCTCTCAACAGGCTTGTCTCCCTCTATACATTGGAGCTCTGAGCAATCATATTGTTCTGTTACGTACAGTACCCAGGTCCCACAGCCAGCTGGCTGGCCTGCTCTAGAAGGCCACATGGGACCCCCACTCCCGAGTCCGGTGAGAAGAGGTGCGTCACAAAGGAAGCAGAGCGCATATCAATGTGCTCAGCCCCGCATCCTGGTCTGAACTTCCTTCTCCTTCCCTTGTCTCCTGCTGGGGACTTCACAGACGTTGGTGAGCTACCACCCAGCTGGTAGTGGCCAAAGGGACATGACTGGAGGGCCCATCCCCGTTTAATGAGCTCCCGTTAGCGCCCTGTCCTGCCCCTGGGCTGTCAGGTGAGAAGGCGTCACAGGGATAGAGAGGCCCACGGTCGCCTGTGGCTTGATAAGGACACGAGCTGCTGGGCACAAGCTGGCGTTCTTATGCTGGGCGTAGGCCGATCCCCCAAGTCCTCACAGGCAGCGAGACGGAATCGAAACCTTCTGAGTCGCTGTTGGTCACTGGTTGGAGCCCTCTGATGCCTCTAGCTCTCCGGACCTGCCGCATCGGCGGGGCAATACCGTACCTCCCGCTTGAGTGTGGGGAAGTGCAGAACGGAGCCTTTCCTACGTGAGCGGAGCGTGGCCCTGTCCCTCTCCATGGCCCGCGCGTACTCCGCACCGGGCAGGCGAAATCCCATTGACCAGGCCAGCATCCGCTTCCCTTCGGTCACTTCGTCCCTCCGCCCAACGCTGCCCAGCGAAGAACAAGGCCTCGGGCTGGCTCTGAGATGCACTTGGCAAACCTGCCTGGTCGCCCGCCGATCTACGGCAAACGGAAGCATCGTCTCCGAAACGCAACCCTGCCTTGTTTGCCAGCAGCTCTTGTGTCCTTATCAATCCACAGGCGACTGTGGGACTCGTCTGTCCCTGTGACGCCTTCTCACCTGTCCAGCTCCTGCGAGGGGCTGCTCGGAGTTGTGGTCTGCTTGGGGTGAGCAGGGCTGTAGAGTCGGCCCTGCCGTCTGACCTCTCCCTACACTGAGGACTCCTAGGCAGCTTGGGTCCCCTGGCCTGAGGCAGCACAGAGGGCTCCCAGTGACAGCCAAGGAGCTGGCCCATAGCGAGTGCTTGTGGGAGAAAGCGAGTTCCTCGCCCGAGCAGCCCCCGCCAGCATGGCCCCGGGGCCGGAGCCATAATCCCGTTCCTGAGCCAGGGCTCCGTTGTCTCGCTGTTCAGGGCAGAGATGTGTGGGGCCCGGGTGTGATTTGCTGGCCGTGCACTGGGGCTGGGATGGAAAATTCCTGAACTGTGACATGTTCACAACGGCGAGTCCGAGTGTGTGGCTTAGAAATGCAATTGCTAAAGGTATTTCCTCATCGACCTCCGCCCAGACGTGTCTGAGCACCCCGGCAAGCAGACGCCAGGACATGTGCCTGTCGCGGGGTGTGGCTGGGGGCAGTCAGCGGGAGCTCAGGCCGCTGCTACTAAGGCATCTGGACTCCAAGGTTTGCGTTCTGGTTAATAAAATGCAAAACAGCCCCGGGTGTGGAAGGTGGGACGTGACCATGTTTGTTCCCCACGCCGAGATGTGCGCCGGCCGCCATCTGTCCCAGCACCAAGACCTCTGCTCCGAACCCCAGCCCCATCCAACCTCCAGCTCTTGAGCATGAGCAAAACCCAGCACCCAGGTCTCAACACGCCCACAGCAGAGAATCATAGGACTGGGAAGAGCACCAAGAGGTCATGTAGACCAGCCCCCTGCGTGGTGACTCTGCCATTCCAATTGTTCGCACCTGCACTCAGGGCAGGACTAGGATTCTCTCATCCCTGACAGGTGTCTGTCTAACCTGCTCTTAAAAGCCTCCAGAGATGGACGTTCCACAACCTCCCTGGGCAGTTTATTCCGGTGTTTAACCAACCTGACGAAGTTTTTCCTGATGTCCAACCTAACCCCCTTGCTGCAATTGAAGCCCATTGCTTCTTGTCCCGTCCTGGGTAGGCTAAGAAGAACAATTTTTTTCCCTCCTCCTTGTAACAACTTTTAGGTACTTGAAAACTTGTCCCCCTTCAGGTGAGAACATGCGGCCGGCAGACCTTCACTCTAGTCTGGGAAAAAAACACTTGCTGTGGGCGGAGCCATGGAATCTCCCAGCTCACATGGAGGGGGCAGACAGCAACCAGCGGCCCCCGGCTACTGACAAGTTAAAAATAAGGAAACAGAAGTGGTGCCCATTATTATCAGTTTCTTTTCTTTTGGTTGCGAAGGAACTGTGTGCTCACTTCTGAGAAACAGGCTCCAAAACCGGGGAGTATAACGCAAGCGTGGCAAACTCTCAGATACGTCCCTTCAGACTTCTGTCTGAGCCTGGTAGGGCAGGGTTGGCCTCAGTTTCCCTGGTCAGCGGATCGTATCATAGCTCTTGCACTTGGATTGATGTTTGTCACCAGAGGTACGTTCTGGGCATTAAGCCAGTTCTCCTAGGGAGCCAGGCAGCTGTGAATTACTTTGGAAGAAGTAGTTCTGTCTCTCACTCGGCTCCCAGTGAACCAGCTAGCCTGTGTGTTGGCCTTTGATAGGGTTTGCTTTGGTTAATCAGGCTGGTAACAGGAAGTTTTATGGCCTGCACTATATGGGCCAGAACAAAGTCCCTTCTGGCCTTACAGTAAGCATTGTTGTGTTACTCTCTTGAGCATGCTGGAGCCTCCTGGACACACCTGGTGACGCTCTGCTTCCATCCCATCCAGGACCATGTTCCCTTGGCAACTGGCTTCTCCAGCCAGTCCCCTGGGTAGCAACAGAACATGGCTTGGGGGTCTGGGACGTCTCCTACAGACCGATAAGCGTACGACTGTACCACACGCCCCCTACAATGGCCATGCCACGCGCATCACCAAGATGGGGATATAGGCCAGATTCAAAGGGAGAACAGTTGATCCTCCTTGACGCTCACTGGGTCTCTCTCCCACGCCGCCTCCTGGCTTCGTTGTGCGGAAGGAGGCAAAGACTGGGATTTGATGATGGAGGTACATAGGTTCTGTCTCTCACATGGAGCCTGCCAGCCTTTCTTCTGCTTGTCTCTTCTCTGACGAGGGGTTTGCGCGTTCAGCCTCAAGGTTCGGTACCGGGACTAGACACCCCACTGGTGCAGAGCAAACCCCGTTCATGAGCCTTTTCGGACGGCAGCGTAAGAGCGTAGCACAGAGGGAAAGTGAGCAAGACGGCTGGTTCACCGATTCCGAGGCCAGAAGGGACCACTGTGATCATCTGCTCTCTTGTGTCCAGCTCCAGCCGGAGACCTGCCCCCCAACTCCCACAGCAGAGCTGTTAAGCAAACCTACAGTCCTGATCTAAAAATCGCCCGTGATGGAGACTCCAAAGTTGTCGCCAAAGTTAATTACGCTCCCGTTAAAAGTTCATGCCTCATTTCCACTCTGATTTTGTCTGGCTTCAGCTTCCAGCCACTAGATCATGTTAGACCTGTGCTACACGGCAGAGCCTGTTATTATATATGTGTGTTTGTGTTTTATAGGGTGTGATAGCATCCCCCTTAGCAGTGTTCCCTGCAAGCTGTGCGCTTGGGCGGCCGCTCATGAGAAATTCAGATGCCCCCCAGCTGATTAGCGGAGTCCCCACATCTGGGTTTTGTGTTTCTATTGGTGGTGCCCTTTGCACATGCCTCGGTGCACATAAAATTGTTCTGCACATGGATGGAAAAGACTAGAGGTAACATTGCCCCTTCCCCGTCTCTTGTTAGACTCAAAGAGCTGAATCTTTGTAATTCAGCACAGTTGGGATGTTTTCTAATTTTGTGGCTCTTCTCCGACTCCTCTCCAATGTATCAACCACCAGATACACAGGGCTCCAGCGACAGCCACACCAAGGCCAGACACAAAGCCCAGCTAACCGGTCTGCTGCTCCTCCGGCCTCCCCTCTTGAGTTGCCGCGTGGGCGGCCTGATTGGCCCTTGGAACAGGAAATGCAGGCGCCCACTCTCTGGCCCTGCCCACACTGGCTGCCTTGTTGGCCACGTGTTCTGTGTCACGTTGACCCATCACTGCCCTCCCCTCCGGAGCTACCCCACTCAAGGGATTTGATCTGGGAGCTGAATGGCAGGGTTGAGGAGGGCGCTGGTCTCAGTCCTGGAGACATACGCGAGGGCGAGGTCCTTTCCCCCACACTGGCGGAGGCGGAGAGACCATTGAAGAGCACAGCTGTGAGAGGGAAAGTCATTGTTCAAGGGAAATCGGGGGCCGACGGTGACCCGAGGGGCTCAGTGTTACAGGGCTGGTGTGGAGTTAGAGCCTTGGTCGGCGTCTCAGCCGGGTCCCCAGGGACTGTCACGGGTGCTGCCCTGCGGTATTTGCACTCCGGACGGCTCTGTCTGCAGCCGTAAATCACCGGCTTGTTCTGAATGACACCGACTGGCCGATTCCCTGCCCTGAGGAGTGCAAGGAAGAGTCCCCGACTTCCCGCCTGGCGATGTGTGATCCGTGGCACCGTCTCGTGTTCCCCAGCTCCACGTAGTAGAGCCTGTCCAGAATGCTTAGCCCACGGCTGGGAAACACACGTGCCTCTTCTGCTTTGCGTCCCTTCTTTGTGGCGCAGGGACGTTTCCTGCTGATGTCGGGAAAGAAACATGCTGAGTAGATGCTGAAATGTCGGGAAAGGTCACGTCGTGTTCTTGGGGACCCATTGACAGGCCCCATGGGAGAAACTCAGCATGTAGCCACCCTATTGACTCCAATCCAGCAAAGTCAACTTGCACCCCCGGCAGTGGGGGATCAGCCCACTGTCCCTTGAGGCCCCCTGGATGTGCGGAGAGCAGAGTCTGTCCTGTTCTCCTTTCCTTCCTGGACTCTCCAGGTGCTGTTTCCCGTCTCTTCCCTGGCAAAGGGAGCGCACGGATGAAACCTCGTAGCTGAATAGTAACGGGGGGAAATATAATTTCCCAGGAACGAGGGGCTCGGTTGTGCTCCTCTGGCCGCCGGGAGGCGAGTGGCCCACCCAGCAGTGGTGGAGGGGCCAAGCCATGTTTCTGGAGCTGGGGGCCAGGGGTGGTCGGACCGAATCTGCAGAACGTCAGACTGGCGGAGAGCAGATTGTGTTGCTGGGTTTGTGCCCGGAGAGCAGTTCGGGCCAAAAGGATCGGGGGTGTCTACGGACAGGGGGCGTCGCCCGTGTCAGCCCGATGAGGGACGAGGATCGGGGGTGTCTACGGACAGGGGGCGTCACCCGTGTCGGCCTGACGAGGGACGAGGATCGGGGGTGTCTACGGACGGGGGGCGTCGCCCGTGTCAGCCTGACGAGGGACGAGGATCGGAGGCGTGTACGGACAGGGGGCGTCGCCCGTGTCGGCCTGACGAGGGACGAGGATCGGGGTGTCTACGGACGGGGGGTATCGCCCGTGTCGGCCTGACGAGGGACGAGGATCGGGGGTGTCTACGGACGGGGGGCGTCGCCCGTGTCGGCCTGACGAGGGACGAGGATCGGGGGTGTCTACGGACGGGGGGCGTCGCCCGTGTCGGCCCGACGGGGGACGAGGATCGGGGGCGTGTACGGACAGGGGGCATCGCCCGTGTCGGCCTGGCGGGGGACGAGGATCGGGGGTGTCTACGGACGGGGGGCGTCGCCCGTGTCGGCCTGACGGGGGACGACGACAATTCCAGAAGGGAAATTTAAACCTGATGTAGCCGGGCTTCAGCCAGACTCTGATGATCAGAACCTTTGGTGGTAATTAACGTCGGGGCAGAATATCCCTCCCCCCCCGGCACTGTCTGAGCCTGACACGGGATGAGATGGACTCAGGTCTGATGCAGCCTGGCAGTCCCCGTGGAAACAAAACCCCGGCTGGGTGGCTTCCCTGGGCACGTCGCTGCTCTGCTCTGAGAGGGAAAGGGAGCGGCTGCGCGGCGGATTCACATGTTACACACAGGGAGGGTCTGGAAAATGTGGCTGGGCTGCCCCGCGTGGGCAGATGGACGGCTCGGGGCTATTTACAGCCTCCGGGAGACGTTGCTCGCCCACGGGTGGAGCGGTCAGAGCTAGCCCTGGGAACCAGCCGTGCAAGACCCTGGTGTGCCCACCGTGGCCAGGGGAGGGGGATCGTGCATAACTCCCCCCCCCCCCCGTGTGAGACGCGGGATCTCTTGGGGGACCCGGAGAACGCCCTGCGGAGGCGCAGACCCAGCGCCAGCTTTGTGGGTTCTTAGCCCCGCAGCTGAGCGGCTCGGGCCAGGCCTGAGAGATAGCAATGGACTGGCCCAGGGATGGAGTTAGCCATGTCCCGAGAGCACCCCCTGCTGGACTGGCTCAGACAGCGCAGCCAGGCGTTTGCCTAGCTCGCTGGGTCCCAGACCTTTCGGCATCACGCCCCCTTTTTGATTTTTGAGAAACCCTCACACGTCCCCTCCCCCAAAATAGCAGCAAAACTTGTTGAGCAAAAAAAGGAGCTGACCAGGTCCGAGCGGTGCGTGTTCCAGCGGACGCCCGGGCCAGGAAAACACGGTATTTTCTGAATTTTTTTACTGGATGGACCAGGCTCTTTCTTGTGGGGGGGAGAGGGGAGATTGACGGTGGGGGGCTGGGTTGCCTCGTGCCCCCCCCCCCGGAATTTCTTCACTCCCCCCAGTTTGGGAACCTCTGGCCTAGCCCTTCTCCGGTTCAGTGCGGGGGAAGCCTGGTCCCTCCTGCCTCACTCCTGCATGCCCTGCCGTTGATCTCACTGGCCTTCCAAGAGCCGCCGGCATGTTGCCACACAGCCGGGCCCAGTTCTCCCCTGCAGAAAACTGGAGTCAGCCCGGGCCAGGCGAGCAGCCGCAGCCCTGCTGCAAGCAGCTGTCCCTGCCTGACCCACCTCTTCCGCTGCTGCCCTGCGAGACCAGCATGGAGAGCGCCCCATGGGGTGCAGGCTACCCAGCCTCCAGAGCCGCTCAGCCTGCCGGCCACTGAGCGGGGCTGCCCAGCCTGCCCACGGGGCCTGCTAGTCATTCCTCATTTAACACGATAGATGCGTTTCTGAAAATGTTCGTGCTGAGCGAAAACGTGCCATGCGGGGTCAATTTTCCCATTAAAAATAATGGAAAAGGTGGGGGTTGCATTACAGGTGGTGATGGCAAAGTCAATTTTTTGTTGGTGCTGCGTTGTCAATGTCACCATTCGATATCTCGCAACATAAGTCGTCACGGTTTGTTAAAACACAAAGATAAGCCCGGAGGAGCGCTGTGCTCACGTGTATTCACCCGCTCGTGCGTATTACCACTGTTTTCACCAGCTCATACTGCTGCGCGAAGTAGTCCGCCACTTGATTATTTTCGTGTTATTTCGGGGACAGCCGTGTTATTTGAAAAACGTTCCCTAAAAACAATCTTGCTATTGTGAAAACGTGTGAAGCAGGCTCGTGTTAAACGAGTAAGGACTGTACCTGGGAACAGCCCTTTGCACGCACGGCTGGTGCGTGGTCTGAGCAGTGAGCCCTTTATGCCTAGGTATGGCAGCAAGAGCCTCACCTGGGGCTAAGGACAGAAAATCCAGGGGGGTGTGACCAGGAGATAAACCCTGGTCCGGCAGGTGTGAACATGCAGCCAGATGCTCCGTTGGTCCCTCCCCTGGTGCACCTGGACTGGCAGGAAGCCCAGAATGGCCAAGAACCTGTCTGGAAGCCTTACTGGAGGCGGGGGCCCGGGGGCCTGTAGCTCACCTTTGGTGGACTTTGGTAAAGGACTCCGGGATCCCACTAGGGTCTGGACTCTGCCCGGTGGCCTGGCTGCATGGCCACAGGACAGTAGGAGAAACTGAAGCACAGCTGGTCCAACGTGACTTCTGGCCACCGCAGGGCATGTTGCAATAGCAACTTTGCTACGGCAGGGAGGAAGCGTCCAGGAGCCATCTGCTTCTCCCCCATTGGGGGAACGTGCCAGATGCAGGGCCCAAAGGCACCGGACTGGCAGAGGCTTTCTGCTGGGATGCTGCCGCTGAGAGGGAAGGGTCCAGGCAGTGAGGACGTGGCCTGTCACAATGGGCCCATTTGAACTTGTCCAGCAAAGGAAAAAACGGTGATTCGGGGACGCTTCGGGGATAATACCGTTTTCCGTGTCCTGTAAAGCACCTGGCCCAGCGTCTGGGAAGACGGATGCTCCCTGGTGTTTCTTTCCTGAAAATCTCTCCCAGCTAGACAGCACCTTCCAGAGAATCTGGCTCAGGTGAGCTCAGAGGGCGCAGATGAAACCGGCCCATGGTGCTTTTCCTTACGGCCCTGCCACACCAGCTCCAGAAAACGGCAGGGGAGTGGGTCCTCCAAGCTGCCTAGAGAGGCTGCGTGGGACACAACCAATCAAAAAGAGGCTGCGGGGAGTTACCTCCCAAGGGGAGCCTACCGCCCCATCTTGTCACTGCCCATCGAGGCTGGCACCAGGACTTGATTATTTAACCCGTACGTGGGGGTGGTGCCAAAAGGCCCCCTCGGCGGCCGTGCATGGCATGGGCCCTGTACCAGCCCGTGAGCAGTGTTGGCTCTTGCCCCAAAGAGCTTCTGTTCCCATGTTTGGGTTCCCACCAGCCCGCTCTGTAGGACTCTCGCATTTCCATATGGTCAGTAGATGGCACCAGAACCCCGCAGACGTTTAGCTGCCGGTAGAACTCTGTCGGGAAACGTCTGGCCAGGCGCTGGACTGTCTGGGGGACAGGTGCTGGGGGAGCCGCTGCACCGCATGGCTTGACGTGGTTTCCATCAAAGACAGGGTTCGCCGTTTGGTTCGGTGGCTGTCAGCGCCCCCAGCCTGCACTCTCTGGGCTGGGCCCATAGGTTTGATCCTTCTGCCCGTGAATGGATTGGGAGACCTACCTGGCCCACAGCACAGAGCCCCTGCTGGGACATGCTGCAGGCTTTAGAGGCGGCGTCTAGCACAGGAAGGTCGGGTCGTACCGCCTTGGAGGGCAACGGATGCTCTGACCGTCCTTGGCCAAAGAGGAAAAACCCTTCGGGCAGATTCTCCACTGTCCAGTCACAAAAGAAAACAAGATTCAAGGCAAAAATATTAAAACTTCCCACGGGCACATCTAAGTTCAATGCTGATTGTGCCCACCTGGACATCAGGGTCAGCTCCCAGGAACAAGGGCTGCAGGATCAAGCCCTTTGGCGGGACCATGGCTCATGGGCTACTCCAGTGGGAATGCCCTCGGGTCGCTGCTCGAATTGCCACATCTCTGCGCTGTGTAATCCCGCTGGCCGGCAGCACGTGCGGAGCCGCACAGGTGAGAAAGGAACGACTCCTGCGCTGAGCTAGACATTCGACACGGCCCGTGAAAACAGCCAAGGCCGGGCCGTTCAACCGCTGTTTCATTTGCAGGCCCCTAAAGTGTTGCATGGGCAGCGCACCCTTTGGGAAATCTTAGCACGGTCTGCCGCCAGAGGCTGGAAACCACGGTACTGGGATAACAGCCTCACGGCTCCCCTAGATGTCGTCTGCAGCACTGGCGGGGTCTGTGAGCCACGAGGTATAAGCCTCAGGGCAGGCGGGGGGAAACAAACGCCGCTAGCCGAACGCCCGCGATTGGCGCACGATGCAAGGGGCCGTCGCTGGTTTTTAATTAGCGAGGGTGGAGAGGCAAGCAGAGGAGCCCTAGGAAAGGTGGAGCACAGACTACTGATGCGGGTAAACCCCTCCATCTCTCTCCTGTGGCAAAGCTCCCCCACCTCCTCCTTTTGTTGGGTTAGAGCATCACTCTCTGGGGGAGGAAAAGAGAGGCTGAGAAGAGCAGCTAGCGACATAGCCACCCAGAGACCTAGAGCGTAAGGCCCCCAGCTCACACGGTTTGACTCCTGTACGTCCCAGGCCGCCAGCACCACCCAGCGTGAAAGCCAACGCAGCCGTGTGGTGCTCAGGCCCATTCCCAGCGTTGTGGCTCCTCTCTGGGTTCCCTTCCCTTGAAAGCTGCAGCTCTGAAGGGCTGGAAGAGATTGTGAAGAGGCGGCGTGACCTGGCCGGCTGACTGTCAGCTTTCACCTGAAACATGATGGCCCTGATCCTGGGGGCTGGCTGCTGTCTGTCTTTGCATGGTTCTGATGGTGCTCCGACCCCCGCGGCAATTTAAACTATTAACCACGTGGCTGCTACCTAATGCTCAAATCCTCCAGCTTCTAGGCTTCCTGGGGAGTGTTGGATGTCAGGGAGGGCAAAGAGTCCTGCCTGCACCAGCTGGGTGGGAGATTTTTTGATTATGGGGAAGGAAAGAGTTCAATCAAAAGACCAATTAAACAGACCTGAGACCCTGGGCTGAACAAAGGCAGGTTCCACAAATCTCCCAGCTCAGAAAAATGTGGAGGCAGAAAAAAGTTTGGAAATCATTGAAAGGCTTTGTTTTGATCCCTTTGTGCCAAGCGTTCTGGCTGTCCAGGCTCAGCGTGACTTTTGGTTTAGAAATGTGAGCAAATTAGATTAAAAAAAACCCCCAATCAGAATGAAACATTTTGATTGACCCAAACCAGACAAAAGTCAGATGTTTGGTTTGTTTTGTTTATTTCCAAATCCCTTTGAAGGTTTTTCCTCAGCTGAGGTTGGGGGGAAATTTTTGCTCTGCACAAAACTCAGGGACCAAGAAAACTCTCGTGGCCAGTCCGACTGTGCCCGCGTTTCTGGTGCTGCCATTTCTCTCGGTATTTGTCATTGCTTTGTCCCGTGTAGTCTCAGAGGTGGGATTTCCCCCATGCTCCAAGGGAGGCGACATCACACCTAACGCAGCTCTGCTTCCCTTTGCTTAACGTCCGCCCCCCACATCCCTCCGGGGCCGGGGATGGGAGGGGAGTCTGGGTGGGAAAGGAGGGGGCTGGAAGCCACTAAGGCAGGGTTTCCTAACCTATGGGTTGGGACCCAAATATAGGTCGCAATTACATTTCAAAAGGGTCGCCAAGTGTCTCCCCAGGTGGCCCCCTCCCCCCATTTTTGAATTGCCTTGGGTCACTGTCTGCCTGAATTGTCAAAATGGGTCCCCATCTGGCAGAGGTTGGGAAGCGCTGCACCAAGGGAAGGGGCGAAGGTGGCACTGCTATTACTCAGCCAGCCGTGCCCCCCACGCCCAGGGCAACGCGTGGGCCTGGGCAGCGTGAAGGTGGGCGGAGGGTAGAAGTTCCCCACGGAGGGGGCTGGAGCAGAGCGTCTGAGGACGGCGCAGGCCAAGAGGCCGCGTGCCAGCGGCGAGTGGGGCGCGGGGGTCACCGTGTCCCGCGCCGGGGCTGGGCTGTTGGGCGCAGGTCGGACGGCGAGGGGACCCTTGCAAGAGGGTTCTGGGCTTCAGCTGCTGGGTTTGCATTACGAGACCCGGCCCAACTGGGAAGGATCTCTCGGGCTGAGCACACCCTGGCGTCCTGGCTCTCTCTGGCCCACGGCCCTGTCCCGCCCGGGGCCCGCAGGCGTCAGTGGGCGCTGGAGGCAGAGGGGTGGTGACGTGCACCTCGAGCCCTCGGAGGCCGGGCGAGGGCAGGACACTCTCCACCCGGATTCTCCTCTCTCCGGGGGCCGCCAGCCCACGCGGTGGCTCGGCAGCAGCAGGACGCAAGGCCACTGGAAGTCGACCCCAGGGGAGACCTGCCGGGGCAGCACAGCCCCACCGCCCCTAGCAGGCAAACGGGAGGAGTCTCCCCCCCTCTGGCCGCTGCCCAGGGGGTCCAAGGAGAGCTCCACTTGCCCGGCGGTTCTCCCCCAGACTGCTAGGGGCCGGCCGGCCGCCGCTCCCTGGAGTGGGAGGGAGCAGCCAGCCCCCCGCGGGCAGCCCCCCGCGGCAAGGCGTGGGGCTGCCAGCTCCGGCAGGCAGCAGCCGGGCAGACCGCGGAGCCAGCCGGCAGGCGAGGACCTGAGGAGCAGCCCGGGCGGTGCGGGCGAGCGGGAGCCGGCTGCCCCTCCGCTGCATTCCAGACATTCCCGGGGACTCTCCCGCAGGCTCCGGGCGGGAAGCGCGTTCGCAGCCCGCGGGGACCTGCCCGTCCGACCCGCACCATGGTGTCCGGCTTCCAGTGCAGCCTCCTGCTGGCCCTGTGCTGCGCGGCGGGCCAGGGATCGCCAGCCTCCCAGGTAAGGCTCCGGCTCCGGCCCCGGCTCCGGCCACCCTCCGCGCCCGGCCAGGGATCGCCAGCCTCCCAGGTAAGGCTCCGGCTCCGGCTCCGTCCACCCTCCGCGCCCGGCCAGGGATCGCCAGCCTCCCAGGTAAGGCTCCGGCTCCGGCTCCGGCCACCCCTCCGCGCCCGGCCAGGGATCGCCAGCCTCCCAGGTAAGGCTCCGGCTCCGGCTCCGGCTCCGGCTCCGTCCACCCTCCGCGCCCGGCCAGGGATCGCCAGCCTCCCAGGTAAGGCTCCGGCTCCGGCTCCGGCTCCGTCAACCCTCCGCGCCCGGCCAGGGATCGCCAGCCTCCCAGGTAAGGCTCCGGCTCCGGCTCCGGCTCCGTCCACCCTCCGCGCCCGGCCAGGGATCGCCAGCCTCCCAGGTAAGGCTCCGGCTCCGGCTCCGTCCACCCTCCGCGCCCGGCCAGGGATCGCCAGCCTCCCAGGTAAGGCTCCGGCTCCGGCTCCGTCCACCCTCCGCGCCCGGCCAGGGATCGCCAGCCTCCCAGGTGAGCCGCCGGCTCCATCTCCAGCGCAGAGCGCGGCCGGCGCCTGCCTCTTGCCCCCAGAGCCCCCCGAGGCTCTGCCCGGCCTCGCCCACGTGGGAAAGAGGAAACAATGGGGGGGGGGGTTACAGGCAGTTCCTGGACGCCCCGTGCCCGGAGCCGGCGAGCGCTCACCAGCTGTCTCCCCCGAGCTCGCCAATGACACTTGCGCGCTCGCAGAAAATTGCCCCGTGGCCCAGCGCAGGGCGCCCCGAGCCGGCTTTGGGGGGCTCGCCAGCCTGGCCGCCTCGTGGGCTCCCGGGATTCCTTTGGACCCGTCCTGCGAGGAAACTTCCTGGGCCGTGACTCTACCTGTCCCCTGGCGCTGACATCTTTCCCTTCCAAAGGCAAGGTCACCCTCCAATCCATATTCGTGGCCATACAGGTGCTGGGGGCTTCATCATGTCGCCCTGCATCCTTCTCAAGCCCTTCTGGTCACACACAGGCTGTGTCTACGCTGCAGGGTTTTTTCAAAAAAAGTCGCCTTTTTCCGAAAAAACGTCACCTGTGTCTAGACGACGGCCGCGTTCTTTCAAAATTAAATCGAAAGAACCCGGCTTTTCTTTCGATGGCGGTACTCCTCATTTCACGAGGAAGAACGCCTTTTTTCAAAAGTGCTCTTTCGAAAAAAGGTGCTATAATGCAAACTGTGCTTTTTCGAAAGAGCATCTGGACTGCCTGGGTGCTCTCTTTCGAAAAAGCAGCTTGCTTTTTCAAAAGTACTGATTGTCGTCTAGACGCTCTTTTTCGAAAGACGCTTTTTCGAAAGTATCTTTCAAAAAAGCCTCTTTTGAAAGAGACTTGCAGTCCAGATGTAGCCACAGTCTAAGCCAGGGGTTCCCAACCTGGGGTACACGTACCCCCAGGGGGTATGAGAAGCTTGTCAAGGGGGTATAGGGAATATTTGGTAAATAACTAGATTATCCTAATTGAAATATTCCCAAAGTAGTCGTGTGAGTGACAAAAGTTGTGGATTCTAGTCTAGAATTTATTTCCTTTCCTATTGAATAGGGGGTATGGGAAGGTTTACTAAAAGCCAAGGGGGAACGGAGACCAAAAAAGGCTGAGAACCCCTGGTCTAAGCTATTGCACAGTTTGGACTTCTTTCCTGGGCAAAATGATCATCTTTTCAGCTTTTCCTTCCTCTATAACCTGCCTCACAGCAAAACACAGCCGGGGTTTGGATCCTTGCACTGATGTAACCTAAGTATTTGAACTCTGCCGTCCTATGACAATCCAGTGACTGTCATGCAGTTTATAGTGATCAGGAGACTCACAAGGGGGATGCGCAAAGCTTTTCTCACCTTACAATGGCATCGTTAATACTTAGGTCTTTCAGTTCCATACTGAATATAATGCACGTGCTTCATCGCTTTGACAAACTGTGCTGACCGGTTAGGGACCAAGACTAGAACCAGTTTTCGGAGAGCATTCTATGGTTTATGATGTTTATTAGGGGTAGCGTAAGCTAGCTGCAGTATTTCTGGCTATTCACGTTTAAAATAGCCTTTTAACAAAGAACTTATTTTAAAAGTAAGCAACATGCCAGGAACAAGGAGCAGTCCCGTGCACCTTAGGGTGCATCTACACTGCTCCCATAGGTCGAAATAAGAGACGCAATTTGAGCTATGCACATTGCATATCTTATTTCGATCTGATTTAAAATAGCTTATTTTGAAAGTTGGTGCTGTCTACACAGCAGCACATTTTGAAATAGAGCGCTATTCTGACAAGTCCCTTAGCCCTTGTGGAATGAGAGTTACAGGGATGCAAGAACAGCGCGCCCGTTATTTCAAAATCCATTGCCAAATAACAGGAATGTTTAAAGATGTGGAATAACTATTTCAGGGTACTTCCAGTCTCCCGAAATAGTCCCGCTGTCTAGACGTAGCCTTAGAGACTAACCAAAATATATAGAATCATGAGCTTTTGTGGGCAAAACGCACTTCTCAGACATCTCCAGTTCATCTGAGGAAGTGGGTTATGCCCATGAAAGCTCATGACTCTATACATGTATTTTGGTTCATCCCTAAGGGCACGTCTACACTAGGAAATTTTGAAATAACTAAATTTGAAATAAAAAACAGGACTGTGTAGCACTTTAAAGACTAACAAAATGGTTTGTTAGATGATGAGCTTTCATGGGCCAGACCCACTTCCTCAGATCAAATAGTGGAAGAAAATAGTCACAACCATATATACCAAAGGATACAATTTAAAAAAAATGAACACATATGAAAAGAACAAATCAAATTTCAGAACAGAAGGGGGATGGAAGGAGGGAGGTAAATGTCTGTGAGCTAATGATATTAGAGGTGATAATTGGGGAAGCTATCTTTGTAATGGGTAAGATAATTAGCATCTCTATTCAAATTTGAGTGTAAAGTGTCGAATTTAAGCATGAATGATAGTTCAGAGGATTCTCTTTCAAGTGAAGTCTTAAAAGGTCTTTGAAGCAGGATGCAGGTAATTAAGTCATTGAGACAATGTCCTTTCTGGTTGGAATGGCAAGAAACTGTTTTTCTTTGTGATCCTGTCTAATATCTGTTTTGTGGGCATTGATCCTTTGGCGAAGTGTCTGAGACGTTTGTCCAATGTACATAGCAGATGGACACTTTCGGCACATGGTGGCATAAATTATATTTCTGGATGCGCAAGAATATGTGTTCTTGATCTTATAACTCACTTGGTTGGGTCCGATAATGGTATCAGCAGAGTGAATATGTGGACAAAGCTGGCAACGGGGTTTGTTGCAAGGGAACGTACCAGGGTTGGTATTAGTGTGGTATGTCCTGTGGTTGTTGGTAAGAATCATCTTGAGGTTAGGTGGTTGTCTATAGGAGACTATGGGTCTGTCCCCCAGAGCCTCTCGGAGTTTAGTATCCTGTTCCAGTATAGGCTGTAGTTTATTGATAATGTGCTGGACAGCTTTAAGTTGCGAAATAGCACATCCCCCATACGGGGGAGCTCAGAATGAGTCCGAGGCAGGCTCTGTTATTGTGACACGCTACCTCGACTTAGAGCCCCAGGAAACTCTGGGGAGTCATTAGTTCAAATTGCTCCAATTACATGGAGCCCGGGGCACTCAGAGCAGCCCCCAGTCCTCCACTGACCCAGGCTCCATGCGGCGCTGCCGCTTTGGAGTGTATAAGAGCCCCAGCAGGCACTCGCGTACATTTCAAAGGTGGAACACCGCTGCTGCGCTCCTGCCCCCTCCCAGGGAGCTGGAGCTGGGGGGAACTGACTTTTAAGCCAGCTCCCCCCAGCACCCCTCTTCCCCCCCGTGCTGCCCCTGTCAGAAAGACTAGTTGACTAGTGTGTCACTATCCGACAAGCTTTGCTATTCGTTAGTGGCTTACATCCCTAGCCTGGACCCACTGAGAGGCCCTGTGCCCAAAGACCTAGGGCGTGGCAGGAGGTTCAAAGGCCCTTGGTCCTGTGCAGCTTCGTGGCTGGAGGAAGGGTCTGGTGCCGCATGGGCGCAGCCAGCTCCCCTCAGACACGCCCCTGTCGCCTGCCTGACAAATACAAACCGGAGCCAGGGCCGGGGCAGAATTACAGCCACGCGGGCGGCCCGAGCGCATCCGTGACGAGGCGTGTCGGGGAGACGTGAACACGCCCAGGCTGCACCAACTGCGGTGGGGGGCAGGTGCCCCTGCTATGGAAATACTGGAGGATGGGGGGGCATGCATGGTCGTCCCCCCCAATGCCCCTGCCTGCATGGGTGGGGAGCAGAGGCAAGAGCTGGACCTGAAGGGGGGCTGGAGCGGCTGCAGTGGTGCACGTAGTCGGGGTGGGAAGTAGGGAAGAAACCCCCAACCCTGGGACAGCAAGGGGGAGAACTGTGGGTAGGTGTCAGCACACAGGGTGCCAGCTGCCGAGCTGGGGGGCCAGTGCCTGAGTCACTCCCCCACCTCCCCTCCTTTCCCTGCCCTCCCCTATTCACAGGGGACTTTTGCCCCCTGCCCAGAGCCCCCTGGCAACAGAGAGGCTCTTGGCTCCAGGAGCACCCCAGGAGCAGGAGGCTAGAAAAGGGGCCGGAATTGAGTCTCGGAACAAAGTCGTTGGGCCCAGAGGTGGTTGGTGGTCGCGCTCGGGAGGTGCAGCGCCCCCCGGTGCCCCTGCCAAACAATGAATTGCCAAACGGGGTGCTTCCTCGTGTCCCCTCCCTGTTCCTCTGAGTGGCCTTCCCGCGCCCCTTCCCCTTGCAGGCACCAGTCGCCCTGGTTTGGGGTTCGATGGCGTCTCTGAGGCTTGGAATCTAAATCCGGGCAGGCTCCTTCGGAGGGATTTACTGTCGCTCAGCCAGAAGGCAGGGACTCCAGGCAGGGCTCTGGTGTGAAACTCCCTGCCCTGTGCGAGGCAGGAGGCGGGACGGGGCGATCGCTGTGGCTCCGTCTGGCCGTGGAGTCTCTGCAAACTTCTTGCTGACTGGCCCCCAGGCGGTGTCCACGGGGCCCAGCTGCCTGTGTTTGTCAGGGAGCCCGGTGAGCGCCTGGAGGCAGGCGGCTGTGTTTGCACGCCAGCCAGTGTGAACTTTCCCACCAGGGTGTGCAGCATTGTCCACATTCCTGGAACCCCCCTGTCCAATGGCTCCGGGCTGCACGCTGGCAGCCAGCCCCATGTCCTAGCAGCTTTTGCTTGTGGTCCCTGGGAGCCTCTAGGAAGTATTGGTGGGGTAGATGCATGGGAAAGTCCTTCAGGCATGGTCTGTGCGCTGTTATCTGTGAGTAGAGCTGGCCAAAACCCAGGAGCGAACGCCCGTCCCCCCAAACATCAGCCCTGCTTTCGGTCACCGTGCGGAGGGTGAAATGTTCGGTTCTTAGCCCTGCCGGGCCCCCTTGGATCTAGCTGGGCACCTCGTCTCGGGCATGCAGCCCTCTGTGTTATGCACCTGAACGTTGGTTCTTCCCTTCTCACAGAGAGGTGGGGGGACCACACCCGTCTGGCTGGTGCCGCTTGTCCGGCTCCGAGGCCACACGGGTGAGCTTTCAAACGACTGAAGGGCTGGACTCGCGTCAGTCAGCTCGGCAGCGTGACAGGAGATCGGTTCCCCCGCCCCTTCCCCTGCATGGCCTCCCCAGACCTTGGGTCTTGACCCTCAGGGTCAGGAGGGACTGTATGCCCCGTGCTCAACCCTCCCCCAAGAGCAGATGGGCAAGGAGTGGAGGCGTGCGTGGAGCATTGGCACATAGAAATTCCCTGCTAGTAAGGGCCAGTAGCAAACCCCTGTGCCCTGTCCCACACACAGCGCCCGGCAGAAATCCGTAATCTAGGCTGAAAGGCAACACGCCATCGGGGGAAGGAAGGAGCCAGGGCCACTTCCCTCCCTGCTGTGGCTCTGGGCAAACAGCACTGCCCCAGAGCAGCCGACGCGCAGGGGCATCAGTTGGGAGGGGGTCGCAGGAAGGAAAGGGGGAGCAGAGCTGGAGACAAGGGAAGGTCCCTTATTAATTGCAACCGTATTAGCAGCTTTTTGGACACCAACAATGGCTGCTTGGAAAGTCAGAGTAACTGGAGCCACGTCACAAGGGGGCGAGGAAAAGGCTTGTGGGCGTGGCCAGATGTCCCCCAGAGTGAGGCTTGAGGGCGTGGCCAGATGTCCCCCCAGAGTGAGGTTTGTGGGCGTGGCCAGATGTCCCCCAGAGTGAGGCTTGTGGGCGTGGCCAGATGTCCCCCCAGAGTGAGGTTTGTGGGCGTGGCCAGATGTCCCCCAGAGTGAGGCTTGTGGGCGTGGCCAGATGTCCCCAGAGTGAGGCTTGTGGGCGTGGCCAGATGTCCCCCACAGCAGGTCGGTTGTGTTCAGTCGTTGATGCGCCGTCCCTCTGACTGTGCTGCTGCCAGTGTGTAACAGGATTGAGTGCGACGTGCTGGCTCGCTGAAATACCCTCGCAAAGCTGTACAGCGATTGAAGAGGGGGAGTGACCTGGCTCGGGGAGGAAGGAGAGACTAGTGGTCGGAGCACTGGATGGGGAGCCCAGGATCCTGGCTGTGACTCCCGTCTGTCCGTCACTCGCACCTTTGGTCCTGCTGTTGAACGTGGCCATGCCGTAACTTGCCCGTTGTGGGCCGAGGGAGAAGATGCCCAGCTGCACGTGAACATCGGTGCCTTGTACCACCCCCTCCAGACGTGCACAGGGTCCCTTTGCTTATTTAACGACCTCGCACGTCGGCTCCAGTCACCCCCTCTCTCCCAAGGCACAAGAACGAAGCCGGGTTTTATCATGGCACTTGCTAGGCACAGGTCTCCGAGAGCTGGGCTCTGCCTGGGCTCCAGCCATTGGGGCGCATGAGGGCAGGGATGGGGCCAGCCAACGAGCCCCAGCTAGCTGACCCATCGGGGTGTGCGCGCCCCCACCCTGCTTGGGTGGGGAGGGGGCCTTTGGCCACAGAAGCTCTTCTGGTCCTTGCATTGCAACAGGGCACCAGAGTGTAACCGGAGCGGAAGCAGGAATCCAGGTTCCACCCCCCGCCCCTGAGAGGCCGCCCCGTTCCCCACACTTCCTTGATCGCTGCACCGGCGTCTTGTCCGGAGAACCTCGCTCTCTGTGACGAAGAAGCCTCTTGAATGAATGAAACAAACTTTCCAGGCCGGATTCAATGGCATGTTGGAATGGCGCCCACCACTGTTCCTTGTGCTCGTCAGCGACTAACGAACGGGCCCTTGGCAGGGATGAGCTGCAGTTGCTGCCCGCACGCTGATGATAAAATTCCCCTGCAGTCAGGGGATCGTGCTGAAAGGTTGCTCCGAGGTTTCAGGACCATTCCCTGGTTTTCCCTGTTCCAACTGAAATGAAGTCGGGCTGTTGCCCACGGAGTGGCCGTGCGTCGGCGGCAGAACGAGTCACCCAGCCAGGCTGACCGTACGAGAGACCCCGGCAAACAGAGCAGCCGTCCGGAGAAGTCTGGGGCCCTGGCTGCAAGTACTGGCAGCTACATGAGAGCGTGTTGCACGGCGAGCGCCGGGCTGACGGGGAATTCTCAGCCACCCTCTGCTGGGCGCCGGGCCCGGCGACGCCGAAACGGAAGGGAAGAGGGCGCCTGCTGGGAGTTAGACAGAGGAAGGTTTAACTGGACACTGCAGCAGCCCCCCGCCGTTAATCGGTTAAACAATGTGTGTAACTGGTTAGCTAATTAAACAGGATTTTACATCCCTCGTCTGAGTCTCCGAGCTCTGTGCCCAAGACTCTTCCCGCCAGCCCTCTCCGGGGCACTGCTTAGCCCCTGGACTTCAGCCTGGCCTTGGCTCCTCCGTTTGCCCGTGTCTGGCCAGACTACACCACCCGCCTGCCTGATTCCTTCCCATGGCACGATTCCCCACTCAGGCGGGCTCGTGCCACTCACTCCTCGCTCTGACTCCACTGGGGAACGTGTCTTTCCCATTCTTTCCAGCTGTGGCCGGCTCTCTGCCGCAGTCCTGGCCCACAGGAGCCCAGCCATGCTGCCCTTTCCAGCCATCTGCTGGCCTCACTGGGACTCCACCAGAGGCCTCGGCCAGTTCCTGCCCTTCCCAAGCTTGGGCCAGTGGCCTTTTTGCTCTGCGGGCCCTGCAGACAGGGTGACATGAGACAGATCCTGCTGTACAAGTCACCCTTTGGCCCAGCCGTAGGTGCTGGGGACTGGCAGCCAGGTTTCCTGTGGCAGGAGAAATCATCGACACGGAGTCGGGGGAAGTTCTTGGTGTAATTTCGCCTACCAGTCCCTGAACAGAGCTGGTCACAAATGGCATGCAGGCCAGGCCCTTTTCCAGGGAGCTCAGAGAAACCCCAGTGCCTGGCTCCCAGCACGGAACCCCACCCCAAGAACTGCCTCTAATTAGTAAAATGAACGCGGAGAACAAAATCCCCTTGCTGACTGCAGCAGCTTCCCCCAGGAATCTGCCCCACAGTGCGGGGCCATTGACAAGGGCCATTTCCCAGTGGAACGGAAGGTGTTTATTTATGCTGGGGACTAAGTTTTGGTGAGAGGCAGAGCTGCAGAATTGCCTCCTTGGTTCCAGCTTGCTTTTTGGTTGCAAGTGCATTCTGCTGCGTGCTGTCACGAGGACTCACACCTCCCGGGTGAATCAGTCCCTCCGGCTTTGAACCAGAACTATTCGCTTTCAGGCATAAATCTTGCAAGTGTTCCTGGCACTCTCCGAAAGCACAGGACATCTGGTTTCCTCTTATTTTGCAAAACCGAAGTGGAATACAGCGCTGGTTCCAAAAGGACTTCACATGAGCGATGGAATCCCTCCCAGCATTTCCAAAGTAATCGCAGCCCTGCCTGTCACACTCAGCGCTGAGTTATTCTCTCACAAGTAGTTCACAGGAAGCCGTTCTTGAAGTAAGAATGTATTTATTAGGATGAAGGGCTCCAGAGTCTGGTCACATGAAAAGCCAGATCTGCAGAAAGTTTGATCTGCACTGGACAGATCTTACAAAGACTGTCCCATCAAAACCATTGGAAGGCTTGTCTGGAAGCCACATTCAGCCCGAATCCGTAGCCAGATATAACCCTGAGCCCCCATGCTGGGCTCAGCAGGAATACATTTAATCCAGGCGAATCCTAGTAAAACTCATTTCTTGCAGTTCACGCAGATTTTACCAAGAACAGGGAATGCAATGTACTGGGAGGGTTGATTTCAGTGCTTACCCCTTGTGATCCGAGGGCAGTGCTAACCAACAAGGACCAAAATACTGGAAAAGGCAGAAAAATGTGCATGACGTCCAGCTACAGCGGGGAGACTTTGTGTTCAGCTTTGTGCACATGTGGAAATAACTCGCCTGCCACCGAGATTCCTGATCAGTAATACGGGATCTCAGTCTGTCTCCTTAAACGCTCATTTTGAGATTTTTTTCCCACGGTAATAACCCCACCAGGAGAGATGGTTTAGCAAATCAGAGGCTAGCAGAAGGGGGTTGGGCCTTGCAGAGTGAAACAGCATCACAAGGGATTGCGCAACAACCAGTAAAACACAGAATGGCTTCTTTTGGGGCGGGCCATGTCTTTTTACAACCTTGACGTGCTGTATGTGCTGGAAACGAGTTCTCTGAGACAGGAAATTTCCCCTTGGAATGCTCGTTTTCAGTCACCAGGTTGATTTATGGGTCGCGCCCGTGCAGAGCATCTCCGTGGAATGGCACGGGTGGGTCTGGGATCTGCGGATGAAAAGTGCTCGGGAAGAGTGGGGCGGGGTGACCCTGTAGCCGTTGCCTGTGATGAGTACCTGCGGCCGCGTTCCCAGGGTAACGACAGTACTCAGCGAGCATTGCTGTGCCTCAGTATTCTGGTTGCCGTTGCTGCGAGTCAGAGCGGGGGAAGAGACAAGGTAATTCCCGTATTTGGAGGGCCCTGTCCCCTCCCATCCAGCAGCTGTTGATTGGCACTGGAGTGGTTTTCGCCTTCTCTGCAGACGTTAGGTGATGGAAGCCGTCCTGTGTGCGTAAGGGGATTGCTAGTGCCCCTGCTACCCAACATCCTGCTTTGTTGTTGGCCCTTTGCACTCCCAGGAACCAGACGCTGAGCGCTCCCGCTGACTCCAGTGCCTCAGCACCCGTCGGAATTTGGCCTATTGCCATTTGTTGACAGAGGGTACTAAGCGCTAGACCCAGGTGGCTGATATTCTTGTGGTCTGTACCCTGGAGCAACAATCTAGAACCTCCAGGGCCCCCCACCATGACTGGAGAGGTGCACACGGGCCTCTTCGCCTTGAATGGTCCCTTGAAATATGTGTTGTCTCCTCAGCTAAACAGCCTGCCTTGCCTCATACGCAGTTGTCATCACGAAATACATTGCCCAGACCTGAAAGAGAGTTCTGTGGAAGCCAGCAGCTTTCCGCAGAAGTTGGTCTCATAAAAGATATTACCTCACCCTCTGGTCTGTCTCTCGTGCCCTGGGACCAAGACGGCTACCACAAGGCTGCACAGGACTCAGACAAGGCCCTCACGCAGGAAAGGTAGGGCTGCTCTTTGTCCTTGGAAAAACACTCTCACCGGCTGAGTTCCAGGTGCCCAGAAGGCCAGGTGGCGCAGCAGGCCATGTGCACTTTCGGGAGCCTGTTTGCCTGGGCTGAAGAGCTGACATAAGAGGGCAGGCTGAAATGGATTCAGGGGACACGGCCCATCTTCTCAAACCACCGTAGAATCTGGCCGGATGAGCAGTCTCTGCCGAGCAGCATGGGCGGGGCCGCTGTGTGGGCAGAAGCTGACCTAGTCTCTACCTGTTTGATTTGGCCTCAGCAAATGCAACTGGTGAGAACCAAATACACCACTTGAACTTTGTGTGTATTGGGGGAGGTCTGTATTCCAACTCTAGCTCGTTCACCCTCCCCTTTTATACGGTAACCAGAAAACGACCCATGTGACTGGAGCAAGCTCATCCAGGGTGACTAGCCCCTCCCCCTGCCCACCTCCTCACCATTCACCTGCATACGACTGTGATAATTGTCTACAAATATGCCTTGAAATGGCCATTTTCAAACTAAGAGCTCCCCGCTCATCTCTTATCCCTGCACAATCTAGCTACACGGTAGGCATGGAGAGTGGCGGGTATAGGGTAGAATTGTGGCTAACGTGTGTTTAAACCAGGCATCCCTGGGGAGTTGGGAAGCAGGTCTGCCTCCACACAGAAATGCGCATTTGGTACCCTGACCAGACGATCTTCAAGCCCAGACAACGAATTTCCTGGGTAAGCAGTAAATCAATAGGGCCATCCAGGCAGCAGGGGAAGGGGATGGCAGGAAACAGAGCACCTTGTATTTGAGCAAACAGGAGGGGAGGATGAAAGAGTTTCCTTCACTACCAGCCTTCATGTCCCCTTCCTCACAGCCTGAATAGACTTCACTTTGCGGGGTCACACTCAGAAGAATCCACTTTAAGGTTCACTGGGTATAAAGACGGGGGAGAGTCTGAACTGCATGGGATAAGCAACTGAGTCGTCTGATTGTATGCAAGATTACAGTATTAGAAGTCTATGGGGCGGGGTCTTCTGAAAGCTGATGACACCCCGGCGATGAATATCATTGTGAAAGGTGCACGAGCATTCTGAGGAAATATGGGTACTTAATGATGTGGTCTTTTTAAAGTCTGTGGCCAAACCAGGAGGAACCAGGTTCCTTCCCAGACAGGAGGGGGGGAAAACTACTTACCTGTCTTCTACGTAAATGAACCATGATGGAATCAAGACCACGGAAGCTGTTTCCAGACCAAGGGGTGGGAGGAAGGAAAGAAAAGCACAAAGTCACCTTGCCTCTTGGAACAAAGTCCCTGAACTTTAGAAGATCTAAGCAGAGACAGAAGCCCTCTTTGGCACCCACCACTAGACAGCCACTAGGGAACAGAGCTCTTGCGAGCTGAGAAAGATGAGTTCTTCGACCCTGGGGCCGTGGGGGAGTGGTTTGAAGTCTCTGGAAACTGAATGTAGTTGAGAAACCATCATGAAGCACATCTGCACCTTGCTGGTTTTGTTGATGTTAGATGCCTGGTTTCATGCTGCTTTGCCTGCAACGCGTATCCAATTTTATTCTTTTTATGTGGAATCCCTTAACCTCTGTCCTATGGTTAGCACATTTGTGGTACAGCCGCTCCCCGACTTACGAACAAGTTACGGACCAACACTTGGTCCGTAACTCGAAGTGTTCGTAACTCAGGTCCCATAGAGTTACATGGCGACCGCGCTGTTCGTAAGCGCAGATTGCCGTTTGTAACTCGGATCTGCATTTACGACCACTTTGGTAGTAAGTGCAGGTGGTCGTAAGTGGAGGTGGTCGTAACTCGGGGAGCGGCTGTATTTTTGTACTATAAACCAACTCAGTGCTGCCTTTAAATTGAAGGGTGTCTTTACCCCCCTTCGGTTAGCAAGCTGTGACGTGCTTTTGTGTCCTTAGAGGAACACACAAAGCTTACCAATTTTTTGAGCTGCCCAGGTGAGGACTGGACATTGCAGAACACATGGTTTGGGGAACATTTGGGACGGGGAGTGTGTTGGGGTCACCTGGCTTGTTGTAACCCAGGCTGGTGAAAGCCAGAGCAGGCTTGTGGGGGTGTATGCAGGCAGCTGGGGTCAGAGGTGCTGGACCAGGGCTGTGGCTGTCCCAAACTCCCTGGGTGTGACCTGCAAGAGCCCATGCTGGGAGATACAGCAGCCAAGCATTGTGAGGCCTCCAGGGGTGCATGGCAGGAGATGACACAGCCTCTCACAGGTCTGGCTTGCTTCCCTGAACTGTCCCAGCCAGGGTCTGGCTTTTCTGCTATCTCGTTCTATCAGTTGGATTTGATCCACCTGGCAGTTGTCTTTGCTTAGGAAGGGCTCCAGCAAAGGGCGGACTGGTGGTCTGGTGCCCGAGGGTCCCATGCCTAAGTGCCTGGCACTTGCTGGTGCAGATCCACTGACTTGGTCTTTCTGAGGGACTGAACTTCACCCGATTCTCCTTGTTTTTAAATAAACCGGGGTGACACATAGCGTGTGAGCAGGGGAAGCGGCCGCTGAGCGAGCGACTTTCTAGCTCTGCTTCCTGAGCTGTCCCTCAGCTAAAAGGACCTAGCGCGCGGGCGGGCGTGCAGGCGAAGTACTTGCTCAGCGCTGACACATCCCTCTCTCTCTCTTTCACAGAGCTGTCTCAACAAACAGCAACTCCTGGCCGCCATCCGCCAAATGCAGCAGTTCTTAAAGGGGCAGGAAACGCGGTTTGCAGAGGGAGTGCGTGTCATGAAGAACCGGCTGATAACGCTACAGAACTCGGTCACGAAAGCCGCCCCGGACCCACAACCTGGTAAAAACCCACCCGTGGCCTTTCAGCAATGAGAGCAGCCATAGAACATCTGGCTGAGTGTACAACAGGCCGCTTCCCCCTTGGCAGGCACAACGAGGGCCTGTATCCTGCTGCCCACCATGCCACGCTGGACTGCCAGGGCATAGGGGAGCTGTTGCCTCTCTCTCTTCCCCACCCTCCACTTGAACAGAAGGGGGATGTGTGTCCCACCCAAATGGCTCCCTACATTGTGGGACAGCCTCAGTGCACCCTTTCTCCCCATCCCAGTGCCTCCATCTCCTCCCATGGTTATACACGGCACTTTGCACGCGCATCAGTGGATAAGAGATCTTCTTGTTCAGTGTGACATGCTCTTCCCACCCGTCCCGCTCCAGCCTTAGTAACTATCTGACCCTAGGTACTCAGAGCACTCACTCGCTACAACCTCTTTCCGGTGTCTCTCCCGGGGCACTGCTCGCACTCCATATGCAGTGGAAACGCGTCACAACAAAGAAGCCTCTCTGCGGTCTATAACAATACTCGGTGTCCTCAGCACACGATGGGTCGAAACGTTTTGTGTGGAAAACAATGGCAAGGGAGAGCTTTGCTTCTCCTGCACGGTTTGCAGTGTCATGACAGGGCAGAAACCGAGAGGGGTCAGGTGAAAGGTGTAGAAGCATCTTAAGAGTCCTGCTGAAATGTCAGAGTCTTTTGAGCCCTCCCACCTCGTTATTACTTAACTCTCCCATGTCTGTGGAGAGGAAAGTAGTTTCCTATTGACTTTCAAGTTTCCCAGACTTTCAAGTTCCTCAGGAAGAGAAGCAGAGATAACATTTCTCAATTGCTTAAATGACTGCTTCTTGGAGCAGCTGGTGCAGGAACCCACAAGGGGAGAGGCAATTCTCGATTTAGTCCTGAGTGGAGCGCAGGATCAGATCCAGGATATAACCGTTACAGGACCGCTTGGGAATAGTGACCATAATATAATAACATTCAACATTCCTGTGGTGGGAAGAACACCTCAGCAGTCCAGCACCCTGGCATTTCATTTTAAAAAGTGGAATTACACAAAAATGAGGAGGTTAGTTAAACAGAAATTAAAAGGCACAGTGACTAGAGCCAAATCCCTGAAAGCTGCATGGAAACTTTGTTAAAGACACCATAATAGAGGCCCAACTTAAATGTATACCCCAAATTAAAAAACATAGCAAGAGACCTAAAAAAGAGTCACTGTGGCTTAACCACCATGTAAAAGAAGCAGTGAGGGACAAAAAGATATCTTTTAAGAAGTGGAAGTCCAATCCTAGTGAGATAAATAGAAAAGAACATAAACACTGTCAAATCAAGTGTAAAAATGTAATAAGAAAAGCGAAAAAAGATTTTGAGGAACAGCTAGCCAAAAACTCAAAAAGAAATAACAAAATGTTTTTTAAGTACATTAGAAGCAGGAAGCCTGCTAAAAAATCTGTGGGTCCCCTAGATGATCAAGCTATAAAAGGAGCAATCAAGGACGATAAAGCCATTGCGGAGAAACTAAATGATTTCTTTACTTCAGTCTTCACGGCTGAGGACGCTGGGGAGATTCCTGAATCTGCACCGTCCTTTGTGGGTGATGAATCTGAGGAACTGTCCCAGATTGAAGTGTCATTAGAGGAGGTTTTGGAACAAATAGAAAAACTTAATGTTAACAAATCTCCGGGACCGGATGGCATTCATCCAAGGGTTCTAAAAGAACTCAAATGGGAAATTGCTGAGCTAATATCTGTGGTTTGTAACCTATCCTTTAAATCGGCTTCCATACCTAATGACTGGAAGGTAGCCAACGTGACACCAATATATAAAAAGGGCTCTAGAGGCGATCCTGGCAATTACAGACCGGTAAGTCTAACTTCAGTGCCGGGCAAATTAGTCGAAACAATAGTAAAGAATAAAATTATGAAGCATGTAGAAGAACATAATTTGTTGGACAAAAGTCAACATGGTTTCTGTAAGGGGAAATCCTGTTCTACTAATCTGTTAGAATTCTTTGAAGGGGTTAACAAACATGCAGATAAGGGGGATCCAGTAGATATAGTATACTTGGATTTCCAGAAAGCCTTTGACAAGGTCCCTCACCAAAGGCTCTTGTGTAAATTACATGGCCATGGGATAAGAGGGAAGGTCCTTTCATGGATTGAGAACTGGTTAAAAGACAGGAAACAAAGGGTAGGAATAAATGGTAAATTTTCAGATTGGAAAGGGGTAACTAGTGGTGTACCCCAAGGGTCAGTCCTGGGACCAATCCTTTTCAACTTATTCATAAATGATCTGGAGAAAGGGGTACGCAGTGAGGTAGTAAAGTTTGCAGATGATACAAAACTGTTTAGGATAGTCAAGACAGAAGCAGACTGTGAGGGACTCCAAGAAGATCTCACCAAACTGAGTGATTGGGCAACAAAATGGCAAATGAAATTTAATGTGGATAAGTGTAAAGTAATGCACATCGGGAAAAATAACCCCAACTATACGTACAGTATGATGGGGGCTAATTTGGCTACGACAAATCAGGAAAGAGATCTTGGAGTTATTGTGGACAGTTCTCTGAAAACTTCCACACAGTGTGCAGCGGCGGTCAAAAAGGCAAATAGGATGCTAGGAATTATTAGGAAAGGGATAGAAAATAAGACCCTGTATAAAACTACGGTACGCCCACATCTTGAATACTGTGTACAGATGTGGTCTCCTCACCTCAAAAAAGACATTTTTGCCTTGGAAAGGGTTCAGAAAAGGGCAACTAAAATGATTAGGGGTTTGGAACGGGTCCCATATGAGGAGAGGTTAAAGCGACTGGGATTTTCAGTTTAGAAAAGAGGAGACTGAGGGGGATATGATAGAGGTCTATAAAATCATGAGTGGTGTGGAGAGGGCAGATAAAGAAAAGTTATTTATTAGTTCCCTAAATAGAAGGACTAGAGGACACCAAATGAAATTAATGGGGAGCAGGTTTAAAACTAATAAAAGAAAGTTCTTCTTCACACAGTGTGTAGTCAACCTGTGGAACTCCTTGCCAGAGGAGGCTGTGAAGGCTAGGACTATAATAGAGTTTAAAGAGAAGCTAGATAATTTCCTGGAGGTTAGGTCCATAAAAGGCTATTAGCCAGGGGATAAAATGGTGTCCTTGGCCTCTGTCTGTCAGAGGCTGGAGAGGGATGGCAGGAGACAAATCGCTTGATCGTTGTCTTCAGTCCACCCTCTCTGGGGCACCTGGTGCTGGCCACTGTCAGTAGACAGGATACTGGGCTAGATGGACCTTTGGTCTGACCCAGTACGGCCGTTCTTATGTTCTTATGTTTTACATTGCTGGTGTGCAAAATGAGAAAGGTAATAGAGGCATTTTAAACAGAGGGCTAGGGGAAAGCCAATAGGCAGGTAAGAGGCACCAGTTTGTCCTGAGAGCTCCCTAGGGGAGGAGTTATTAAAAGGGATCCTTAATATCCCAGTGAAGAGGAGAGGCTAGAAGATGATTCAGTACGCTTAGGAGATACAGATGAATGAAAAAGAGTCCGACTGAATTACATCACAGGAAGGCAGACGGTTAAACACGGATACTTAAGTCCTTATATACAAATGCTAGCCATGTAAATACAAAGACGGGTAACATGAGAGTGCCTCATATTAAATGAGCCTATTGATGTTGCAGGCATCTTGGTGGAAAAATTGATAATCAGTGGGACATGATATTACCAGGGTACAAAATATATATTGACAGAGTAGGACATGCAGGTGGGAGAGAGGCATTATATGTGAAACAAAGCATCTTAGAGTAACTCAAACGGTACCATAGACTCTCTACGGAGAGAAATTTCACGCTTGAACAATAAGAGCAAAGCAGGAATAAATCACTGACCACCTACCCAATGTGATGATGGTGATGGTGAAATGCTCAGGGAGAGAGGGACAAAACCTGAAAACCCAATAATAATGGGAGCTTTCAATTATCCCCATGTTGCCACAGGGTGGGACGCAGAGATACAATTTCCAGCCGTCATTAAATAACTGCTTCCTGGATCGTTTTGTCCTGTTCCCCACAAGGAGAGAGGCAATTCTTGGTTTAGTCCTAAGTGGTGCATAGGATCATGTCCAAGAGATGAATGTAGCTGAATGGCTTGATAATCGCAGACATCATGTAATTTAATACAACATCCTTGTAGGGTGGAAAATACCCAAGAACCCCACCGCAGGAGCATTTAACTTCGAAAAGGGAACGATACAAAAATGAGGAAGTGAGTTAAACAGAAATTAAAAGGAAGCCTCCCAAAAGTGGCATGCCTAAAAGCTTCATGGAAACTATTCCGAAACACCATCACAGAGACTTGAACAACGTGTCATTTGTAAAAATAAAATAAAAATAAAGCAGGATCAAAAAAGTCATCAAAGCTAAACAGCAGAGGAAAACTCAGAGGCAAACAAGTATCCTCTAAAATTTGGAAGTCAAATAGAAGGAAGCACGAACCCTGGCAAGGCAACTGTAAAATATAAAAGCTTCAGAGGAGGACCCGGGTTAGTCTGTAACTGGAAAAACTTAAAAAACAACAAATAGTCTAGCAGCACCTTAGAGACTAATAAAACATGTACATGGGATCATGTGCTTTCATGAGCACAACCCACTTTTTCAGATGAATGAAGTTATTAAAGGTTTTGTTTCTAATGGCATGTCTAGACTACGGGTTTTTTTCGAAAGGAGATATCCAAATTCTGTGCTAATTTGCATATCTTCTTCCAATCACTTTTTCGAAAGCAGGTTTTTCGAAAGTGAAAGTAGTCTGGACGCGGTTTTTTCAGGAAGAAACCCTTTTTCCAAAAAACCCACTCTTCCTTAAAAAAAGGAGATTTACACAGTTTTTTGAAAAAGGGTTTTTTTCTGAAAAAAAGCATCCAGAGTACTTTCACTTTTGAAAAACCCACTTTCGAAAAAGCAATCGGAAGAAGATATGCAAAGTAGCGCCAAATTTGCATATCTCCTTGGGGGGGTGGGGAGGGGGATGTAGTTGGTGCCCTTAATAAAGAGCAGAGGTGAGGGAGAGAAGGAAAAAGAAGGGGGAAAAGGGAGAAGAATAGTCAATTGGAGTGTCCATGCTAAAGCGGATAGAGAGGGAACTAAGTGTTCTCAAGTCCCCATTGTTTGTTTTTTTATGTCATTAGGATGTGGAATGTAGCCAGCCATCCGCCCAATGGCTTTGTCCATACCTCTGTGGAAGGAATCAGACCTGTAAATGAAGTTGAGCTCTGAGGCCTCCCTGTGAAATTGGCCTGAAACAATACAGTGACTTCAAGATCCATTAATTAGTGCCCGGGCGAGTTAAAATGTTCCCCAACAGGTTTCTGCTTTGTGTCCATTCATTCGTTCTCGTAGTGACTGTCCAGTTTGGCCAATGTACATGGCAGAGGGGCATGGCTGGCATTGCTGGCATAGATCACGTTGGTGGATGTGCAGTTATATGAGCCTCTGATGTGGTGGTTTATGTGGTTAGGTCCTGTGACGGTAGTTATCGTTATGCAGGTCAAAAAAGAATCTGAATTTGTGTCTTTTCTGGTAACAACAACCTTTTGTAAATGCATCAAAAGCAAGCCTGCCCGGTAGTCCGTGGGACCACTGGTGGTAAATAGCAGGACCTCCTAGGGATCTGGATCAGGACTGGAGCCGTTCACCATATTCACAGATGATCTGGAAGAAGAGGTCAATTGTCAGGTGGCAAAGTGTGCAGATAATTGAAAATGATTCAAGTTAAAGAGTTGCGAAGGCATCTCACTAAACTGGGTGACAGGGCAACCAAGTGGCAGAGTGGTTCAATGTCGATACACACAAAGTAATGCACATCCTTAGTATAGTTATCCACGTGAATATTCCCCTCTATACATACAAAATGACGGGGACTAATCTAGCTATTACCACTAAGCAGAGAGGTCTTGGAGACCTTATGAATCATTCCCTAAAAACATCCATTCAGGGTGCAGAAGCAGTCAGGAAAGCTTGTTAGGAAGGGGGCAAATAATAAAATGGATGTTATTTCAAATGCATCTTCCAGTTTACTTGGTCTGGTTTAGATAATGTCCCCTTGCGTATTCGTGCCGGGCAATGTTTTCTTACAGTTTAACTGAGAAGGCATTTGGTCTGTTGGCTTTTAGGGAGTCATTTGTAAACCATGCCCTATGCATTTTATAATTCCTCCTCCCGGTTTTTAATTGACCTTTGCTTTCGGTTAGTAGCCTCGTGTCACAATCCAGAGCGGTAGCATTCAGTGAGCAACAACAATAACTTCATTGGTCCTGCTAATTTGTGAACGTCACACAGTCTCATCTGCCAACACTTTATGTTGAGCGCGGCATATGAGCAGCTCTTTCTCTTGCTCTCTCGCGCGCTCTCTCTCTTTTTCCTTCTTTCTTTAACTCCTGTGACAACAGTGACCATGGAGTTTTGTGAAGGACAGTCCCAAAATCCTGCCCCATCTCTCTGCTGTAGAGACCTCTCCTATGACTAGCGCTCTAGGAGTCTTTCTGGGAATAGCTACTACTGCGCCCATGAGACGGGACTGGATGTGACCCTGCTCCCGGATGGTCACCCCGGAGCTTCTGCATCAAAATCTCTTTTGCCTACAAAGCAACCGTGCGCACAGAACAAAGGCTCCGACCACAGCATTTGCAGGAGAGATGTGATCTGTACTTGTGTAAGCCAGAGGCACTGGGAAAGGCGAGTGACGTCTGCTCTACAGCCCTAGCTAAGAGCCAGTTGGCTTTAGGCTCCTCCTGATGACCCGGGCCCGTCAGCTCCACACTCGTACGGTCCAGGTGTGGGCACTTTACGAACTCAGCCGACAAGCCACTTGAACTCTTCCAGGAGCCCTTCCAGTGAGCTCCTGAGCAAGTCCAACATAGCACTAATTCTGATCTTCCAAGGGGCCCGATCCAGATCTCCTGGATGTCCATGGAAAGTCCACATTAGGTTCAACCCAGCTCCAACTGAAATTAAACTGCCAAAGGCTGTTCTCTGCGAATGTTACCCCTCCGTTCTTCTTGACGGTCACTGTCCACCTCCCTTCCACCACAGGGTGCTTTCCTGGGGGTTGTTTGGCCACAGCATTAGCAGCCGGGTCATGTTGTATTTCTCCTGCCGATATTACTAACCTGTAATATACACTCACACCTGCGCCTGCTCAGCTACACTGGCTCAGTCTCCCCTCTTCCGTTACATGTGTGCCATGTCTCTGTGGAGACAGGCGTGTGCCCATGAGGGAGAGGAGCTTCCCTGCCCCCGCCCCTAGCGCGAGGGTGAGGAGTGGGCACCGGGGGAAGGCAGGCGTGGCAGGGAGAGGGAGAGAGGGACTGTGACCGGCAGAGTGGGAAGGGGACAGTGGCTGTTGGACACTTTTCCTCTGGCTGTTATTCGTGCCATGCACACAAACCCAACAGCGGCCGTTGCTCAGCATCCTCGCTTGAGGCCCCTGGTTTGAACATCTCGGCTAAGGCGCCAGAAATGTTTCCCACCAAAAGGGACCTCCCCACTCTTTGGAATTCAGGCAGCTCTGGGCATTGGCTCCTTCCCAATCCAGCCAATGTTATGCTGGAGAAATCCCAGCAGCCTTTCCCCAGAGCTGTCTCGCCTCCGGAGCCTGCACTCTTCCCCCCACCCCGAGGGTCCCGACGCTCCGCTCTGCGGGTGACGTAATGTGAGCCCTTTCATTCACAGCCATCTCTACATGCTTCTCTGCTGCCCCTCTGCCTGGCATAGCCTCCTAGCCCCTGTCGCCTGGTCAGGGCGGCGTCTTCGAGGGACGTCACTCCGCACTTGCCGGGGGAGCTTTCAAAACCATCTCCCCTTTTGCCAGCGGTTTGAAACATTAATGGTGGTGACACAAACCAGCTCCTGCCACAGTCCCTTTTGCTGAGCACTGTACTTGATCCAGGAAAGCATTCGGGGTGGGGGTGGGGGAGCATTTACCGACAGCCCTGGAGCTAGGACGTGGCCATATTGAGCCTCTCTGGGTGGGTAGCACTGTTGGCATCCCCGGACGGCTTACACCCCGGATCCCTGCCCCGGGCAGGTGGGCAGGCTGGACACACAAGGAGGCCGAATTAAGCGTGTGTGGGCCTCCATAGAGCAGAAACTTGCAACTTTTGATTGTGTGACATAGCAACCTAACTGATCTGTTCCCACGGGGTGTGTGGGCGCGAGATCTCCTGCCCTTCGGCGTCAGTGGCAGGAAGTATTACACCCAGAGGTGCTGCTGGGATCAGATCCTTACACGCATCAGCCACAGAACCAGAGGGGCCACCCAGGCTACAGCCCACCTGCTCTTTGGCCGGGCCAAGTCTGAGTGGTGTGCTGTGACCAAGTGCACCAGGTCCCACACCCTCGCACTGGCATCTCACTTTCGATCATGACAAGCATGTAGGCAGGCCACGTTTACGAGTCTGGTGTTGCAATCTGGCACACAGGGTTGCAACAACACTTTGGCCGGGTCTACACTGACGGGGAAGGTTGAATTTAGATATGCAACTCTAGCTACGCTAATTATGCAGCTGGAGTCGATGTACCTTGTTTTGAGTTTCCCTGCCATCCCCAAAGTGGGGGCTCCTGTTGACTTCCCTTACTCCTCGCAGGAGCAGTAGTACCAACCACTGACCGGGGGGGAGGGGAGAGAGGAGGCCTCTGAGTTCAATTTAGTGGGTCTTAACTAGACCCACTAAATCAAACTCCAGAAGATCAATTGCAGCACTGAGTGAAGACATGGCCTCAGATGTGAAGGGGCTGCAGGTCCCCATGGATTAGGGACTGCTGGTGGGGGTGGGGGCACATGAGACAGGAAGAGGAGGGCTGGGGAAAATCTGTGCCCACAGTCTACATGATAGTCTACAGCCCCTGCTTAGACAGTGCTTTTTCGATTTTATATAAAGCAATTTTGTCTAGCTAGGGGTTTATCTAAACGCAGAGGCGCATTTCTCGCTCGTGGAAAATGAAGAGGTTTCATGTAAAACAGAACGGCGGCTCTAAACTGATTTCAGTGGCACTGCACCCGTTTATTCCCGCAAAAGATGTGGCCCAGCAGCTCCTTCCCTGCTGTGTGATATCAAATGCTTCATCTGGCCAGGGCTACTCAGAGCAGGGCACTACAAGACAGTACATGTAGGGCTGTCAGAAAGACGGCCACTGGGCGGTAGCAGCTCAGTCTTGCTTTTCGTTCATACGTGACTAACCATCAGGGCATTAAGCTAATTCCGTTGTGAAACAGGCCAGCTCCGAACACACACTTCTTCCTGGCGCGTTGATTTTCTTTGCTGAGGACAGAGCATTCTTTCATGGGGCAGACATTCCACTCACATCGTTTGTGGGCTCTGGGTAAATGTCAGGACTTCACTTTCCTCTCTCGCTTTCCACCGAAAGACAGGCTCTGGGGCAGCGTGAGGACAGGATGCCCGGCAATGGGCTCTGAGAGCTGATGGTTCCTCCCCTTGTTCTCCGTGGATTATTTCATACCAAGTATAAAATAAGCCATGTCTTCGGGGGCAGGCTCTGAGAGCTGTTGTCTAGTTGAACGGCGCCTCACTGAGAGTCACCCTGTTGAAGTCACGGAACCACGCACGGCCTCAGAAATTCACATCTAGGCTGCTCCTCATAAAATTCTCCTGTGTGAGGAACCATGTCAGAGTCGAAGTCTTCCCTGTTTAAACAAAGGAGGCGCTACCATCACCCGGTGACAACCACCGCAAAGATAGCTCCATTGGCCCTGACAAGGGCGTCTTGCCTAACTAACCTAGAAACTCTGCTGTAGGTTTCCACAGCTTCCGAGGCTCTCTAAAGGGGTGGCTTTGTTTTTCCAGCGTGGAACAATACCAAGCAGCGAGGCAGCAGGCTGTAAGCCAGCTGTATCTGTACAGCATGCCGTGTCTCTGAGGGTAGCTAGCACACCGAGTATTTAACCACAGCATTTCCCACTGTGATTTTGCAGCGTCCTGCCCTGCCCTGGATGCTCCCGTGGATGGCAGAAGATTTGGTACCAAGTACTTTGTGGACCATGAAGTCCATTTCACCTGCGAACCTGGTTTCCAGCTCGTTGGTTCCAGCACCCGAGTGTGTCAGGCGAACGGCAGCTGGACTGGAGAAGCACCACAGTGCAAAGGTACGTGCCTCTTCACGCCTTTGGTTTGAGTGTGCGAGCCTGTCTTCATGCCACTGCACAGGCCCATGCGTGCCACATGAGAGAACAAAACCAGGAAAGTGGTGCGGCTGGAAAACGCCGTAACTCATTAGTGCGGATGGTTGGTGTGCAGGAAAGACTCGTGCCTTGCTGGCTTCTCAGCTCTGCTATTGCTTCCCCGCCGCTTGTCAGTTATCTGCCTAACTTCAGCTTCTTGCATAATAGGTGTGGGGAGGAGAAGGAGGGGTTGTTGTTTTTTTTTTAAAAAAAAAAGCAGATCTAGAAAGGATTCTTCTCCTGAACCTTAGCAACCTCACTCTCTTTGCTGAGACTCGAGCGAGTGCGGTGATCTCAGCACTTAGCTTTGTGATATTCTGGTCTTTGCAAAGACCAATTCCCAGGGGACATGAGATGTGGAAAAGCCAGCAGCTGGGCCTCAGTCCTGCCTGCAGAACTCACAGCTGGCCCCTGCAAGCCTCAGCAAGTCCACGCTCTTGGAGTTGTGCTTGGAGAGTCCCCACTGAAGTGGAAAAGTCATTCGATGGGTCCCCCCTTACAGCTTTGCACAACAACGGCTGGAGCTGGGGCATTGGGCACCAGTCGTTCGGCTGGTTTCCAGCTCTGAGTAACGGGCCCAAGGCCCTGACAGCAAACCCACATCATTCCGCTTTTCTCGTCCCGAGTCCCCGCAAGTTTCAGTTAATATGCTCAGGGCAGAAGCTCCGAGCTTAAAACCAACTCCCTAATAGACAGTTTATTTCATAACAATAACTATCAGTGTCTGAAGCAGCTGGCATGCCACATTCATAATAATTCTCCTCAGATGTTTATTTGGACGGCTGCCTTTCTGTCCCATGTGTGATTGATCTGAATTGGCAAACAAGAAAATTATATATAATTACCTCTATTAAAAATAATTTACTGGGCAGAAATACATTTCATGGTGGTTAACAGGCATTCGGCTTAATGCGGTTGCACAGAAAAGGAGTTTTTGGGTTGTTTTTTAAAGTATGTTTTCCAAAACCGCAAGACTAATTGAAACTGGTATTCAAAGCCTAAAGTACCCACTGTACCACTCTGAGCACGGAAGGGACTCAGCAGAAAAACCGTCCCCTCAGATGTCCATGGACCTGAAGGGAAGACTTTGTGCCGAAGCAGCATTCCTGCATGCGGGGAGGGCAGTAGCGTTCTCGCCATGAGTTCCCAGCTCTCTGCCAACCAGTCATTTTGTGACCCTGCGCCGCTTGTTGAACAGCTCTACGGCTTTCTGCCCTCCGCTGTATCGTAACGGGGAGATGACACAGCCACAGGAACGCCTCTGTGGAAAAACCCGTCCAAGTGCCGTGGATGGATTGAAACGATTGCTCCCAAATGTATTTCCAGTTCATGGATAGTTATTGTAACAGCAGCTGAGCTTTCAACAGCAGGATCCATGCTCCAGTTGACACCCTGTCTGCTCCAATTGACACCCGTTTAAAATTTGCATACTGCATGGCCATGGAACGCGTCTCTCTTCTCGAGCCTACTGGTTATTCTTCCTGGTAGAACAGAGTGGGGCACAGGCGGGAGATGCACGTGTGCAAGGGTGCTTTTATACTAGTGTGTCCTCTGGCACCAAGCATTTTTCATCATTCACCCTCCAAGGTGTGAGCCTGTCGACCAGGGCTGTTTGCTGGGTAGGAGTGGGAGTCCCTGGGGAGTCCACTCCTCCGCTGCAGACAACCAGCTGCTCCCCTGGTCGTGGAGAAAAGTTTAAAAATGCTTCCCAAGTATTCCCTGAAGGCTCAGAAACTAGCGGTTCAATCAAAAGAACCCAACATGTATGAGGGATTAAAAAAACAATCTTGTGATTTTTGAGCCAGTCTTGTGAGTTTGAAAGACCCGACTCCTCAAGAAGGATGTGGAGAAATTGGAGAAGGTCCAGAGAAGAGCAACAAGAATGATGAAAGGTCTAGAGAACACGAGCTATGGGGGAAGACTGAAGGAATTGGGCTTGTTTAGTTTGGAAAAGAGAAGACTGAGGGGCATGAAAGACAAGAAGCAATGGGCTTAAACTGCAGCAAGGGAGGTTTAGGTTGGACATTAGAAAAAACTTCCTACCTGTCAGGGTGGTTAAACACTGGAATAAGCTGCCTGGGGAGGTTGTGGAATCTCCATCCCTGGAGATATTGAAGAGCAGGTTGGACAGACGCCTGTCAGGGATGGTCTAGAACTCTAGACGGTGCTTGGTTCTGCCGGGAGGGCAGGGGACTGGACTTGACGACCTCTCAAGGTCCCTGCCAGTCCTAGTGCGCTAGGATTCTGTGATTAACACTTGGGACATTTGAAGACACTTCTGAAGATCACATTTTTTTGCTTTGGGGGATGCCCCAGATTGCACCAAAGGACGACACCCATGACTGCTCAATGCCCCATGCAAATCTCTTCCCAGCCCTGCTCCAGTCCTGACGCAGCAGCCTGATCACAGAGAAAGCGGAGACATTCCGGAGGGGCCTGCTGGGAAAATATTGGCAGCTCTTCAGAAAGACCCGCCCTGGAATGCCCCCTGGAGCAGTCCCCGTGGCTCCTGGCCCCTGACATTCCCGGAGCCAGGCTGGGCTCCGCTCCCTTCAGAATGCAGCACTTTGAGTCGCTTCAAAGAAACACTGTGGAGCAGCCTTTATAGAAACGGTGCACGTGCCGCTCACAAGGCGCTGCCATCTGCTTTCACTTAGTGCACATGGACCGTCCAGAGGCCCCCATTCAGAAACAAGGATGGGAGAAGAATGACTGATGCTAGATAAACCTCCTGCTGACCCCCTGCTAACATGGATGCTTCAGCCAAGGAGCCAAGAACCGCCTTCCAGGGCTGCTCCATCTTCAGACCACTTGTAACAGAGAATGGCAGAAACGTGCTCGCCCTGATGTGGATATTTGCACCTTTGTACAAGGCAGCATTGCCTGGTGGTTAAAACACTGGTCTGTGCCTCAGGAGACTGGCTGTTTCGCTGCCAGCTCTGCCACTGACTGGCTGCAGGCAATGTGGGCAAATCACTTCCTCACCCTCTGCCTCTGTTTCCCCATCTGTAAAATGGGGCTAAGGACACTGACTTCCTTTGTAAAGCATGTTCAAAGCTACTGACACAAAGTGCCAGAGAAGCAATATTAGTATTTACACTCTTTTAGGCGTGGGCTTAGGAAGTCATAAAAAAGGACCGAAACACTAAGACCCCAGGCATCCCAAAGACAAGCTGAGGAAGAGATCAAAGCTTCTCCGGAGTGCTAAAACCAAACCTTAAAGTATAAGGCTGCATCTAGACTGGCAAGTTTTTCCACAAAAACAGCTGCTTTTGCAGAACAACTTGCCAGCTCTCTACACTGGCCGCTTGAATTTCCGTAAGAACACTGACAATCTCATGTAAGAAATCAGTGCTTCTTGCGGAAATACTATGCTGCTCCCGTTTGGGCAAAAGCCCTCTTGTGCAAATGCTTTTGTGCAAGAGGGCCAGTGTAGACAACGCGGTATTGTTTTGCGCAAAAAAGCCCCGATTGTGAAAATGGCGATCGGGGCTTTCTTGCGCAAAACCGCATTTAGATTCGCATGGACGCTTTTCCGCAAAAAGTGCTTTTGCGGAAAAGCATCCGTGCCAATCTAGATGCTCTCTTCCGCAAATGCTTTTAACGGAAAAACTTTTCCGATAAAAGCATTTGTGGAAAATCATGCCAGTCTAGAGGTAGCCTAAATGTAAATGATTCTGATAACAAACTATCTTTAATGCAACACAAATTGTTTAAAGTTGGTGGGTCTGTGAACACAGGCCCTGCTTTGTGTATGAAGCCTTTATTGATTTTATAACCGTCCTACAAATCCTAACATGAATTATGGACCAGCAGCACCTACAGCAACCAAACACTTTGGAATCACAGCGTCACTGACTACACCACCCTCACCCCCTCTCCCAGCTGATCTTCAGTGACCTCTGCTGCGCCCCGCTGAGATATCTGTGCTCTCCTTTTGCTGAGAGAGCCAGGCATCACCCATCACGTGGAGCCGCTGCTTTTGTCTTTCAGTTGATAACGAGTTAGTCCACGTCTCAAACGTCCCACAGAACTCACCCCGGAGGGATGGCGCGTGGAGTGGCTCCGTGGAGGAGCTCAGGGTCAGGGCAGAGTTCTGGGAGAAAGTTTGAAAAATAAATCCAGCCTCCTGCTAGGCATGAGCTTTTTGGAGGCAGGCCTTTCATCCCTGGCATTTCAGAGGGAAGGACCGAATTCCAGTCTTAGTTTGAAATCAGGCCTGTATTGAGGTTGGATGCCGTGTGAAACAAACCGTGCAATTTGTTCTGGATAAAGCCCATGGTGTGTATCAGTCCTTCGGCTCCTAAAATGACCCCCTATTGCCAAAATTCTCTTGATAGCCTGGGTTATTGACATTCACGCAGTAGGCCTGGCAAGCCTTACATAGCTCGGGGCTCTGCCGATTGAAAGTGGTGTTTGTCTAAGGAAATTCCACCACATTGTCTAAAATGCTAATGGACTATTAAGCTCCCGGCAAATACCCCCTGCATTGCTGAAATCTCAGTGCGCGGGAGATGAACTCGGCCATACTCTTTCAGAGCAGGAGTCAGATTAGCCTGTAACTGGAAAAACTTAAAAAACAGCAGATAGTCTCTGAGGGGCTGCAGGACTCACACAACATGTAGATAGTGCCATGAGCTTTCCTGGGCACGACCCTCTTCTCCAGATGAATGGAGCAAGGCGTCTGGTTTTCAAATCAATGGCACAGAGAGGAGTTCCGTAGCTTCCCCGTCGAGCTGGCTTTTGAAATTGGTTTGAAATAAGGTGGCGACTTTGAGAGCCATTAACGAGTGTCCAGGCAGGTTAAAATGTTCCCCAAGAGGTTTAGAAAGAGACCAGGCTCGCTGGGGCGAAGGGGGGGAGAGCCATTTAATCTGCCCAGGCTTGGGATGTCGATTCGAAAGAAAGAAGGCTTTATGTAGCTTTCCTGGACGGGAAAATGCTTGGCAGCCGAGGAAGCCCTGCACGCCTTTGCTGCACACCTGGGCCACCACTGGTGCGCATTCCACTTTGGGACATGCCGTGCCCCTCCCCCCCAGCTTGCAGCCCAGGTGTACGTGTGGCCCATGCACACCATCATCGCCGGCAGCACGCGCGGGGCGAGATTTGCATCTGCGCTGGCAGCACATTCAAGGACAGGGCGGTGGATGCGCCCTCACGTCTTGGTCAATCACGTCATGTTCTGGCAGGCCTGGAATATCCGGGCTCTGGGCCTGCTGCCCAAGCCAGCTCAGCTGTTGGCGTGCGCTAGGGGCCTGCTGTCCACATGGCCCGGGCAGCCTTCGCTCCCACTCCTCCGACGTGAGCTAGGTCCGGAATGTGCTGAGCAGGGGCTTGGGACTCTCTCTCCTTTGTTGTGTGACCATTTACCACCCTGCAAGCGGTGGGGTTGTGCGCTAATCAAACCCACCGGGAAAGACCCTTTGGGATGTTGGCTGCTTGGTGATGCAGCCAGACACGCTCACGGCACCCTCACAGGCCCGCCGACGGGGAGTGCCCCAAGCCCCGGAGCTCCAGGCCGTTCTGCCCCACCGCTTCTGGGAGCGCAGAGCCAGCCCCTCACACCTGGCCCAGGGGCCCTGCACCCGCAGTAATACACCTGCTGACTTGAAACAGCAAAACCAAATGCACATGCACTGAAGCTGCCCAGGGAATTCTGGGTAGTGGGGCTGGACGCTCGCATGGGACACGTGATGTGGTGAGGAAAAGGCCGGCTGCACAATTCAGGCCGAGATTTGGAAAAACGGGTGCCTCAGTTTAAGTTCCTAAATCCCTATTTTAGGCTTCTAAATCCTTAATTTACAAAAGTGCTAAGGATCCAGCTCTCTCCCCCTCGCCCCCATTAACATTTAGACCCTAAATGTTGGGCACTGATTGTTAAACCTTGATGTAAATGTATCAGTATTAGAGAGTTCTATTTCGTGCAGGTATTACAAATTATGATTAATCATTAACAAACTAGGGAAACAACCTAGACAGAGTTACTATAAGGTGGGTACATAACAGGTTGGATATCCATTCCCAGAGAGTAGTTAGCAATGATTCACAGTCATGCTGGAAGGGCATAGCAAGTGGGGTTTCACAGGGGTCAGTTCTGGGACTGGTTTTGTTCAATATCTTCATCGGCGATTTAGATAATGACATAGAGAGTACGCTGATAAAATTTGCAGATGATCCCAAGCTGGGAGGGGTTGCGAGTTCTTTGGAGGACAGGGTCAGAATTCAAAATGATCTAGACAAACTGGAGAAATTGTCTGAGGTCAATAAGATAAATTTCAATAAGGACAAATGCAAAGTGCTCCAGTTAGGAAGGAACCATCAGTTGCACACATACAAAATGCCTAGGAAGAAGACTGCAGAACGAGATCTAGGGTCACAGTGGACAACAAGCTAAATATGAATCAACATTGCGATACTGTTGTAAAAAAAAGCAAAGATCATTCTGGGATGCATTAATAGGAGTGTTGTGAGCAAAACACAAGAAGTATTTCTGCTCTACTACACACTGATTAGGCCTCAACTGGAGTATTGTGTCCCATTCTGGGCATCACGTTTCAGGAAAGATGTGGTCAAATGGGAAAAATTCCAGAGAAAAGCAACAAAAATTATTAAAGGTCTAAAAAACATGACCTATGAGGGAAGATTGAAAGAAATGGCTTTGTTTAGTCAAAGGGGGAAAAACAGAGGAGATATGAGAGCAGCTTTCAAGTATCTAAAAAGTTGTTACAAGGAGGAGGGAGAAAAATTGTTCTCCTTGGCCTCTGAGGGTAGGACAGGAAGCAATGGGCTTAAACTGCAGCAAGGGAGGTTTAGGTTGGACATTAGGAAAAACTTCCTACCTGTCAGGATGTTTAAGCACTGGAATAAATTGCCTGGGGAGGTTGTGGAATCTCCATCCCTGGAGATATTGAAGAGCAGGTTGGACAGGCACCTAGACACCGGTCAGGGATGGTCTAGATCATGGGTTCCCAAACTGGGGGGCGTGAAGAAATTCCAGCTGGGGCACGAGGTGATCCAGTCTCCCCCCTCCCCCCTCCCCCCTCCCCCTATCAAGTTTTGCTGCCCTGTTCAGTTCCTTTTTTTTTTTTGCTCAACAAGTTTTGCTGATATTTGTGGGGGAGGGGGGTTCAAAAATCAAAAAGGGGGGTGTGATGCCAAAAAGTTTGGGAACCACTGGTCTAGACGGTGCTTGGTCTTGCCTTGAGTGCAGGGGCCTGGACTTGATGAGCCCTCGAGGTTTCTTCTGGTCCTATGATTCTATTAGCTTGGCCCCCCAACCCTTACTGCAGGATCAGGCCTAACGCTAGGAAAGCCAGAGCCTGTGTGGTTTGTTTTAAAAATGTTTTTTCCCCTTAGTGATCAGCAAATGCTCAAGTAACCCCTGCCAGAACGGTGGCACTTGTGTGGACGGAGTAAACCAGTACCGATGCTCTTGTTCTCAAGGCTGGGCCGGCGAGAGCTGCCAATACCAACTGCAAACAGGTACGGAACGTGGGTCCCTGTGACAGAGTCTCTAGCATGGCAGAAGGCCCTGCCCATTCTCAGATATCAGCCTCGCACCTCAGCATGACAACGATTTCCACTGCGGTAGTGCTTAGAGGCCCACTCCCCTTGCGCCGGGCGCTGTACAAACACGGAACGGAAGGAGCGTTCTCCTCCCAAAGAGCTTCCAAAGACCATGAACTTTCACACGTCTGACCCTGTCTCATCAAGGAGAAAAAATGCCACGTGGCTTCGATAACAAGTCACACAACATGGTTAATCAATAGCAAATAGTCCCCTGCCTGGGCCCAGCTGCCAAGGCAGGGGCTGAGCATGCCAGCGGGAAGGTGCAATGGGAGAAGAACAGACCCTCTCTCACTCTCCCACCCCCTGCCAGGCCAATCAGAAATCTTAGGAAACACTTCAGCCCACATGCCTGCACCTACACGTCACCTATGCCCCTGAGCAAGAGGAATAGTGATTAAAAACTCAAGTAAAACTATAGGAACGAGAAACTAAAATCATGTGGCTCTAGTAGGGACCCTAGGGAAACAATTTCATGAGTTACTAAGTGACTTAGGAGCATATTTCCTAGTGATTTTCAGTAAGATTTAAGCTCCTCGAGGCTAGAGTTTTAATGGGTGCCCAAGGATGCATAGAAGCATCTAGTGGAATTTTCAAAACTACCTTTAAAAATCTAGGTCTGAAAGTCCGACTTGCTTTTGAAAATGGGACTGAGATTCCTAAGTGACTGAGGCGCTTTTGAAAATGTTCCTGCGGAAACCACGAGCCAGACGTCCTAGAAGCACTTTACGGTTTCCTCTCTTCTCTCCTGTAGCCCCCCCTTCATGGAGCGTTACAAACGACCCAGCTTTCAGTCGCAGGCCACGCTGCGCCAAAATCGGCAGGACCCAGCACTGCAGCTGCGAAGCCGGCTTCCACATGAGCGGCACGGCCGACAACAGCATATGTCAGGGTAGGAGATGAGCAGCACTATCCATCGGTGGCTTTCCCCCACCTGCTGCCACATGCATACATGACACATCTATGCAGCTGAATCGTCAGTAGCTGCAGCAACTTTTATGAGCGATTACTGTGGGGAGAGCTGCTTGGAAGAAGCCAACTGTTGTAGCTGCTGCTAGCTGGTATTGGACTGGGCTTGTTGAGTGTAGTTGTTCCGTGGGGCTGCCTTTTTCCTTTAACGTTTTAGCATCAGCTCATGATCCTATCCCGCACCTTTATGGTAGGGGGTTTGGTGGGAGGAACCCATGTCTGGACCTCCTAGAAGTTCTAGACTGTCACGAGCCAGTATTCAAAAGTGAGTCGTGATTTGGGGTGTCTCTGTTGTGGGGTGCTGGACAGGACATGCCTTTGAGGGCCCTGGTGCTCCGAGGGCGGGTGCTCAGCATGTTCTGAACATCAGCCTCCTTTAAGCTCCAACATGGGGAGACTTCCGATCCCTAGTTACTTCTGCAAATCCTGGGCAATCTGGTTTCACAACATTCCCGAATGCTGTATCGCCGCGGTGCTCTTTCACACGGCATAGCCCGCTTCCCCTTTTCTTTGTGCTCAGAGACGGCTTGTCCCGAAGCTGTGATCTTCTCTGAGGCCTGTGCTCTGTCCCATTTCACAAACTAAGGTGCGGGGTCCAGATAGTACTTGCACAGGAAACGGCCAAGGAAAATCCAGGTGCTGCTGGGGGAGCAACAGGAGAGGACACTTTCCCTCTGAGTCAGGACGGGGCCAGTGGCCCGACACGTGGTCCAGAGACGCTGCCTGCGGAGGTGCCATCTTCGGGCTGAGAGATAAAATCCAGGGCTGAGGGGCTATTAAAGATCTCCTGGCATTACTTTGCAAGTGTTGGGGAAATCACAGTGTAGCCCATTGACTGTCAATTAGTCCACTGCAATTTCAGCTGAGTAAGGCATGGACACCCACACTTGGTGACAGCCAGAACCTATTGGGAACTTGCCCGGGACCCAAAATGCCTTGTTAAGTTCAAAAATAAATTGCCAGGGTCTTAATATTTGGTCAGACTCTGGTTTCTACAAGCAGAACAGCTTTGCCTTCACCTTGCCGTTTCAGGCAGAAGGCCACTTCCTACATATCCTCAAGCCACTTTGTACCCTGGAGCCGGTCCCTGCAGCTCCATGGGAAGCTGTCCTCCTCCACTCCCTGTCCTACACAGCTGTGTCCCGTGACTGCAGCCTCACAAAAGGGCCTGCATATTAGCAGTGGATGTAATGATTCCTGTCTGTAAATCAGTGTGTCAGAGTGTGTTGTGCTCGGTGGATTTTAAACACGGCGAATCTACTTATGTCTGTTGCAACTGGGGGAACCTCGGGAAATCCATAACTTGCAAAACCCAGCATGCTGGTTGTGACGGGGCACTCACGCCCCGCACTGAGAGCGCGCCGGGAGGCGCCGGGCGGTGTGACAGGGCACTCGCGCCCCGCACGGAGAGCGCGCCGGGAGGCGCCGGGCAGCCACACCGGGGGGCGGGGAACACGGCCCAGCCCGCCGCGGCGGGCTGCAGGAACACCCCGGCAGCCGGCGCAGGGAGCGTCGGGAGGCAGCGGGCGCCGGCCGGCAGGGCCCAAGAGGGAGGGGCCGGCGAGGCGCAGGGGGATGATGTCACGGGGGAAGGGTGGCTGGGAGGCGTCGCAGGGGAAGTGACGCGGAGGGGGAACGGAGCCGGCGGGGGATTTAAACCCGGGGTCGGCACGGTGCAGGGAGGCGCGGCAGACGGAGCTGGAGGAGGGGAGAAGGAAGGAGAGGTGAGGCAAGCGGGGTCAAGGGGGACGGGCCGGGAGGCCTGGTGGAGTAGGAAGCGGCCCAGGGCGGGGTCGTGGAGCCCGTAAGCGGGTGTGTTTTGGGGCGTTCCCCCATCCGCGAGGGAGGGACCACGGGTCCCTGCCTTTAGGGCCCTGGGCCGGGGTTCGGAGAGGGGGCGGGCCCGAACCCCCCTACTCCGCCAGCAGGCCGATCCGGCTCGGGTGTAACGCGAATGTGCGTAATAAAAGGGCCACCGGCCTTAATGGTGACTGCTCAGGCTGAACTCTCTGTACCACAATTAGCTCGTAGTGGACTCTGAGGGTTGAACCTGTTTACACTGGTCCTTTCGGCAGGGAACTACTAGCCCGATTTGCATGTACATTTGGTATGGCCCATGGCCTGCGTACTGCTCACTGGTACTGGCTTGGCGCCTGGGCTAGAATCAAGCCAACCCAACCCAACCAGTCCCAAAGCGGGAGGGAGTCGCATTTCACCTTTGTGGCCCGTTCCTGGCCACGCTTGGGAGGTAATGCATGTTTTGCCGCTGTTCTTGTCCTGGCAAAGAGCAAAACGATTGTCCACGTGAATTCTTTGCTGGGATGGCCCCTTTGGGGCAGGGCCTGCCTTGTACAGGACAGTGTGTTTCCTCTGCAGATATAAACGAGTGCGAGGTTTTCAAGCTGGAGGGAGCCGCTCGTCTGTGCATGCACAACTGTGTCAACATTCCCGGCTCCTACCGCTGCTCCTGCCCCAGCGGGTACAAGCTCCTCAGTGACGGGAAAAGCTGCGAAGGTGAGAGCTGGGAGGCCACTCTGTGGCCTGCTGCAGGAAACCCCAAGAGCATTTGTCTGATTTCAAGTGTAACGTCCTGTCGCAAAGCCCTGCTGGGTCCTACCAAACGTGTGTGGAGGTTTTATGGCCTGGGAGACTCCGACTGGCTGGGATCTTCCCACGTCGTAGGTGATGGGACTCCAGGATTTCTCCCTGGCAGAGCGCATTGCTAGAGCTGGCTGGCCAGTGGTCGTTCCAGACTCTCAACAGTCAGTGAGCTAGGGCTGCCAAAGCTACTACACGTCCCACGGTGCTCAGGTGCCATACGTGCCTGGAGTAGAACAGCCTGTCTGAGCTCACGGGAGTCCCTGCTGCTGCCTACCTGCCCAGTGAGCAGGCAAAGGGAGCTTCTTAGGCAGTGACAGGCAAAATGGGAGGAGTGGGAGGGAGGGCCAGGAACACTGCGTGGGTGTGGGGCAGACCCATTGGGGATTCCTGTGCAGGACTAGGGGAGGCAGCACGGGACAGGGCGGGGTGTCAATCCACCTGCCTGAGAGGAAATAGCTAGGTCAAAGGAAGGGTTCTTGCATCAGCCTAGCACTGTCTGTGCTAATGATAAACCCTCCTAATTTCCAGTTTTCGTGGACAGTTTAGCCCCGTTTGTTCTTGTGCCAGCATTGTGCTTTTGCTTAAATAGCCCCAATCCTCCCTGGTGTTCTCTCTCTCTCTCACACGCACACACACGTACGTATTTTTAAAGAATGATCAGACCCCCTCTCGGCCTTCATTTCACTAGGCCTAGTTCTTCCAGCCTCCTCTCATAAAGTAGGTTGTCCATTCTGCCGATCATCCGCACAGCTCTTCTCCGCACCCATCCCAGCAGGAATGCACAGGAGAAAAATAATATAGGTTCTTTTAAAAGATTTGACTCAACTCTGGTTGAAATGGTTTTGGGTGAGCAGCTTTTCATCGAAGTACGGCCTTTTTTCAAAAGTGAAATTCATTATGAAAAATCATCAGTTTTGTCCAAATGTTATTTTTTTGGTAAAAAATGTACTGCCTTTTAATTTGGGGGGAGAAAGGAGCAGTTACTGAAAATGGACATACCATTTTTTTATAATGGCTTGGTATTGTTTTCAATTTATATATTCCATCTTTTTTTACACTTTAAAAAAATTTAAATGATCAGCTTCAAATAACTCTGTCATTTTGAAGTTTGCCACAAAAATAGATTTTTTTATTTTTCTGCTCTTGTTCACCTACGTTTGATCTCTGGGTACACTGTGTAGGGGATGGTCTGATATTAATAAGCTAATAAGGGATAAGAGCAGCCTCTGTCCCCAAAAAACAAATGTGTCCAGAGATCAAGCGTAGGTGACCAAGAATGAGCGATAATGGAGTAATCAGTGTTAACTCTTTCAGCTCAGTAAAACACCTTTGAATGGTATTTACGAGGCAGCTGTGGGAGGGGGGGAGGGTTGGTATGTCCATGCCCACACAAACAAGGCTGAGCCACACTGCACATCTGCTCTGGAAAATGGCCCTTCTTCCTCAGAAGATCCGCCTCTGGAGGGCCGGATTTTCAAAGGAGCTCAGCAGGTTTGGGTGCTGAGCCCTTGAAGGATTGGGCCATGTCCCTGGGTGCTGGGCCGAGTGAGATTCGGGCTTTGAGGTTTTGCCATTTTAGAAACCAAGCGAGTCTTTTCTCTCTTGACTCTCGTTCTCTCTGCGGCTCTGAGTGGGGGGAGCTGAGCTCCCTCCCCGGCCAGTATCAAAACCGCAGCTTCCTAAGTTCTGGTTTCTGCTGGGCAAAGCCAGCTAAGGCAGTGGGGCTGCACGGGGGGCCTGTGGACAACAGGCACTCACATTGCACAGGCTCAGAACGTGGCCTTCAACATCTTTATTGCCAGCGAAGGTACCTTGGAAATCCCCGCGCTTAACTTCCAGCACACGGGCTGGGGGTTAGAAACAACCCTCCCTTCACAGGCGGGGGCGTGTTTTACAGGCATCACCGCAGGATGGCGACCGTGGCAGGTGCCTCGTGCTGACGACGGTCCCTGTTCTGCGCGCGGTGTGATTTCCTCCGGTGCGCTCTGTTCACGTCTGGCTGTTTTGCAGATATAGACGAGTGCGGCTTGACCCAGCACAACTGCACCCGGGGGGTGATTTGCATTAACACTGGAGGAGGCTTCCAGTGCGTGAGCCCCGAGTGCCCACGGGCCAGCGGCAACACCAGCTACGTGAAAACATCCCCGTTGTAAGTAGCAAGGAACGGGGGGAGAATCCATCCCCCGGCCACGCCAGAGAAAACAACCCCCAGCTGACAAGCTCTGGTACTGAGCCTTGTGAACAACGGGGTGGGGAACCTTTTTTGGGTCAGAGGCCGCTGACCCACATTAAAATCAGTCGGGGGCCGCACACAAGTGAGAAGCAAAACCAAATAAACCCTCGCTGGTGTGACCCCGACTTAGAAGGAGAACGATGCTCCCCACATTTCCTTCCCACGCCAGAGCCCCGGCGAGTAGATTTTGTGTGCGCCAGGCACACAGCGGGGCAGCAGGCTGGGCTGGATCACCAGCATGGACTCCCTAATGCTGGGGGGGCCGGATCCAGGCAAGCTGGTGGCGACATTCGGCCCCCAGGCCTGACGTTCCCAACCCCTGAGGTAAAACATGCTGCCTGGAGGAGGTCAGGACTCCCCGGAGAAGGAAAACCCCCTTCCCAGGGTCAGCAGGGAGCTAGTTCAGTCCTTCTTTTGGCTAACTCCAAAACTGGGGGGGTCGTGAAGAGGGGTGCGCCCGTTCTAACAGGGAGGTCCTACGGCCTGTGCTAGACAGGAGAACAGCCGAGATGGCCACCGTGGCCCCTCTGGGCCATATAATCTATGAGCACGGGGCCACCTCGCCTTCTCTCAGTGACATCTTGGCCCCCTTGATGTGAATGGCAAAACTCCCATTTTCATCCCTGGTTTTCACCCTGGGCTTCAGCTGCAGTGCCCTGCCCTCGCATGCTGGAGAGAGAGCTAGGTTTGGCAGGCTGGTCAGCGTGGGTGTGTGTCCACGACAGCCCCAGGGACGGAGCCTGGCTTTCTAGCTTGGGCTCCTGTAAGGTCTGTCTGCGCCGCCCAGACAGACAGACAGACAGACAGACAGACAGACTGCTGCTGGCACAGCATAATCCGGGTGAAGCCTGCGCTACTCGCCAGAGCTCGGTCCCCCCTGGCAGGACAGGTGTAAGCTCGTCTGGCTAGCCTGGGCCACCGCCAGTACCACGGTGCCCACACAGCTATTTTTAATACGCTAACCCAGGCCCTGCCAGCATGAGCCCAGGCTGGGAGGCCGGCTCCCACCTCTCATGTGGATGCTTCCAGAAAGGCTCATGTGTCTAGCTTGGAAGGCCCGAGTTCAGTCGCCGGTGGGCCAGATTCTGTCCTTAGTTACGGAGGTATCGATCCGATTCCTTTGACTTCAGTGGAGAGACCCCAGACTTATGCCGGTGTCACTGGGAACAGAATTGGGCCCCAGCCGGCTGCTTTTCGGGAATCCACGCCATGGAAGTGCTGCCTCTGATCCCGCGGGCGGTGAGTCTCCCGCGCCCGAGGGGCTCCATTTGGGAATGCTGCTTTTCCACGGGGTTAACTTGGTGACGCGCTGGGCAATCACATGCCAGTCGGTTCTCGGCCTGATCACTAGTGGCGCCCTGGAGACAGGAGAGAGCAGGAAGGCCAGAGCCAGTGAGGTCAGAACGCGCAGGCTCGTCCCACTCCCAGGAGTGCCTTAACCCTCTTCCTTTCTTCCCTTGCTAGCCAATGCGAACGCAACCCCTGCCCGATGGACAGCAGATCCTGCCATCACACCCCAAAGTCCATCTCCTTCCATTACCTTCCCCTCCCTTCCAATCTCGTCACCCCCACCCCTCTCTTCCGCATGGCAACCGCCTCCGCCCCAGGACGGCCAGGGCCCGACAGCCTGCGCTTCGGAATTATTGGGGGCAACAGCCGAGGGCACTTTGTGATGCAGCGCTCGGACCGGCAGACGGGAGAACTGATTCTTGTGCAAAGCCTGAAGGGACCCCAGACCATCGAAGTGGAGGTGGACATGTCAGAGTACCTGGATCGCACCTTCCAGGCAAAGCACGTTTCCAAGATCACAGTCTTCGTGTCTCCTTATGAGTTTTAAGGAAACGTGGTTTCTGCCAGTCACCAAATGCCCAGCCGCAAGGACTGTCCATGCTCAGCCATCGCTTTCTTTCAGTACTGACTCAAACGAAATTCCTTTTTTCGAAATGGCAAAAAGCTGCGGCGCTGCAGCAGCACTAAAAGCCATGACCTTCAAGGCCCAGGACTGAGAGATGAGACAAACCATGTCGCTCTGAGAGTGCCAGGCTGGGGCTTGCAATATTCTCATTTGTTCTCGGGAAGTTTTGCCTTGGGACACTTTTGAATTCGCTTCTCACCATCTTCGGTAGCACAAGCCTCCAGGAACACGTGTCGTAGTAACAGAGATGTCACAATGAAAGCCAGATTATAGCTTATGTAAACCTCCACAGAGTAAATATCCTTCCATCTGAGTGAAGCTTGATCCGTCTGCTCGCCTCTTAGCCACTGTTACACTTACATACATGGAAAGCAGCCAATCAAATGTGAATGAAATCACATGCTCTCCAGCAGTTGCACCTGGCCAGAAATCCAGCCCACCCCGCAGTCAGATTAGCAATGGGCCACACACCTGGTAGTTATCAGACACCATAACAAGCAGCCTCTCCACTGATTTAAAAATGGGCAAGTGTGAAATCTTTGAATTGCAAATGGATGTTGCTTGTGATTCTTTTCTCCACGTCTAATCCCCTTAAAAACAACTCAAAGCATTCACCCTAGTAAAGGGCTGACGTCTGTAGGTGTCAATTAACTAAGGCCATGAACATTGGTTAGGAAACTCGGTGGAATGATTGCTGAATAGGTGTGTGCACAAGCACAGAGGGCTGATAGCACAACCTAGGCTTGGTCCCCAGCGCTGTAAGATTCTCTGCATGGCAACCCAGTGTTGCTGGTATTCCCATCGGGCCAGGCCTTCTTGCTGCTTCTGAACGTGGTCTACCCAAGGGCGTGATTGTGTTCCCATTCGAATCGGGGGGAAGCGTCCCTTAATGTAGTGGGGCAGGACCAAAATGCATGGGCGTTCCGTGGCGCAGGTGGCTCTGCAGCGGTTAGACTCAAATCGCCAGTGGCTTTCATCCAAGTCTTATGTTTCACATAGTGTGAAATGGCCCCAAAGTAACCTGTCCCATTAGCACAACCTGCTGCAATTACAGATTACAGTCAGTACCTGGTACCTTGACTCCCTCTCCGAAAGGGAGAAGGGATTTGTGGCTTTATTAACAGAAAACACCCAGCTCAGATAGCATGGAGATACCATTTGTCCTAAAAAAAAAAAAAAGGAAAAAATAGGGGGCTGGAGCACATGACCTACGAGGGAGGCTGAGGGATTTGGGTTTGTTTAGTCTGCAGAAGAGAAGAGCGAGGGGGGATTTGAGAGCAGCCTTCAACTTCCTGAAGGGGGGTTCCAAAGAGGCTGGAGAGAGGCTGTTCACAGTAGTGACGGATGGCAGAACAAGGAGCAATGGGCTCAGGTTGCAGTGGGGAAGGTCTAGGTTGGACATTAGAAAAAAACTCTTTCCCATTGCGGGTGGGGAAGCCCTGGGATGGGTCCTTAGGGAGGGGGTGGAATCTCCAGCCCTAGAGGTGTTTAAATCCTGGTTTGACACAGCCCTGGCTGGGATGATGGAGTCGGGTTGGTCCTGCCTTGGCCAGGGGGCTGGACTCGGTGTCTCTCAGGTCTCTGCCCGCCCGGGGATTCTAGGATTCTATGATTCTATCACAGAAGAGCTTTTCCAGATGCCCGGAAAATGGTCTGCAGGACGTACAGTGACTGCGAGGTGTGTGAACAAGGGTCTTATGGAGCAGGAGCTGTTGGTTAGTGAGAGCTGTTTGTACTCGTGCAATGTCACCGTTTCTCACCGGTCGGTTGGAGGAAGGATATTTGTGAGGACTAGAAGCCAAGGCAGTGGGATGGACTTCAGGGTGTTGTGACAAGTCTTCTAGCCCTATCAGGTCCCTGAGCAAGCTCCTCCCCCAAACAGGTGCACGTTACTCGACCACAGAATCGACTCCAGCCAGGGTTCCTATTTGTCACACTCAAGCCTCACAAACCCCACGGAAACCTGTTAGTTCTGGGATGATATTGATGCAAATCTTCACATTACGGCTCACCTATTTCATATGTTATTGATAGGTAAGCCCGAGAGTGACTCCTAGGCAAGGGGGTTCGGATTGCTGGCAATTGCTTTGCCCCTGAAATTTACATTCAGCATCCTCTTAGCTTCAGAACAGCTGAGACGGAAAGTTGATGACAGACGGAATCTTGATGAAGGAAGAAGACTTGCAAGGGATCATTCGAGATGGAAGTTCATGCCACACAACACCTGTGGGTATATAATTTATGACCATGGGAATCAGCTGTTCCTTTGATATCAATCATGGGAACTTTCATCTTTTGACCATTCCAACTAATATTTCCCTTGATAGTGTATCAATATCCTCAACGAGTTCTCCAACCTGAGTTTCCAGTCTTCCAGTTTAGGGCAGATCATCAGCTACCTCACTCCCACATCAACCCAAATCAAAGGTCTCTACTGGTGTGGCAACAGTTGTGACAGTTTCCCTGGAAGCACATTACAATCGTTGACCATTGGGCAGAGACTCGGAACAATGCAACCACAGCTGGTTTTAATCTCACCCATATTCACTTTCTACCACTGCATCATTTAGGGGTGTTTTTAAATGCATTCAAAGTGCTCTTTTTATCCTAAAGAGTGAGTCCTAAGGAACAACTTCATGAGAATATTATAACAAAAATACTTTGTGTGGGGACCATGAATTTTCTCCATTATTGGGAAAAACAATTTAGAACTTGAGATGTGAATATTTTATGTTTGAGAAACTACTGTCTAAGCAGTTGTAGAAGGCAACAGTTCTGGTTCAGAAACAGTCGCCGTTGTTTGCATATGTAGATATGATCATTACGCATACGCCGTACAGCTACAAGTTATCACCGCTCCTATTGTTTCTCCATTTCAACGTCTTCTTATGTTAGCCACAAAACACTACACTGTGCGGGCTTCTTTAATACACCTGTCGAGTGTGATTAAATAATGATGTAGCCTTGGGTTGCAAGGAAAGAATAAAATGCTTCACACCTTTTGGAAATGTTGGTTGAGATTTACTCCCCAGAGGGGCACATGTGGCAGCATGAAGGGGAAGAGGAAATCTGTGAAAGGTTGCGATGCTTGGCATTCACACCTGGGGCCTGATCACCCAAGGAGCAAAGCTGTGCAAAGCAGAGCTAATGATCCAGCGACATCCAAAGTGTCACTCGCTCTGGCCCCCTCTGCGTTTCCCATTGCCCTGTTTATTGGCTCGAGGAACGAGCCTGAAGCTGAAAACGAGATATGGTTATGTAAATGCGGGGCAGTGACCAAGTCCACATCAGAGGCACCATGCCCTGCATCCAAATTCAGAGCAGCTGGCAGCGGAAGTCAGACAAGCACCTAACAAATGCTGTTACTGCAGCGACTGTCTGGGGGAATTCCTGCCCTGCCTCTGCTTTTACCTTGCTGGCACCAATGGGCCTATGCTTAGGAGGGGTTCGAGGCAAACCTGCCTACGTTTATAAACAAACAACCGGTAGATTCTAATTGACGGGAATTTGCATCAGTTGAGAGACATGTTGCTTGTCTGTCCTACTCCTATGCACACCGTGCTACTCAGCTAGCAGTCCTTCCCCGCCCACTGTCAGTCCATCCCCTTTCAAACCCTCTGCTCAGTACAGGCACGTTCCTCCGGATGCCAGCTACCCCCACTCACTCACGCACAGTCGCACAGCTTGTGTGCATGCTCACACACACACACACACACTGCATGCATAGTTGCTCAGCCTGTGTGCATGCTTTCACACACACACACACACACACACACTGCATGCATAGTCGCTCAGCCTGTGTGCATGCTCACACACACACACACACACTGCATGCATAGTCGCTCAGCCTGTGTGCATGCTCACACACACACACACACACACACTGCATGCATAGTCGCTCAGCCTGTGTGCATGCTCACACACACACACACACACACACTGCATGCATAGTCGCTCAGCCTGTGTGCATGCTCTCTCACACACACACACACACACACACACTTCATGCATAGTCGCTCAGCCTGTGTGCATGCTCACACACACACACACACACACAGACACACACACACACTTCATGCATAGTCGCTCAGCCTGTGTGCATGCTCACACACACACACACACACACACACACTTCATGCATAGTCGCTCAGCCTGTGTGCATGCTCTCTCTCACACACACACACACTGCATGCATAGTCATAGTCGCTCAGCCTGTGTGCATGCTCACACACACACACACACACACACACACTGCATGCACAGTCGCTCATTCTGTGTGCATGCACACACACACTAGGGTTGCCATATTTGAACTTTCGAAAAAGAGGACACCGGCTGCTCCACTTGCACAGGCGGCCGGGCTCGGGAGCTGGCAAACTCGTCCCCGCGCACGCCAAGCTCGGGGCTCTGACTGCCACCTTGCTGCTGCTGGGGCTGCCGCTGCCCCTGCTGGCTCCCATGGTGCAAGGAGATGCCGCTTCCACGCCACACCACCTTGAGAAGCGTGGTTGCACGGGCTCCAGTGGCACCGCCAACCAGCTGGCAGTCCAGGCTGCTGCGGAGCTAGGAGGAGAGAGTGGGGGGCCAGGGAGGCTGCTGCCTGGGGCCCGTCTTGGAGCATGAAGTTAAAGGCACCGAGGGGAGAGGTGGCCTGGCTAGAAAAGGAACCCAGCAACCCTGCTTCCAGAATCCCTTCCTTTCCCCTACCCGCCCCACCAAGCACCAGCTCCCACGGGCCCCTCAGAGCTGAGACTGGAACCCCCCAATCTAACCCACAGACCCACTGCGCTCCGACGGGAATGGAGAGAAGCCAGAAGTTCTAACGCCCTGCTCTAACCCAATGCCCCCCCCCTCCCCAGAGCCAGGCCCCCCCAGCCCCCCTGCTCTAACCCAATGCCCCCCCCCTCCCCAGAGCCAGGCCCCCCCAGCCCCCCTGCTCTAACCCAATGCCCCCCCCCTCCCCAGAGCCAGGCACCCCCAGCCCCCCCGCTCTAACCCAATGCCCCCCCCCTCCCCAGAGCCAGGCCCCCCCAGCCCCCCTGCTCTAACCCAATGCCCCCCCCCTCCCCAGAGCCAGGCACCCCCAGCCCCCCCGCTCTAACCCAATGCCCCACCCCTCCCCAGAGCCAGGCCCCCCCAGCCCCCCTGCTCTAACCCAATGCCCCACCCCTCCCCAGAGCCAGGCCCCCCCAGCCCCCCTGCTCTAACCCAATGCCCCACCCCTCCCCAGAGCCAGGCACCCCCAACCCCCCTGCTCTAACCCAATGCCCCACCCCTCCCCAGAGCCAGGCACCCCCAGCCCCCCCGCTCTAACCCAATGCCCCACCCCTCCCCAGAGCCAGGCCCCCCCAACCCCCCTGCTCTAACCCAATGCCCCACCCCTCCCCAGAGCCAGGCCCCCCCAGCCCCCCCGCTCTAACCCAATGCCCCCCCCCTCCCCAGAGCCAGGCCCCCCCAACCCCCCTGCTCTAACCCAATGCCCCCCCCCTCCCCAGAGCCAGGCCCCCCCAGCCCCCCCGCTCTAACCCAATGCCCCCCCCCTCCCCAGAGCCAGGCCCCCCCAGCCCCCCCGCTCTAACCCAATGCCCCACCCCTCCCCAGAGCCAGGCCCCCCCAGCCCCCCTGCTCTAACCCAATGCCCCCCCCCTCCCCAGAGCCAGGCACCCCCAGCCCCCCCGCTCTAACCCAATGCCCCACCCCTCCCCAGAGCCAGGCCCCCCCACCCCCCTGCTCTAACCCAATGCCCCACCCCTCCCCAGAGCCAGGCCCCCCCAGCCCCCCCGCTCTAACCCAATGCCCCACCCCTCCCCAGAGCCAGGCCCCCCCAGCCCCCCCGCTCTAACCCAATGCCCCACCCCTCCCCAGAGCCAGGCCCCCCCAGCCCCCTGCTCTAACCCAATGCCCCACCCCTCCCCAGAGCCAGGCCCCCCCAGCCCCCCTGCTCTAACCCAATGCCCCACCCCTCCCCAGAGCCAGGCCCCCCCAGCCCCCCCGCTCTAACCCAATGCCCCACCCCTCCCCAGAGCCAGGCCCCCCCAGCCCCCCCGCTCTAACCCAATGCCCCCCCCCTCCCCAGAGCCAGGCCCCCCCAGCCCCCCCGCTCTAACCCAATGCCCCACCCCTCCCCAGAGCCAGGCCCCCCCAGCCCCTCCGCTCTAACCCAATGCCCCCCCCCTCCCCAGAGCCAGGCCCCCCCAGCCCCCCCGCTCTAACCCAATGCCCCCCCCCCCTCCCCAGAGCCAGGCCCCCCCAGCCCCCCCGCTCTAACCCAATGCCCCACCCCTCCCCAGAGCCAGGCCCCCCCAGCCCCCTGCTCTAACCCAATGCCCCACCCCTCCCCAGAGCCAGGCCCCCCCAGCCCCCCTGCTCTAACCCAATGCCCCACCCCTCCCCAGAGCCAGGCACCCCCAGCCCCCCTGCTCTAACCCAATGCCCCACCCCTCCCCAGAGCCAGGCCCCCCCAGCCCCCCTGCTCTAACCCAATGCCCCACCCCTCCCCAGAGCCAGGCCCCCCCAGCCCCCTGCTCTAACCCAATGCCCCACCCCTCCCCAGAGCCAGGCCCCCCCAGCCCCCCTGCTCTAACCCAATGCCCCACCCCTCCCCAGAGCCAGGCACCCCCAGCCCCCCCGCTCTAACCCAATGCCCCACCCCTCCCCAGAGCCAGGCACCCCCTGCCCCCCCGCTCTAACCCAATGCCCCACCCCTCCCCAGAGCCAGGCACCCCCAGCCCCCCCGCTCTAACCCAATGCCCCACCCCTCCCCAGAGCCAGGCCCCCCCAGCCCCCCCGCTCTAACCCAATGCCCCACCCCTCCCCAGAGCCAGGCCCCCCAGCCCCCCTGCTCTAACCCAATGCCCCACCCCTCCCCAGAGCCAGGCACCCCCAGCCCCCCTGCTCTAACCCAATGCCCCACCCCTCCCCAGAGCCAGGCCCCCCCACCCCCCTGCTCTAACCCAATGCCCCACCCCTCCCCAGAGCCAGGCCCCCCCACCCCCCTGCTCTAACCCAATGCCCCACCCCTCCCCAGAGCCAGGCCGCCCCAGCCCCCCCGCTCTAACCCAATGCCCCACCCCTCCCCAGAGCCAGGCACCCCAGCCCCCCCGCTCTAACCCAATGCCCCACCCCTCCCCAGAGCCAGGCACCCCCAGCCCCCCCGCTCTAACCCAATGCCCCACCCCTCCCCAGAGCCAGGCCCCCCCAGCCCCCCTGCTCTAACCCAATGCCCCACCCCTCCCCAGAGCCAGGCCCCCCCAGCCCCTCCGCTCTAACCCAATGCCCCACCCCTCCCCAGAGCCAGGCACCCCAGCCCCCCTGCTCTAACCCAATGCCCCACCCCTCCACAGAGCCAGGCCCCCCCAGCCCCCCTGCTCTAACCCAATGCCCCACCCCTCCCCAGAGCCAGGCCCCCCCAGCCCCCCTGCTCTAACCCAATGCCCCACCCCTCCCCAGAGCCAGGCACCCCCAGCCCCCCCGCTCTAACCCAATGCCCCACCCCTCCCCAGAGCCAGGCCCCCCCAGCCCCCCCGCTCTAACCCAATGCCCCACCCCTCCCCAGAGCCAGGCCCCCCCTGCCCCCCTGCTCTAACCCAATGCCCCACCCCTCCCCAGAGCCAGGCACCCCCAACCCCCCTGCTCTAACCCAATGCCCCACCCCTCCCCAGAGCCAGGCACCCCCAGCCCCCCCGCTCTAACCCAATGCCCCACCCCTCCCCAGAGCCAGGCCCCCCCAGCCCCCCCGCTCTAACCCAATGCCCCACCCCTCCCCAGAGCCAGGCCCCCCCAGCCCCCCCGCTCTAACCCAATGCCCCACCCCTCCCCAGAGCCAGGCACCCCCAGCCCCCCCGCTCTAACCCAATGCCCCACCCCTCCCCAGAGCCAGGCCCCCCCAGCCCCCCCGCTCTAACCCAATGCCCCACCCCTCCCCAGAGCCAGGCACCCCCAGCCCCCCTGCTCTAACCCAATGCCCCACCCCTCCCCAGAGCCAGGCCCCCCCAGCCCCCCCGCTCTAACCCAATGCCCCACCCCTCCCCAGAGCCAGGCCCCCCCAGCCCCCCTGCTCTAACCCAATGCCCCACCCCTCCCCAGAGCCAGGCCCCCCCAGCCCCCCTGCTCTAACCCAATGCCCCACCCCTCCCCAGAGCCAGGCACCCCCAGCCCCCCCGCTCTAACCCAATGCCCCACCCCTCCCCAGAGCCAGGCCCCCCAGCCCCCCCGCTCTAACCCAATGCCCCACCCCTCCCCAGAGCCAGGCCCCCCAGCCCCCCTGCTCTAACCCAATGCCCCCCCCTCCCCAGAGCCAGGCCCCCCCAGCCCCCCCGCTCTAACCCAATGCCCCACCCCTCCCCAGAGCCAGGCCCCCCCAGCCCCCCTGCTCTAACCCAATGCCCCACCCCTCCCCAGAGCCAGGCACCCCCAGCCCCCCTGCTCTAACCCAATGCCCCACCCCTCCCCAGAGCCAGGCACCCCCAGCCCCCCTGCTCTAACCCAATGCCCCACCCCTCCCCAGAGCCAGGCCCCCCCAGACCCCCTGCTCTAACCCAATGCCCCACCCCTCCCTAGAGCCAGGCCCCCCCACCCCCCTGCTCTAACCCAATGCCCCCCCCCTCCCCAGAGCCAGGCCCCCCCAGCCCCCCTGCTCTAACCCAATGCCCCCCCCCTACCCAGAGCCAGGCCCCCCAGCCCCCCTGCTCTAACCCAATGCCCCACCCCTCCCCAGAGCCAGGCCCCCCCAGCCCCCCTGCTCTAACCCAATGCCCCACCCCTCCCCAGAGCCAGGCCCCCCCAGCCCCCCCGCTCTAACCCAATGCCCCCCCCCTCCCCAGAGCCAGGCCCCCCCAGCCCCCCCGCTCTAACCCAATGCCCCCCCCCTCCCCAGAGCCAGGCCCCCCCAGCCCCCTGCTCTAACCCAATGCCCCACCCCTCCCCAGAGCCAGGCCCCCCCAGCCCCCCCGCTCTAACCCAATGCCCCACCCCTCCCCAGAGCCAGGCCCCCCCAGCCCCCCTGCTCTAACCCAATGCCCCCCCCCTCCCCAGAGCCAGGCCCCCCCAGCCCCCCTGCTCTAACCCAATGCCCCACCCCTCCCCAGAGCCAGGCCCCCCCAGCCCCCCCGCTCTAACCCAATGCCCCACCCCTCCCCAGAGCCAGGCCCCCCAGCCCCCCTGCTCTAACCCAATGCCCCACCCCTCCCCAGAGCCAGGCCCCCCCAGCCCCCCTGCTCTAACCCAATGTCCCACCCCTCCCCAGAGCCAGGCACCCCCAGCCCCCCCGCTCTAACCCAATGCCCCTCCCCTCCCCAGAGCCAGGCACCCCCAGCCCCCCTGCTCTAACCCAATGTCCCACCCCTCCCCAGAGCCAGGCACCCCCAGCCCCCCTGCTCTAACCCAATGCCCCACCACTCCCCAGAGCCAGGCACCCCCAGCCCCCCTGCTCTAACCCAATGCCCCACCCCTCCCCAGAGCCAGGCCCCCCCAGCCCCCCTGCTCTAACCCAATGCCCCACCCCTCCCCAGAGCCAGGCCCCCCCAGCCCCCCTGCTCTAACCCAATGCCCCCCCCCTCCCCAGAGCCAGGCCCCCTCAGCCCCCCTGCTCTAACCCAATGCCCCACCCCTCCCCAGAGCCAGGCCCCCCCAGCCCCCCTGCTCTAACCCAATGCCCCACCCCTCCCCAGAGCCAGGCCCCCCCAGCCCCCCTGCTCTAACCCAATGCCCCACCCCTCCCCAGAGCCAGGCCCCCCCCAACCCCCCTGCTCTAACCCAATGCCCCACCCCTCCCCAGAGCCAGGCACCTCCCAGCCCCCCTGCTCTAACCCAATGCCCCACCCCTCCCCAGAGCCAGGCCCCCCCAGCCCCCCTGCTCTAACCCAATGCCCCACCCCTCCCCAGAGCCAGGCCCCCCCAGCCCCCCTGCTCTAACCCAATGCCCCACCCCTCCCCAGAGCCAGGCCCCCCCAGCTCCCCTGCTCTAACCCAATGCCCCCCCCCTCCCCCAGAGCCAGGCCCCCCAGCCCCCCTGCTCTAACCCAATGCCCCACCCCTCCCCAGAGCCAGGCCCCCCCAGCCCCCCTGCTCTAACCCAATGCCCCACCCCTCCCCAGAGCCAGGCCCCCCCAGCCCCCCTGCTCTAACCCAATGCCCCACCCCTCCCCAGAGCCAGGCCCCCCCAGCCCCCCTGCTCTAACCCAATGCCCCACCCCTCCCCAGAGCCAGGCCCCCCCAGCCCCCCTGCTCTAACCCAATGCCCCCCCCTCCCCAGAGCCAGGCCCCCCCAGCCCCCCTGCTCTAACCCAATGCCCCCCCCCTCCCCAGAGCCAGGCCCCCCCAGCCCCCCTGCTCTAACCCAATGCCCCCCCCCTCCCCAGAGCCAGGCCCCCCCAGCCCCCCTGCTCTAACCCAATGCCCCACCCCTCCCCAGAGCCAGGCACCCCCTGCCCCCCTGCTCTAACCCAATGCCCCACCCCTCCCCAGAGCCAGGCCCCCCCAGCCCCCCCGCTCTAACCCAATGCCCCACCCCTCCCCAGAGCCAGGCACCCCCCAGCCCCCCTGCTCTAACCCAATGCCCCACCCCTCCCCAGAGCCAGGCCCCCCCAGCCCCCCCGCTCTAACCCAATGCCCCACCCCTCCCCAGAGCCAGGCCCCCCCAGCCCCCCTGCTCTAACCCAATGCCCCACCCCTCCCCAGAGCCAGGCCCCCCAGTCCCCCTGCTCTAACCCAATGCCCCACCCCTCCCCAGAGCCAGGCACCCCCAGCTCCCCTGCTCTAACCCAATGCCCCACCCCTCCCCAGAGCCAGGCACCCCCAGCCCCCCTGCTCTAACCCAATGCCCCACCCCTCCCCAGAGCCAGGCCCCCCCAGCCCCCCTGCTCTAACCCAATGCCCCTCCCCTCCCCAGAGCCAGGCACCCCCAGCCCCCCTGCTCTAACCCAATGCCCCACCCCTCCCCAGAGCCAGGCCCCCCCAGCCCCCCTGCTCTAACCCAATGCCCCACCCCTCCCCAGAGCCAGGCCCCCCAGCCCCCCTGCTCTAACCCAATGCCCCACCCCTCCCCAGAGCCAGGCCCCCCCAGCCCCCCCGCTCTAACCCAATGCCCCACCCCTCCCCAGAGCCAGGCCCCCCCAGCCCCCCCGCTCTAACCCAATGCCCCACCCCTCCCCAGAGCCAGGCCCCCCCAGCCCCCCTGCTCTAACCCAATGCCCCACCCCTCCCCAGAGCCAGGCCCCCCCAGCCCCCCTGCTCTAACCCAATGTCCCACCCCTCCCCAGAGCCAGGCCCCCCCAGCCCCCCTGCTCTAACCCAATGTCCCACCCCTCCCCAGAGCCAGGCCCCCCCAGCCCCCCTGCTCTAACCCAACGCCCCACCCCTCCCCAGAGCCAGGCCCCCCCAGCCCCCCCGCTCTAACCCAATGCCCCACCCCTCCCCAGAGCCAGGCACCCCCAGCCCCCCCGCTCTAACCCAATGCCCCACCCCTCCCCAGAGCCAGGCCCCCCCAGCCCCCCCGCTCTAACCCAATGCCCCACCCCTCCCCAGAGCCAGGCCCCCCCAGCCCCCCCGCTCTAACCCAATGCCCCACCCCTCCCCAGAGCCAGGCCCCCCCAGCCCCCCTGCTCTAACCCAATGCCCCACCCCTCCCCAGAGCCAGGCCCCCCAGCCCCCCCGCTCTAACCCAATCCCCCCCTCCCCTAGAGCCAGGCCCCCCCAGCCCCCCTGCTCTAACCCAATGCCCCACCCCTCCCCAGAGCCAGGCCCCCCAGCCCCCCTGCTCTAACCCAATGCCCCACCCCTCCCCAGAGCCAGGCCCCCCAGCCCCCCTGCTCTAACCCAATGCCCCACCCCTCCCCAGAGCCAGGCACCCCCAGCCCCCCTGCTCTAACCCAATGCCCCACCCCTCCCCAGAGCCAGGCCCCCCCAGCCCCCCTGCTCTAACCCAATGCCCCACCCCTCCCCAGAGCCAGGCCCCCCCAGCCCCCCCGCTCTAACCCAATGCCCCACCCCTCCCCAGAGCCAGGCCCCCCCAGCCCCCCTGCTCTAACCCAATGCCCCACCCCTCCCCAGAGCCAGGCACCCCCCAGCCCCCCTGCTCTAACCCAATGCCCCACCCCTCCCCAGAGCCAGGCACCCCCAGCCCCCCTGCTCTAACCCAATGCCCCCCCCTCCCCAGAGCCAGGCCCCCCCAGCCCCCCTGCTCTAACCCAATGCCCCCCCCTCCCCAGAGCCAGGCACCCCCAGCCCCCCCGCTCTAACCCAATGCCCCACCCCTCCCCAGAGCCAGGCCCCCCAGCCCCCCTGCTCTAACCCAATGCCCCCCCCCTCCCCAGAGCCAGGCACCCCAGCCCCCCCGCTCTAACCCAATGCCCCCCCCCTCCCCAGAGCCAGGCACCCCAGCCCCCCCGCTCTAACCCAATGCCCCCCCCCTCCCCAGAGCCAGGCCCCCCAGCCCCCCCGCTCTAACCCAATGCCCCCCCCCTCCCCAGAGCCAGGCCCCCCCAGCCCCCCTGCTCTAACCCAATGCCCCCCCCCTCCCCAGAGCCAGGCCCCCCCAGCCCCCCTGCTCTAACCCAATGCCCCCCCCCTCCCCAGAGCCAGGCCCCCCCAGCCCCCCTGCTCTAACCCAATGCCCCACCCCTCCCCAGAGCCAGGCCCCCCCAGCCCCCCTGCTCTAACCCAATGCCCCACCCCTCCCCAGAGCCAGGCCCCCCCAGCCCCCCCGCTCTAACCCAATGCCCCACCCCTCCCCAGAGCCAGGCCCCCCCAGCCCCCCCGCTCTAACCCAATGCCCCACCCCTCCCCAGAGCCAGGCCCCCCCAGCCCCCCCGCTCTAACCCAATGCCCCACCCCTCCCCAGAGCCGGCCCCCCCAGCCCCCCTGCTCTAACCCAATGCCCCACCCCTCCCCAGAGCCAGGCCCCCCAGCCCCCTGCTCTAACCCAATGCCCCACCCCTCCCCAGAGCCAGGCCCCCCCAGCCCCCCTGCTCTAACCCAATGCCCCACCCCTCCCCAGAGCCAGGCCCCCCAGCCCCCCCGCTCTAACCCAATGCCCCACCCCTCCCCTAGAGCCAGGCCCCCCCAGCCCCCCTGCTCTAACCCAATGCCCCACCCCTCCCCAGAGCCAGGCCCCCCAGCCCCCCTGCTCTAACCCAATGCCCCACCCCTCCCCAGAGCCAAGCCCCCCCAGCCCCCCCGCTCTAACCCAATGCCCCACCCCTCCCCAGAGCCAGGCCCCCCCAGCCCCCCCGCTCTAACCCAATGCCCCACCCCTCCCCAGAGCCAGGCCCCCCCAGCCCCCCCGCTCTAACCCAATGCCCCACCCCTCCCCAGAGCCAGGCCCCCCCAGCCCCCCTGCTCTAACCCAATGCCCCACCCCTCCCCAGAGCCAGGCCCCCCCAGCCCCCCTGCTCTAACCCAATGCCCCCCTCCCCTAGAGCCAGGCCCCCCCAGCCCCCCTGCTCTAACCCAATGCCCCACCCCTCCCCAGAGCCAGGCCCCCCCAGCCCCCCCGCTCTAACCCAATGCCCCACCCCTCCCCAGAGCCAGGCCCCCCCAGCCCCCCCGCTCTAACCCAATGCCCCACCCCTCCCCAGAGCCAGGCCCCCCCAGCCCCCCCGCTCTAACCCAATGCCCCACCCCTCCCCAGAGCCAGGCCCCCCCAGCCCCCCTGCTCTAACCCAATGCCCCACCCCTCCCCAGAGCCAGGCCCCCCCAGCCCCCCCGCTCTAACCCAATGCCCCACCCCTCCCCAGAGCCAGGCCCCCCCAGCCCCCCCGCTCTAACCCAATGCCCCACCCCTCCCCAGAGCCAGGCCCCCCCAGCCCCCCCGCTCTAACCCAATGCCCCACCCCTCCCCAGAGCCAGGCCCCCCCAGCCCCCCCGCTCTAACCCAATGCCCCACCCCTCCCCAGAGCCAGGCCCCCCCAGCCCCCCCGCTCTAACCCAATGCCCCACCCCTCCCCAGAGCCAGGCCCCCCCAGCCCCCCTGCTCTAACCCAATGCCCCACCCCTCCCCAGAGCCAGGCCCCCCAGCCCCCCTGCTCTAACCCAATGCCCCCCCCCTCCCCAGAGCCAGGCCCCCCCAGCCCCCCTGCTCTAACCCAATGCCCCCCCCCTCCCCAGAGCCAGGCCCCCCCAGCCCCCCTGCTCTAACCCAATGCCCCACCCCTCCCCAGAGCCAGGCCCCCCAGCCCCCCTGCTCTAACCCAATGCCCCACCCCTCCCCAGAGCCAGGCCCCCCCAGCCCCCCTGCTCTAACCCAATGCCCCACCCCTCCCCAGAGCCAGGCCCCCCCAGCCCCCCTGCTCTAACCCAATGCCCCACCCCTCCCCAGAGCCAGGCCCCCCCAGCCCCCCCGCTCTAACCCAATGCCCCACCCCTCCCCAGAGCCAGGCCCCCCCAGCCCCCCCGCTCTAACCCAATGCCCCACCCCTCCCCAGAGCCAGGCCCCCCCAGCCCCCCCGCTCTAACCCAATGCCCCACCCCTCCCCAGAGCCAGGCCCCCCCAGCCCCCCCGCTCTAACCCAATGCCCCACCCCTCCCCAGAGCCAGGCCCCCCCTGCCCCCCTGCTCTAACCCAATGCCCCACCCCTCCCCAGAGCCAGGCCCCCCCAGCCCCCCTGCTCTAACCCAATGCCCCACCCCTCCCCAGAGCCAGGCACCCCCAGCCCCCCTGCTCTAACCCAATGCACCACCCCTCCCCAGAGCCAGGCCCCCCCAGCCCCCCTGCTCTAACCCAATGCCCCACCCCTCCCCAGAGCCAGGCCCCCCCAGCCCCCCTGCTCTAACCCAATGCCCCACCCCTCCCCAGAGCCAGGCCCCCCCAGCCCCCCTGCTCTAACCCAATGCCCCACCCCTCCCCAGAGCCAGGCCCCCCAGCCCCCCCGCTCTAACCCAATGCCCCACCCCTCCCCAGAGCCAGGCCCCCCCAGCCCCCCTGCTCTAACCCAATGCCCCACCCCTCCCCAGAGCCAGGCACCCCCAACCCCCCCGCTCTAACCCAATGCCCCACCCCTCCCCAGAGCCAGGCCCCCCCAGCCCCCCCGCTCTAACCCAATGCCCCCCCCCCTCCCCAGAGCCAGGCCCCCCCAGCCCCCCTGCTCTAACCCAATGCCCCACCCCTCCCCAGAGCCAGGCCCCCCAGCCCCCCAGCCCCTCTGCTCTAACCCAATGCCCCACCCCTCCCCAGAGCCAGGCCCCCCCAGCCCCCCCGCTCTAACCCAATGCCCCACCCCTCCCCAGAGCCAGGCCCCCCCAGCCCCCCTGCTCTAACCCAATGCCCCACCCCTCCCCAGAGCCAGGCCCCCCCAGCCCCCCCGCTCTAACCCAATGCCCCACCCCTCCCCAGAGCCAGGCCCCCCCAGCCCCCCTGCTCTAACCCAATGCCCCACCCCTCCCTAGAGCCAGGCCCCCCCAGCCCCCCTGCTCTAACCCAATGCCCCACCCCTCCCCAGAGCCAGGCCCCCCAGCCCCCCTGCTCTAACCCAATGCCCCACCCCTCCCCAGAGCCAGGCCCCCCAGCCCCCCTGCTCTAACCCAATGCCCCACCCCTCCCCTAGAGCCAGGCCCCCCCAGCCCCCCCGCTCTAACCCAATGCCCCACCCCTCCCCAGAGCCAGGCACCCCCAGCCCCCCTGCTCTAACCCAATGCCCCACCCCTCCCCAGAGCCAGGCACCCCCAGCCCCCCTGCTCTAACCCAATGCCCCACCCCTCCCCAGAGCCAGGCCCCCCCAGCCCCCCCGCTCTAACCCAATGCCCCTCCCCTCCCCAGAGCCAGGCCCCCCCAGCCCCCCCGCTCTAACCCAATGCCCCACCCCTCCCCAGAGCCAGGCCCCCCCAGCCCCCCTGCTCTAACCCAATGCCCCACCCCTCCCCAGAGCCAGGCCCCCCAGCCCCCCTGCTCTAACCCAATGCCCCACCCCTCCCCAGAGCCAGGCCCCCCCAGCCCCCCTGCTCTAACCCAATGCCCCTCCCCTAGAGCCAGGCCCCCCCAGCCCCCCCGCTCTAACCCAATGCCCCACCCCTCCCCAGAGCCAGGCACCCCCAGCCCCCCTGCTCTAACCCAATGCCCCACCCCTCCCCAGAGCCAGGCACCCCCAGCCCCCCTGCTCTAACCCAATGCCCCACCCCTCCCCAGAGCCAGGCCCCCCCAGCCCCCCCGCTCTAACCCAATGCCCCTCCCCTCCCCAGAGCCAGGCCCCCCCAGCCCCCCCGCTCTAACCCAATGCCCCACCCCTCCCCAGAGCCAGGCACCCCAGCCCCCCCGCTCTAACCCAATGCCCCACCCCTCCCCAGAGCCAGGCACCCCCAGCCCCCCCGCTCTAACCCAATGCCCCACCCCTCCCCAGAGCCAGGCACCCCAGCCCCCCTGCTCTAACCCAATGCCCCACCCCTCCCCAGAGCCAGGCACCCCCAGCCCCCCTGCTCTAACCCAATGCCCCACCCCTCCCCAGAGCCAGGCCCCCCCAGCCCCCCTGCTCTAACCCAATGCACCACCCCTCCCCAGAGCCAGGCACCCCCAGCCCCCCCGCTCTAACCCAATGCCCCACCCCTCCCCAGAGCCAGGCCCCCCCTGCCCCCCCGCTCTAACCCAATGCCCCACCCCTCCCCAGAGCCAGGCCCCCTCAGCCCCCCCGCTCTAACCCAATGCCCCACCCCTCCCCAGAGCCAGGCCCCCCCAGCCCCCCTGCTCTAACCCAATGCCCCACCCCTCCCCAGAGCCAGGCCCCCCCAGCCCCCCTGCTCTAACCCAATGCCCCACCCCTCCCCAGAGCCAGGCACCCCCAACCCCCCTGCTCTAACCCAATGCCCCACCCCTCCCCAGAGCCAGGCCCCCCAGCCCCCCTGCTCTAACCCAATGCCCCACCCCTCCCCAGAGCCAGGCCCCCCCAGCCCCCCTGCTCTAACCCAATGCCCCACCCCTCCCCAGAGCCAGGCCCCCCCAGCCCCCCTGCTCTAGCCCAATGCCCCACCCCTCCCCAGAGCCAGGCCCCCCCAGCCCCCCCGCTCTAACCCAATGCCCCCCCCCTCCCCAGAGCCAGGCCCCCCCAGCCCCCCTGCTCTAACCCAATGCCCCACCCCTCCCCAGAGCCAGGCCCCCCCAGCCCCCCTGCTCTAACCCAATGCCCCACCCCTCCCCAGAGCCAGGCCCCCCCAGCCCCCCTGCTCTAACCCAATGCCCCACCCCTCCCCAGAGCCAGGCCCCCCCTGCCCCCCTGCTCTAACCCAATGCCCCACCCCTCCCCAGAGCCAGGCCCCCCCAGCCCCCCTGCTCTAACCCAATGCCCCTCCCCTCCCCAGAGCCAGGCCCCCCCAGCCCCCCCGCTCTAACCCAATGCCCCACCCCTCCCCAGAGCCAGGCCCCCCCAGCCCCCCTGCTCTAACCCAATGCCCCACCCCTCCCCAGAGCCAGGCCCCCCCAGCCCCCCCGCTCTAACCCAATGCCCCACCCCTCCCCAGAGCCAGGCCCCCCAGCCCCCCTGCTCTAACCCAATGCCCCACCCCTCCCCAGAGCCAGGCCCCCCCAGCCCCCCCGCTCTAACCCAATGCCCCACCCCTCCCCAGAGCCAGGCCCCCCCTGCCCCCCTGCTCTAACCCAATGCCCCACCCCTCCCCAGAGCCAGGCCCCCCCAGCCCCCCTGCTCTAACCCAATGCCCCACCCCTCCCCAGAGCCAGGCCCCCCCAGCCCCCCTGCTCTAACCCAATGCCCCACCCCTCCCCAGAGCCAGGCACCCCCAGCCCCCCTGCTCTAACCCAATGCCCCAGCCCTCCCCAGAGCCAGGCCCCCCCAGCCCCCCTGCTCTAACCCAATGCCCCCCCCCTCCCCAGAGCCAGGCCCCCCCTGCCCCCCCGCTCTAACCCAATGCCCCACCCCTCCCCAGAGCCAGGCCCCCTCAGCCCCCCCGCTCTAACCCAATGCCCCACCCCTCCCCAGAGCCAGGCCCCCCCAGCCCCCCGCTCTAACCCAATGCCCCACCCCTCCCCAGAGCCAGGCCCCCCCAGCCCCCCTGCTCTAACCCAATGCCCCACCCCTCCCCAGAGCCAGGCCCCCCCAGCCCCCCTGCTCTAACCCAATGCCCCTCCCCTCCCCAGAGCCAGGCACCCCCAGCCCCCCTGCTCTAACCCAATGCCCCACCCCTCCCCAGAGCCAGGCCCCCCCAGCCCCCCTGCTCTAACCCAATGCCCCACCCCTCCCCAGAGCCAGGCACCCCCAGCCCCCCTGCTCTAACCCAATGCCCCACCCCTCCCCAGAGCCAGGCCCCCCCTGCCCCCCTGCTCTAACCCAATGCCCCACCCCTCCCCAGAGCCAGGCCCCCCCAGCCCCCCCGCTCTAACCCAATGCCCCACCCCTCCCCAGAGCCAGGCCCCCCCAGCCCCCCTGCTCTAACCCAATGCCCCACCCCTCCCCAGAGCCAGGCCCCCCCAGCCCCCCCGCTCTAACCCAATGCCCCACCCCTCCCCAGAGCCAGGCACCCCCAGCCCCCCCGCTCTAACCCAATGCCCCACCCCTCCCCAGAGCCAGGCCCCCCCAGCCCCCCTGCTCTAACCCAATGCCCCACCCCTCCCCAGAGCCAGGCCCCCCCAGCCCCCCCGCTCTAACCCAATGCCCCACCCCTCCCCAGAGCCAGGCCCCCCCAGCCCCCCTGCTCTAACCCAATGCCCCACCCCTCCCCAGAGCCAGGCACCCCCAGCCCCCCTGCTCTAACCCAATGCCCCACCCCTCCCCAGAGCCAGGCCCCCCCAGCCCCCCTGCTCTAACCCAATGCCCCACCCCTCCCCAGAGCCAGGCCCCCCCAGCCCCCCCGCTCTAACCCAATGCCCCACCCCTCCCCAGAGCCAGGCCCCCCCAGCCCCCCTGCTCTAACCCAATGCCCCACCCCTCCCCAGAGCCAGGCACCCCCAGCCCCCCTGCTCTAACCCAATGCCCCACCCCTCCCCAGAGCCAGGCCCCCCCAGCCCCCCCGCTCTAACCCAATGTCCCACCCCTCCCCAGAGCCAGGCCCCCCCAGCCCCCCTGCTCTAACCCAACGCCCCACCCCTCCCCAGAGCCAGGCCCCCCCCTGCCCCCCTGCTCTAACCCAATGCCCCCCCCCCTCCCCAGAGCCAGGCCCCCCCAGCCCCCCTGCTCTAACCCAATGCCCCACCCCTCCCCAGAGCCAGGCACCCCCTGCCCCCCTGCTCTAACCCAATGCCCCACCCCTCCCCAGAGCCAGGCACCCCCAGCCCCCCCGCTCTAACCCAATGCCCCACCCCTCCCCAGAGCCAGGCCCCCCCACCCCCCTGCTCTAACCCAATGCCCCACCCCTCCCCAGAGCCAGGCACCCCCAGCCCCCCTGCTCTAACCCAATGCCCCACCCCTCCCCAGAGCCAGGCCCCCCCAGCCCCCCTGCTCTAACCCAATGCCCCACCCCTCCCCAGAGCCAGGCCCCCCCAGCCCCCCTGCTCTAACCCAATGCCCCTCCCCTCCCCAGAGCCAGGCCCCCCCAGCCCCCCCGCTCTAACCCAATGCCCCACCCCTCCCCAGAGCCAGGCCCCCCCAGCCCCCCTGCTCTAACCCAATGCCCCACCCCTCCCCAGAGCCAGGCCCCCCCTGCCCCCCTGCTCTAACCCAATGCCCCACCCCTCCCCAGAGCCAGGCCCCCCCAGCCCCCCTGCTCTAACCCAATGCCCCACCCCTCCCCAGAGCCAGGCCCCCCAGCCCCCCTGCTCTAACCCAATGCCCCACCCCTCCCCAGAGCCAGGCACCCCCAGCCCCCCCGCTCTAACCCAATGCCCCACCCCTCCCCAGAGCCAGGCCCCCCCAGCCCCCCCGCTCTAGCCCAATGCCCCACCCCTCCCCAGAGCCAGGCACCCCCAACCTCCCCGCTCTAACCCAATGCCCCACCCCTCCCCAGAGCCAGGCCCCCCCTGCCCCCCTGCTCTAACCCAATGCCCCACCCCTCCCCAGAGCCAGGCCCCCCCTGCCCCCCTGCTCTAACCCAATGCCCCACCCCTCCCCAGAGCCAGGCCCCCCCAGCCCCTCTGCTCTAACCCAATGCCCCACCCCTCCCCAGAGCCAGGCACCCCCAGCCCCCCCGCTCTAACCCAATGCCCCACCCCTCCCCAGAGCCAGGCCCCCCAGCCCCCCTGCTCTAACCCAATGCCCCACCCCTCCCCAGAGCCAGGCACCCCCAACCCCCCTGCTCTAACCCA